>NC_136071.1:592723422-593104662 GCF_964261635.1 Lissotriton helveticus
GGAGCAGCACTCACAGCTATGGCAGGCTTAATATTCCGTTCGCTGGAGTCGATGCGGCACAGCGGCCAGCGTTGGGTTTACGTTGCAAGTCGGAGCAGTGCTCAGGACGTCGGTGCAGATTACGGCATTGCTCACCGGCGTTGGTATTGCATATTCCTTCTGTAGCACTAGAACAGCAAGTTCCAGAAGCAGGTAAACAGAAGGGGGTAAAGTCTGATTTCCCTGAGACTTTGGTGAGGAAGCAAGCTCAAATCAAGCCCTTGGAGTAATATTCTGCAAGATGATGAAAGTTCTCTAAAAGTCCCTTCTCCTTTCCTTGGCAATGAAGAGACCACTGGTTCTTCTCCTTGGCAAAAAGTTTGTATTGTTCCCATAAGTGATCTAAAGTCTTGGGGTCTGGGTCCCCATATTTATACTCATTTTCCCTTTGTTCTCAAAGGCAGAGAGGCCTTTGCCTAGTCCAAATCAGTTCTGGGCAGTCCTGGAGCACTTGGTTGACAAGACTCCTTCTTGCCTTTCACAGTGTAGGCCAGGGACATCAGACACACCATAGGAGGTGAAGCCTGCATTGTGGAGGGAAGGCACAGCCCTATTCAGGTCCCAGGTGTAACTCCTCCCACCCATCTACATGCATGCAGATCTCTCTATTCAGCCCTGTCTCCTGGAATCCCCCAGCCCCTATCACTCAAACTCCTCCAGACAAGGAATACACAACCTTGCAGAGGCAGGTTTGGATAGTTAGGCAACAAAATACCTACTTTCTAAAAGTGGTATTATCAAACACAGAATGTTAAAGCCAACTTCACTAAAAGATGTATTTTATCATTCTCAGTTCAGGCATACTAAACTTGAATTTCTACCTAGTTCCCTGAGTCAGTTAGGATTATAAGATGTTATAAGCAAACTGCCCATTCTGGCCTTGCAATAGTGAAAATCAGAGTATGTCCTACCTTAGACTTACAATGCACCCTGCCCTTGGGCTTACCTTAGGGGTGTCTGATTTGAAGAAAAGGGAAGATTTATGGACTGGCAAGTGGGTGCACTTATCAAGTCGACATGGCAGTACTAGACTGCACACAGGATCTGCAATGGCAGGCCTGAGACACACTTTACAAGCTGCTTATGTGGGTGTACAGCCAATGCTGCAAGCCTACCAGCAGCATTTGATTTACAAGCCCTGGGCACACATTGTGCACAGTACCAGGGTAAATCAAATAACCCAATCATGGAGTCACTAATCTGTGGTAAATAAATAATTAAATACCGGTACTATTTTTCTATGCATTAACTGAAAAGGATAGCTCAATAAATAAGAGGCAGGATCCGTGATATCTGAGTCAGAATGGGCTTTAATCAGATGGCTCGAGCCAATGGACCATCGGGTTCCATCACCTGCAAAGGCTCAGGAAGGGACAGACACAAGCATAAAAAGGGACAGCCAGCATTTCATTAACATTATACAGTATATATAGTAAAACAGTATAATTGCATTGCATACAGTAGGCGTAACAAGTGACAAACGAAAGATAAGAACATATGGGCGTACAAAGAAGGCGTGCACAGGACGTGCACGGAGACATGTGATGTAAACGTCACAGAAGTGTCATAAATGGGTGGATACATGGAGGGGGCTACCTGGGCAGCTGGAACCTTTAACCTACTGGTGCGCGCAAACGGGCCATGACGTGTAACTGGGGAGAGCTGGGGCTCTGACTTCTGGCACTAGAAGAGGAGACTAAAGTCTGGGATGTCAGGACGACATGTACCTATAGTATATCTGGTATCTGGTGTTTGGAGTACATGTTGATAGAATCTAAATGTCATCAGGGCAAAGGCTACTTGACACTAAGGCTGGTGCATGCATATATTCTACATGTATTGCGTGTGCCATGAATCTTCTATGAATACTAATTCAGTAATTCTCTTGCATGGAGACAGGAAGACTAGACTATAGCTGAAGATGTTTATGCGGTTCGTTAGCTGAGGAATGTGAAGCCGGGGAGCTGAACTGATAACTAGAGGCATAACATATTCTTGGCAGACAGGCAGGCAGGCCAGGCCGGGCACCGCGCTGCTTGGCAGAGAGTAAGTGAAGGGTCAGGGATGCGGGAGGGGCTGTATCGCTCCTCGGAGTGGTTTCAGGAGACTGGAGCTCGAATCTGGTGTCCGGGCCCTATGAGGCCTAGAAACGGGGACAACTCGATGAATTAACGTGCACAATGTAAAACGTTGGCAACATAGGCCTAATACTCGTTGCTTTCACGAGGACTGGATAACTGGCATACTAACGTTGGACACAACTATAATTGCGTCTTTATTCGGTCAAGGGGGAACATATGCATATCGATCATGCACATATAACATACAATGGGGAACACGTAGGGACACATGACAAGGCAAAATTCGATTTTCCTCATTTCAATACATCAATTTAACATTGGCAGCACTTGCAGTGTGGCACTGAATAGCAGTGGCACATTGCCCAACGCATCTAACCAGAAAAACAGATAAAAAACAGAGGCGGCAATCAGTAAAAAAAATGGAAGGGGAGACTCACGCCAATGATACCAGGTCTAACACATGGCCACAGGGAAAACTCCGGGACCTGATGGCTTCCCGGCTGACTTCTCCTCCACCTATGCCTCAAAGCTTGTGCCACAGTTGGAGAAAGTAAATGCGGACCCCAGAAGCTGGGGTACATTCCAGAAACATTGCTAGATGCATTGGTGGACCTGCTCCCCTGGAAGCCCTCAACAGAGGCGACGGTCATGGATTTCCAGCCAATCTCCATGTTAAACATGGGCTTTAAAATTCTCAGTAAAGCCCTAGTGCTCCGCCTACTTCCCCACATGCTGGACCTAGTCCACAAAGACCAGAACGGATTTATCACAGCCAAGAACACGCTCTTCAACCTACGCATAATGTACTCAGTGTTGCATCACCCAGATTCCAGACAACTGCCACAAGAGGCCCTTCTCTCCATAGATCTTGAGAAGGCCTTTGACACAGTGCTCTGGGACTACCTGTTTGAAATTATGCGGTACATGGGCCTGGTCGAGGGTTGGGGAAAATGGGTGATGATACTTTAAGAACGCCCCATGACTAGGGCAAAAACAGGCAAAATGGTGCCCATGCAATACAGGATTTTCCGAGGCACCTGATAGGGTTGCCCATTGTAGCATCTCCTGTTTGCAATGGTGATGGAACCTCTGGCAGCGCTGTTTAGCTGTGGGGGTGAAGGGCTCGGTATAACCTTAGGGGGGAGAACACACATTATCTCCCTGTACGCCAGTGACTTACTGATCTACCTCAATGATGCGCCTGTAGGAACTAACACAGCAATAGCTCTGATAGAACAATTAAAGACACAGTCCGGACTCATAGTTAACCACACTAAGACCTACCTCTTCCCTGTGCTGGCCGACACAGCTCGCCCCTGTGCCTGGTAGAGGATATCAACAGGACTCCCTCAACTTCGATACCTGGGAATCCGAGTGTTTCACTCGCTAGACGACCTACACAAAAGTAACCTCAGAAATGCTCAAAGATCTCTGAGATCGAGCATTCCCTTCTGGTGCTCCCTCCAACTTCCGATCATGGCTCGGGTCTTCCTTTCTAATATGGTCATATTGCTGTACCTATTATATTTCTCCACTAACCTTCCCATTACGTGGTGGGCGTGGTCTCACCTGTGGCAAGATGGCTGCGCATTAGGGCGCTTCGTCGGGCCGAGCCATCCCATTCGCAATAATCCATCATCTGAGTGCACCATATTGCCCCCTATGCATACGCCTGATATCACTTACCTGCACTGCTGCCTGAGGGGCCCTGAGACATCTGTGTCACGATGCTTCGCCGTCTCAACCACGTTGGCTGCCCTGGATGGCTGTGTGGGCCTGCCCTGTTGCTGCTGCTGCGGACACCTTCTGGCGCGTTCCAGGACCCAGTCCAGTCCTGCATTCTGGAGGGTCTTTTCTATGCCCCGGCCTGGGTGCGGCCCCCCCGATGTCTCAGGCGTGGTGCGGGTGCGTTTGTTGCAGCCTGGGGGTGTAGTGGGGGCTCCAGCTGCTTCAGCAACCTGCCGGGCCTTTGCCGATCTGCGCTCATGATCATGTGGCTGCGTGGGGCCTCGAAGTGGGCGGCCGCCTGGACCCGCTGTCGCCGGTGGTGATGGGCCTCGCTCTCAGAGCAGAAGTAACTGAAGTGGCTGCGCTCCGCAGAGGCCACCCACGGACCTGCTGATTTGCTCTCCCTGCCTAAAACCTGTCAGTGCTAGCAGTATCTGCCCTGGACATTGGTGGTCCGCCCCCCTGTGACAGGTGCTCAGGGTTGGGGGCTGCGAGCTGTTGCGCCAATGCAATGTTTCCCACCTGCTTGCTGGTGTCTGTTACAGGCCTGACCTGACTGCCTTCATTCTCCTGCTGTCTGATCCCCTACATCACACTTAATTTGGCCCGCACTTGAGGAGTCCTGCTCCTGGGACTTTCTACTCTCCCTGCTTTGCCTCGTGCCTGGTACAGGGTCGTTCTGGTTGGCCAGCCTCCCTGGTGACTCGGATCTGCACTCACAACTGGGGCCCGGCTGGGTGCCGCCTGTGCTTGGCCTGAGGGAGTGCGTTGGGGCTTGCTCTGCCCACATTTTGGAAATTCCCTCGGCTTGCCAGTGACTTTTCTGTACTCTTTGGCTGCTGGTCTCAGCCACGCTAGGGGTGCTCTCTGAGGCTCACCTGGGCAACTGTTGAGCTCCTCAGAGCATTGCTGCCTTTCACCCCTACCTGCTTCCCTGGACTGGTTCTCTCCGGGCTGAGGGCCCCCTTCACTAGAGGAAGCTTTTGGACTCTTCAGTCCCTTCTCATCTTGGGTGTCACTATGGGGGAAACCGATACGAGGCAGCCCAAGATCACCTTCACCGGGTGTGGGGCGGGAAGAGGTGGGGAGGCCCCTGCGACGCCGGTGAGCAGTCCACACAGACTGAGCCCCCTGGCGATCGGTATGACAGTCTACGTGCCATCCTCCTGGATGTGCAATCAAGCTTGAAGTCAATAGATGCCAAAATTGATCCCCTGACTTCCCATCTGGACCAGGTCAAGCAGAGGGTGGACTCCCATGACACCTGCATAGTCCGGCTCGAGACAAGGGTCTCGGATGTCAAGGACGCTGGAGCAGAGGGTGCGCAGAAACTCTTAAAGATGGACAAAATCCTTGAAGTCATCTGCCCTAAGAATGAGGACCTTGAAGCGTGCTTCAGAAGGAACAAAATCCGGATCGTTGGCCTGCCGGAGTCCACTGCAACTGGTAAGATGAAGGACTATCTGGAGACTCTTCTCCATGACCTTTTTGGCCCGGCCCTGTCCACTCATTTCATCGTGGAGCATAGGCACATGTCACTTGGTCCCCACCCCCCTCTGGGGTCCCCAGCCAGGCCTGTCATTGCCCATTTGCTGTACTACAGGGACCGTGACTCTGTACTGCGCAGGGGCAGGGAGATGGGGGAGATTAATCATCAAGGCAATGTCCTATCTTTTTACCCCGACTTTACCCTTTCTGTCCAGGCTGCTCGCAGGGAATTCCTCCCCGTCAAACGTATTCTGCAGCAGCTTTACATCACCTATGCCATGCTCTACCCTTACAAGCTTCATCTCGACTGTGGGGAAAAGCCAGGATTCTTCACTGATCCGAAGGCGGTTCTAACCTTTGCTAAGCAGCTACGGAAATCGCCCACGCGCAATCGCTATACCATCTCCAAAGACAGCCGTCTGAGTGACAAATATTGACTCCTACTTGTTTCAACTTCACCCCATATCTATGCATGACTCTTAGGATGTACTCATGCACACTGCTTGTTGCAATGCTACTTACATCCTATCTCATGTACCTACTTGCAGATTGTATTGTGTTCGCAAGATGTCTAGTATTTTACAAATTTTGCTTGGGTGAAACGGTCTGCGGGAGCACTTGTCCCTCTTGGTATGCCTCTCTTGCCCTGCCTTAACAGTGTGGCAAGCATTCAGACGCATGTACTGCTTTCTAGCTATTTCCCTCTGTGCCACTCAACGCTTGCCCCCCCCCCCTGCTCTTGCGGCACGGGGCAATGGCTAAGCTCACTCACCCCAAAGGGATGATTCCCGCACATGTACCACTTCCTCCAAGTTTTGGGTTCCTGGGTGTAGGAGGACTTGATACCTATTTGGGGGGTTGGATTGGATGGGGGTGGGTTTGGTATTTTGGAGTTCGCATCAGACAACCTTTTCATGTAGTCTGCTGCTTTGTTTTTCTTGTATTGTTATGGCATGTCATCACCCGCACGCCCTTCATGACAGCTCATATTGTAAGGCACTGGCTTTCCTTGATCCAACTTTAGACTGCAGGCGCTGTTTCATCATTTCCCCCATGGCTGCTCTATGACTGACACCACCTTTGTGACATGGGAACATTAGGTGCCTGAATTATTATCGCAAAGCACGTCTCATGCACACACATCTCAACAGACACAAGGTGGATGTTTGCTTTCTTCAGGAGACGCACCTCCTTCCTGCTACCTCTTCCACGCTTCCAGGCTGCACTCTCACCACTGGGGGGAATCCTACAACACTTTCTATTCTAATTATGGGAGAGGCGTCACCATCCTCTTCAGGACGGGACCTCCCCTAGCTTGGCACCCCCTCCTTCATAGACCCTGAGGGCTGCTATGTAATCCTTGTCAGTACCCTCTATAAGCAGCCGTTGATACTTGCGGTGCTCTATGGCCCTAGTTTTTTTACTCAGATCTAGCAAATCATTTCCTTTTTGGAGCCCCATTCCCTGATTTTGGGGGTGGGGGGTGATTTTAACATTGCACCTTCGGCGACACTGGACCGCTCTGGGGATCGCACACATCACCTGCAGGCCACTGCTACTCTCCATTCAATCCTAGAGGACAACTCCCTGCTAGATGCCTGGCGACATGCGCACCGAGGTGTGCAGAAAGGCTCCTGCATCTCTGGCTTGTGCAAACATGGTCCCACATTGACCTATGGCTCACCACCTGAGATGTCGTTTCCTGGACCACTTCAGTAGACCACCTGGCCCGCACGCTGTGCGATCACACCCCGGTGTGACTGTGCCTGCGCTTCCTGCTCACCATGCATCGCATGTTTGCATGCTGCCTCCCCCATCTAACTCTGTAACGCTGCATTCTTGAAGGACATCCGGGGTGTCATCATCAAATACTTCGAGCGCAACACTGGCTCTGTTGAGTCACCCTCAACGCTCTGGGAGGCCTTCAGGTCATAATCAGGGGGGAATGCATCACAAAACAATCCGGGGTGTTGAAATCCATTAGGGGCACCCTTGAGCGTCTGGAAAAAGACATAAAAAAACCAGATTCCAGCATGCCCAGGACTCCAACCCAGCCACTCTGGCATCCATTAGGTCCAAGTTCACGGAGTGGCATTCCTTGGTAGGCAGTCCCACGCTCGCCATTATGGGGAGAGCGATCGGCCAAGCAGGACCCTAGCAAATCGTCTCAGTCAGCCACATGCATCCTCCTACAGTACAGCACTCGGCGACGAGAACGCAGGTTGAACTACCTCCCCCTCGGAAATTATCGAGAGGATCTCTACTTTCTACTCACAATTGAACACCATGGTGGAAGCCGCTTCTAGGGAATCCCTTGATGAATATTTTGACTTTATTGAGCTGTTATGGCTCGGCAACGGTCATCAGGAGTATTTGGATGAAACATACATGCACAAGGCAATTTCAAAGGTCATCTCAAGTCTCCCGGGCGACAAGGCTCCGGGTTCAGATGGGCCCACCCCCGTATTTTATAAAGAGTACGCATCCCTCCTTGTCCCACACATGGCTGAGATGTATAATGAGTGCCTGTATCTGGATGGGTTTCCCCCATCGCTCTATGAAGCCATGATCACTTTTTTGTTAAAGCCGGATAAACCCCCGAGAGCTGTGATTCCTATTGTCCGTTATCTTTAATCAATACCGACAATAAAATGTATGCTAAACTTTTAGCCAATCATCTCCTCCCGCTGATGCCCTTAATAGCTTGCCTTGACCACTTGGGGTTCATCCTGGGTCGCGACACCTCCCATAATTTGCGCACCATTTTTTCGGTTCTTCACCAGATCAATCCCTCCTTGCCTGCTGTGTCTGCCCTCCTGAATGACACCAAGGCTTTCGACACTCTTGAGTTGCCATTTATTTTCTACCTCCTACCTCCCCTGGGATTTAGTCTTGGTTTCGTCCCGATAATTCAGCTCCTTTATACACTCCCGGTGGCACATATGAGGGTCAATGGGCAGGTGACTGATTCTATAGCAATCACGAGTGGCCCCAGACAGGGTTGTCCCCTGTCCCCCATGCTATTTTCTATCATAATGGAACCCCTGGTGGCTCGCCTACGGCACCACCAGACACAGTGAGGCATTGGCTTCACGTTGCGCGCTCAGGTCACATCCCTGTTTGCTGACGACGTCACATGGGAAAGCACTGTCTGCTGCATTTTACACTGCATTTTTAAACTTTGTTTGTTGTACTCTGCTGCATTTTTAAAACGTTACTGCTCTACTGCCTAATTTTAAATCTTTGCTCTGTTGCACTCACCTGTTCAAAATTCGCATGTTGCACTGATCACTTTGTCTGCCAGCGCCCCGTTCCACCACGGGTTTTCCCGCTTGCTGTGGAGGGCGCCGGCTCAGATTTTTGGTCTCCTCCTCATTGGAGATTCAGGGTCACGCGCTAGCCTCTCCTACAGGCGCCGCCCTATTTAATCCTCATGACCTGCCCTCTCCTTAGTGGTCATCGTTGGGGGAAAGCACTGTCTGCTGCATTTTACGCTGCATTTTTAAACTTTGTTTGTTGCACTCTGCAGCATTTTTAAAACGTTGCTGCTCTACTGCCTCATTTTAAATCTTTGCTCTGTTGCACTCACCTGTTCAAAATTCGCTTGTTGCACTGATCACTTTGTTTGCCAGCGCCCCGTTCCACCACGGGTTTTCCCGCTCGCTGTGGAGGGCGCCGGCTCAGATTGTTGGTCTCCTCCTCATTGGAGACTCAGGGTCCGCGCTAGCCTCTCCTACAGGCGCCGCCCTATTTAATCCTCATAACCTGCCCTCTCCTTATTGGTCATCGTTGGGGGAAAGCCCTGTCTGCTGCATTTTACGCTGCATTTTTAAACTTTGTTTGTTGCACTCTGCTGCATTTTTAAAACGTTGCTGCTCTACTGCTTAATTTTAAATCTTTGTTCTGTTGCACTCACCTGTTCAAAATTTGGTTTTTTCACTGATCACTTTGTTTGCCAGTGCCCTGTTCCACCACAGGTTTTCCCGCTTGCTGTGGAGGGCGCCGGCTCAGATTGTTGGTCTCCTCCTCATTGGGGACTCAGGGTCACGCGCTAGCCTCTCCTACAGGCGTTGCCCTATTTAATCCCCATGACTTCTTTCGCGCTCAGCGGACGCGCGCTCAGCGGACGCGCGCAGCGCGCGCGCGCCGAAGTCGCGCCATAGTCCAGCCAGTCTGCGCCCGTCCGCGCTGAGTCCGCGCCTGGGACCTGTGAGGCTGGACCCTGTATGGTCGACGCACAAGTAGGTGTATGCTATTCTAGACAACTCATGTATGCCCTTAAACCATTACTAAAGCCCTGCCATCATTCATTTACACCTGAGGCTCTTTTAACTGGAACTGGCTGTGGATGTGGTAGCAGTGGGTATGGAGATGGTAATTGTCGGTCTGCTTCGCCCTGTCCCGTCCTCCCTATGCCCGGCTCGAATACTATCTCGGAAAGAAGTTTTCTTATCAACGCCAGGTCTCTAATAAAAAACAATATTGACTTCAGCGATTTTGTTTCTGCTAGGAAACCCGCTTGGGTTTTTATCACAGAGACCTGGGCGTCTGACTCTTCGGGGCCTGACCTGATAGATGCCATTCCTACTGGGTATACCCTCGCTAGGCTGGACAGGATTGGTCGTAGCGGAACAGGCTTAGGGATCCTTTATAAAGATACTCTCACATGTCGCACTGAGGTTCTGTCTTCTCCTACTGATGCCTTTCAGGCTCTTTATTTTTCTATCAATTCCACCCCGTCCATTTCTTTCTCTGGTCTACTGTGTTATAGACCTTCGGGCCTTAGATCCTCCTTCAGTCAGGACATGATCAAGCTACCAGAGCCATTTGTTAAGAGGTCCAACATCACCCTTCTTAGTGATTTTAATTTTCACCTGGAAAACATGGAATACAGTGATACTAAGACTCTACTGGACACACTGGGCTCCTGTGACCTCAGGCAGCGGGTGGTAGGTCCCACCCACTTGGCTGGGCACACCCTAGACGGAGTCTTCTCTAATGACCCTTAGGTTGAAGGTGGGCTCTCTAGTCCCCCTAGCCTGGTCTGACCACCTGGCTGTTCCTCTGGAGCTGTTTCTTTTGGACTCATCTCCCCCTCTCCCGCACACTAAGAAGTGGGAACTTAGGGGAACCTTAAAAACATCAATAATTAATCCCTCTCCCCTTACCGGAACAAACTTACGCCTGCTGAACTGCAGGATGCCAATTCTGCTGCTCTTGAACTGGCAAGCACCTTCTCAGGGGTGTTAGAGATCCTGGCCCCTTTAAGAAACATTACTCTGTGAGAAAGAACCCTTCATCCCCCTGGTTCTCGGACAGACTTAGGTTGCTGAGACAAATGTGTCGTAAGCAGGAGAGGCGTTGGAGGACTAAGCTGGATCCCCTATAGAAGGAATTACATAAACTCCTCCTTAAAGATTATAAATTAGCTGTTATGGAGGAAAAGAAGGACCACTTTTCTAAGATTACCGTTTCCCTCAGCTCTTCCAGGGATCTTTTTAAAATCATAGATTCCCTGTCTTCCCCTCAGGGAGCCGATCCTATAGTGGAATCTCAAGATCTGTGTGATAACATCTCGGTCTTCTTCCACTCTAAGATCGTGGATATCTATAGCTCCCTTGAATTATCTAATCAGAGTATGACTCCTCCTGACACTCTACCTTCACCCAGAGCTCTGAGCACATCTGTTGAATCCCCGCCCAGTTTTCTGTCCTTCCCCTTACTCACTCCTTAGCTGACAATTCAGCTCTTGGACAACATCAAATCAGGGTCCCTTTTGGATCCCTGTCCGCTTAAAGTTCTCAAATCCTGCCGGGATGTTGTGACTCTCCCCCTCATGAATGTCATGAATCGTGCTATTTCTGAGGGAGTATTTCCATCCTCCTGGAAATTGGTGGTCGTTAAACCCCTACTTAAGAAGTCCACTCTAGACCCAAGGGTCTTGAAAAACTTCTGCCCCATTTCACTCCTCCCTGCCCCGGCTAAGATGTTGGAATTCCATCTTAATCGACATCTCAGCTCCTTTCTTCAGGACTCGGCCCTTCTTGATATCTCCCAACACGGTTTCAGGAGCTCCCATAGTACTGAGACGGCACTAACGGCAGTGGTTAACAACATCTGCTCTCAAGTCGATAAAGGCCACACCACCCTTCTGGTCCTTTTAGACCTGACGGCGGCCTTTGACACCCTATCTCCCTCTATTTTGATCTCTCGCCTTAGGGAGATTGGGGTTGGAGGCCCTGCCCTGAGCCTCCTGTCTTCCTTTCTTACTGAAAGAGAATGGAGAGTGAAGCTGGGCCAGTTTCTTTCCACCCCGAAGCCTGTACATTGTGGGGTCCCTCAGGGCTCCTCGTTGAGCCCTACCTTATTTAATATCTATGTGACCCCTCTTGCCAGGATAGTTAGATCGTTCGGGCTGGAAGTACTTTCATACGCGGATGACACCCAAATAATGGTCTCTCTTTTGCAGCCTGTTAAGGACTCGGCTTCGAACTTCAGGAATTGCATGGAGGCGGTGTCTCAGTGGATGATTCAGAACTTCCTGAAACTGAACGGGGAGAAGACGGAGGTGTTGATCTTCGGGAGCTGTCAGGATGTCTGGTCCAATGACTGGTGGCCGGCTTCTCTCGGGGATTGCCCTCCCCCCGTCAGATTGCCAAGAACCTAGGGGTTCTGATGGACTCTGCACTCTCCTTTGACCGTCAAGTCAGCAGGACTGTCTCCACCTGTTGTGGCATCATCAAGGTCCTCAGAAAAATTGCTCACTACCTGTCCCCTGAGGCCCGGAAACTGGCCACTCTGGCCTTAGTCTCTTCGAGACTTGACTACTGTAATGCCCTCTACGTGGGCATTAATAACAGTCTTATCTATTGCCTTCAGATGGTTCACAACGCGGCTGCAAAGATGGTTCTTAACCTCCCTAGACGTGCCTCGGCATCGGCAGCCCGTAAAAGCCTACATTGGCTTCCTATTCAATCTAGGATTTCCTTTAAGATTCTTTGTCTTGCCTACGGGGCTCTCCATGGTACAGGTGCTGAGGGTCTTAGGTCACTTATACATCCCTATGCTCCTTGTCGATCTCTTCACTCCTCTAGCAAAAATCTTCTTGAGGTACCTAAGTTCAATAAGGCCAAAGGGGGAGGTAGAGCGTTTTCCATGGTTGCACCTAGATTATGGAACTCCCTCCCCCCCGAGCTCTTGAGGCAACCCTCTCTTGCACTATTTCGCAAAGCACTGAAAACCTGTTTTTTCTCTGAAGCGTATCTGTAAGATCTCCCCTAGTCTACTATTCTCTACCTGACCTGTTTATGCGCCTTGACGCCCTTGGGCTAATTTGCACGTTAGAAGACTCCATTCATTCATTCATTTATATATATTCACGAGCCGCAAGAGAATCTGGCTCCCATGACTAGGGAGGTTATCCGTTTCGGCTGCCTGTCCGGGGTCCAGATTAATTGGGGGAAATCGACCCTGTTCCCACATACAGATGCCACGCAACCGTCCCCACGGACTATCCATTTATTTGGGCCACTGGTCCTACCAGATATCTGTGCCTCTGGTTGTACAGAGATTTGGATGAGTTGTGGAGATCCAACTTCGTTAAAGCAATGGAGTGGCTGGAGACCAGGATGCAAACATGGCAAAAACTTCCTCTCTCATTGGTGGGGCGTATTGCCAAGGCAAAAATGATTGTGCTTCCCAAAGTCCTGCACTTGTTTATAAACATCCCTATCCCACTTACATTGCAATTTAAAAACAAAACTGAAATCCAACATTATTACCTTGATCTGGGCGTGACGGCAGCCTCTTATCGCCTATGACGTCCTAGCACTACCCCTAGCGAGGGGTGGAATGGGTTCCCTCCGATCTCCGATTTTACACGATCTACGCACAAGCTAGTTTCCTTCATTTTTGGATTCACCCAACACCTTTTCAGACACATGTCTTGATCTGGCATCCCCTTGGCCACTGCAAACAGCACTATTTCTGCCAAATAAATTCCCCCGGGTGAGGTAGACATGGTGGAGTGCATATGCTGGGCGTGGAGCAAGGGCCTGGCTAGCGACCTCTCTCCTATACAGTGGCAATACTGCTGTAGCCAAACTAAATATCTCTCTCTCAACTATTGCCTAATGCTTATTCACTTTAAATACATACATCGGTTGTACTGCACAAAGTCACGCTGCGTAGGATGGGCCTGGTGAACAGGGACAAATGTGTGCGATGCTCTGCTCCCGGTGCGGACTTCGTGCGTTTGACCTGTACATGTCCCAAGGATTCAGACTTTTGGTTAGAGGTATGCTCCATAATTAGCGATATCACTCAGGAGCGCATCGCACCTGACCCCCTGTTGTGCCTCCTGGGACATTTCAGAGACATTTCAGACGCTAATCATAAGTAACCCTGGGTGCAGTGCTTTGCTCCGTCCACGGAGTGCACGTAGTGTTGCCTACTTCGCGATTCGCAAAGTAGGCGTAGTAGGCAACACTACGCACACTCCGTGGACGGAGCGAAGTTGCCCGCCAGCCGCCTCCCTCCTGCCCTCTTCTAAATGCCTATTTTAATCTAAAACAGTGTAAAAGTAAATTTAAAGCACTTTCCTGATATGCGGCGTTCCGGGGCTCCCTCTTCAGCTTCACGCCGACTTCTTCCAGCAAAATGCAAGAAATGCAAGAAATGGGCACGCGCGGTCGCCCCGCATGCGCATTTTGCTGGAAGAAGTCGGCACGAAGCAGAAGAGGGAGCCCCCGGATGCCGCATATCAGCAGGTAAGTGCTTTTAATTTATTTTTACACTATTTTAAATTAAATTAGTCATGTAGAAGAGGGCAGGAGGGAGGCAGGCGGCACGTAGTGGGGCTACGCGAAGTGTGTGGGTGGGCGTAGCTTCCTGCCCACTTCACGAAGCTTTGCGTAGCCCCACTACGCACACTACGCCCACCCTTAAGCTTGTCGCAATGCTACTGGTGCTCACCAAGAGGCAGTGGCAATTCACTGGGGCCAGAGTCTGGCGCCGCGTGTCAAACATTGGTTAACTGATGTAGCTCGTTGCCAGACACTCCTGGGTGAATTCTGGTATCTCATGCCTGCTGCAAGCAGACCTCCAGATATATGGGGCCCTCTTCACAGACTAGCCAACCCTGACTTACCCCTTCAGGGTCCTAACCTCACTGACGCCCACACCACTGTCGCTGATTCTGACACGATTGAGTCAGGTCGCCATGTGGACCACCAGCAGTTCACCTAGTCACATACATTCTGTTAGATTGGGGGTCTCAAGTTGGCACAGGTAGGTACTTGTGACAAATAGGGACCCTTGCCTCTAGTCAGGGTAAGGGGGTACACTCCTAAAATAACCCCTGCTCCCTCCCTTGGTAGCTTGGCACGAGCAGACAGGCTTATCTCAGAGGCAGTGTGTAAAGCATTTGTGACCACATACAGTAAGCCAGTGACAATACTACAAATGGACATCACACAAGGTTTATATCAAAAATAGGTATTCTTTATATAGACTTAACACAAGACCATTAAACAACAAAAATCCACAATACTATACTTAAAAATTGTAGTTTTAGCTTAGTTCAGCTCAGTTCTTAAGATGCGACACTTTGCGTCAATGTACCTTACGATGTGTTGCGCTTCCACAACAAGTAATGTTGCAGCGATGGAAATGCGGCAAAGTTCTGGTGCAAAGGAAATAAAGACGTGAAGATCTTCCAGATGCGGCACGCTTCTCCGAGGATGCGAGGAGTCTCAGTTTGATGCGTCAGCTGCAGCAGCGACACCCTTGTTTAGCGATGCAACAGCAACAGCCTTGCTGCGGCACTCTTCTCCGACGTTGCGAGAGGTTTCCGCACAATGCAATAACTACAGCGTCCACATCCACGATGTGACGGCAGCAGCTCCGACGGCAGCGCGCCTCTCTCGGGGGATGCGAGGCACTTTTCTCGATGAGGTGCAATACGACAGCTACAGCGCCGACATTCATGATGTGACGGCAGCAACGGCGACATGCTTCTTCTACGTTGCGAGACTCTTCTCTCGATGCGTTGCAATACAACAGCTACAGCTGCAACACCCTCCCTTGGAGTTGTGATGGCAGCAGCAGCGAGAGCGACACGCTTCCTCTTCATTGCGAGACGCTTCTCTCGATGCGGTGCAATACGACAGCTACAGCGCCAACATTCACGATGCGACGGCAGCAGCAGCGACAGGCTTCCTCTTCGTTGCATCGCGCTTCCAGCTCCTTGCGACAGGCAGTCCCTCAGAAGGCCCAGAAACAGTAGCAGGCACTTCCAAAGAACTATGGGGAGTTGGGGGTTGAAGTCTTTTGTCCCTGAGACTGCAAGCTCTGTTCCAAGCCCTTGGAGATCCTTCACAAGTTGAAAATAAAGCACACAAAGTTCTTTCTCCTTTCTTTGGCAGTTAGGCAACCACTACAGGCCAATCCCCAAACAGCACTTCAGCTTAGGGATAGTCTCTCCTCAGTTTCTTCAGGTTCCTCTCCCCAGCAAAGGTTTCTTTTTGTAGTCCAAAGTGATCTAATTTCTTGGGATCAGGGTCCCAATATTTATACCCCAAAATCTTTTGTCCTCTGAGGGCAGAGAGGCCTTTGCCTAGTCCAAACCAGTTCTGGAGCACTCTGTTTACATGACTCCTTCTTTCCTTTCACAGTGCAGGACAGAAACATCAGACGCACCACAGGGGGTGGAACCAGCACTGTGGGGGCAGGCACTGTCCTTTTCAGGTCCCAGGTGCAACTCCTCCCTCCCATCTAGATGCAGATCTCTCTATTCACCACTGGGCGGACTCACTCTGTCTCCTGGAATCCCCCAGCCCTGTCACTCAAACTCCAGACAAGAAATACACAACCTAGCAGAGGCAGGTTTTGGATAGTTAGACAAGAAAATACCTACTTTCCAAAAGTGGTATTTTCAAATACAGAATGTTAAAACCAACTTTACTAAAAGATGTATTTTATAATTCTGAGTTCAGGCATACTAAACTAAGCATGGGCGTAAAATCCGTTCCGCTCGCGGATTTTGCGGATTTTCGGCAAATTCGCGATCCGCGAATTCTTGCAAATTTGCTGAAAATTCGTAAATTCGCACGCAGCGAATTTTTTTGCTTGGTCGCGCTTGACAAATACAATATTGCGGCGCGCTGCGTTCACTTACCGTCATTCAGCGTTTGAAGAGATGTTTTTCTCCATATTTGCGTGTGCTGCGCCATTTTGGATCTTGCTGCGTGATCCCGCGGGAGTTTGCCGACGTGATTACGTCATTGCGCCCGCCACCTTGCACAGCGAGAGTTTGTCAACGCGAGTACGTCCTAAAGGCTCGTGATCACGCATCGCGGGAGTAAACAATTGCGAACACGTAGATGCGGCGGGCAGCAACAATCTCGCACTCGCGAAATTGCAAAATTTGCAATTCTGCACAAGAAATCCACCAGCAAGCAGCATAAACCTTCTGAAAATGATGATTTTTATCAGAATTACTCCTCAGGTTGACATTTGCCTGCACTTTTCTTTGCAAGGAGTCCATTTGGGGGGGGGGGGAAGGAAGTGCCCCACAGTCTACAACTTCCTGTTCCTGTCCAGCAGGCTCCTCCCAGTGCTTTCTTCATGTGCTGGTCACTTTCATTTGGATCTTGACCTGGAAGGATTACTTTTTGTGGATGCTGCTGGAAATTTGGATTTGAGGCCTTTTTGACTTTCTTTGGATCACTTTTGGATTAGAAATCCAATTTCACAAGTAAGTTTGTTTGGGGCATTACAGTTGCTGCAACTACAATTTTGGAACTTTTTCAGAACATTAAATAAAATATATTGTGGGTAGCCACAGTATCCAGTAGGACCAGGCTTAGTTATGGGTGCATGATACAACTGTTTTGTTGAATTTAAACATGATTTAGGGCATGGATGGCATGGGATTGTGCTGATTTTTGTGTTTTTCGATTTTTTTGGCTGCTGTTGGGGGCTTTTACCCAGGGGTAGTGAGTGGTGCATGGACTGAGTCTTTCTGTGGGGTCTCTTTAATGTAAACATCATGGAGGGCAAGGATGGCATTGGATTGTGGTGATTTTTGTGTGTTTTTCGTTTTTTTTGGGGTGTACTGTTGATGGGGACTGGCCATGTGGGTGGGGGCCATTTTGAGTGCTGGTACAGGCAGGCCCTGGCCATGTGCTTGGGGTGCAAGGGGCCATTTTGAAGGCAGGCAGTGTTCTCAGGCCTGCACCCATTTTGCCTAGCTTTCATCCATTATGCCCAGGGGTAGTGAGTGGTGCATGGGCCTAGTCTTTCTGTGGGGTGTCTTGAATTTAAACATCATTGAGGGCATGAATGGCATGGGATTGTGCTGATTTTTGTGTGTTTTTCGATTTTTGGGGCTGCTGTTGGGGCCTTTTGCCCAGGGGTAGTTAGTGGTGCATGGACTGAGTCTTTCTGTGGGGTCTCTTTAATGTAAACATCATGGAGGGCATGGATGGCATTGGATTGTGGTGATTTTTGTGTGTTTTTCGATTTTTTGGGGTGTTGACGGGGACTGGCCATGTGGGTGGGGGCCATTTTGAGTGCTGGTACAGGCAGGCCCTGGCCATGTGCTTGGGGGCAAGGGGCCATTTTGAAGGCAGGCAGTGTTCTCAGGCCTGCACCCATTTTGCCTAGCTTCCATCCATTATGCCCAGGGGTAGTGAGTGGTGCATGGGCCTAGTCTTTCTGTGGGGTGTCTTGAATTTAAACATCATGGGGGGCATGGATGGCATGAGATTGTGCTGATTATTGTGTGTTTTTCGATTTTTGGGGCTGCTGTTGGGGCCTTTTGCCCAGGGGTAGTGAGTGGTGCATGGACTGAGTCTTTCTGTGGGGTCTCTTTAATGTAAACATCATGGAGGGCATGGATGGCATTGGATTGTGGTGATTTTTGTGTGTTTTTCGATTTTTTGGGGTGTTGACGGGGACTGGCCATGTGGGTGGGGGCCATTTTGAGTGCTGGTACAGGCAGGCCCTGGCCATGTGCTTGGGGGCAAGGGGCCATTTTGAAGGCAGGCAGTGTTCTCAGGCCTGCACCCATTTTGCCTAGCTTCCATCCATTATGCCCAGGGGTAGTGAGTGGTGCATGGGCCTAGTCTTTCTGTGGGGTGTCTTGAATTTAAACATCATTGAGGGCATGGATGGCATGGGATTGTGCTGATTTTTGTGTGTTTTTCGATTTTTTGGGGTGTATAACTGATGTTCCTCTGTCTTCCATTGCTTTTAGGCGCACAAGAGAACCACCAGTGCCAGGAAGAAGTCCTGCAGCGGTGTGTGCAGCATAACGTCACGCGACGTCACGTGTGGCCACAGACAAGACAACTCTGCAACTAGTGCAACTGCGGCCTGCGGTTCTGACATCTGAAGAAGATGGCCCAAAAAAAAGTTCCCCGTAGCTCCTCTAGCAAGAAAGTTGCCAGAAAGGAGCAGAAGAAGCAAGTGGCGCCACTTACCAAGGGGACTGGTGTGCCGCCCGCCACATTTTTTGGGAAAAAAAGTACGCCTGTAGCAGCAGCAGGGTCTGCTGGGGACCAAGCTGGGAGCAGCACCCCCGCTCCATTGGGCTCAGTGCCACCACCACCATGCCGACTTAAGTCCAAGCCCTTGAGTGCTGCAGAGGCAGTCCGTATGGTTGTTCAATCACCATCGACCAGTGATGTTGGCTCATCGCAAGAAAGTAGCAGCATCCCTCAATCAACACAGGTTGTTGTAACTCATCTGACGAGTGTTCAACAACCACAGCCGCAACAACAACCACCTGTGCAAGTAGTACAAGCCCAAGTACATGTGGAAGGAGAGGCAGCGCAAGGAGATGCGCAAGCAGAGGTGCATGGAGCGGCACAAGTGCCTACAATAGTTGTTCCTCCTGAAGTAGGGGCACATCAGGAAATCGACATTCAAGCCGAGGTATCATATGAGGAAGCCACTCCTCCTGATGATTCATTGTCTTCCAGATCCTCAGCAAAGAAAAGATCAAGGATGGTGTCTACATCTTCTTTAAGCCCCCTTCCTTCTGATGATATGGATGAAAATTGGGAACCACCAGGCCTGTCTGAGAGGGAGGCACACCATGATCTGACAAAGGTAGCTAAGCGTGAAAGGAAGGTCCCTGAAACTCTCGAACTTATGGAGTGTGATGATGACGCTGAACAAGAAGACTCTCACGAGGACGACGCAGTCATCACAAACGTCACTGAAGCCCCAGCGGGCATGCAACAAACAGACATTTTTACCCTAGGCCGAAAAGCTGCTGAGCGTGAAGTTGTCGACGATGCAACGGGAGTGGGACCACCACCATTGCAGTTAACTACTAGTACACCACCACCTACCGCTTCCATATTTTCTCGCCATAAGGGACCTCCATCCACCTCGACCTCCATTTCCTCAATTAGTGGTGCTGCAAGTGCACAACGTAGTAAAGTTCGGCAACACACATCCTCCACTTCATCTGGCATTAGCATGACCAGTATCGCCTCCTCCGCCCCCCCACAGAAATTTGAAGTCTGCAGTTTGGGACTTCTTTAGTGTTTGTCCAACAAGGGAAAACATAGCCATTTGTACCATTTGTAAGGTTGGAGTTAGTCGTGGTAAGCTTGGTACCAACTATGGTACCGGAGGGCAGAGAGGTCATCTTAAGAGACAGCACACTGTCAAATGGCTTGCGCATCTAAAGGAGATCAAGGAAGCCCGAATTGGAAGTCAACAAACTGTATCCGTTGATGTTTCATCTGATGATGACGAGGAGGAAGAAGCGTCAAACATTTCTTCACCTACACCCAGTACCCCTGTCAGCAGCACACCCCCTGTGCGCCACACTACGTCAGTATCTCTCTGCGTCTTATTCCTTCTTCCTTCCCGCTCATGGGAGGGCATCTCTGTGCCTCCCTGCTGGGGGCGGGGGAGGGGGCAGATAGGCTGCAACAACATCTCACCATGAAGAACAGACTCTCAGGCACATTTCTCCCCGCACAGGGGCCAGGTATGAGGGCTCCTGGGACTTGAACCAATGATTTATGGGACATGTCACAGGACCCACAGCTCCAGGTCCTGTTGAACTCAAAGGGCTACAGCCTCCTCCCCCCCCCCCCCAGCTCGTGTATATGAGCCTGTCTGAAACAGCTTCAGGGACACACACACAGCCACACCCAAGTACTTCACAGGTCTTTAAAAGACCTTTTACTTGTTAATGAGGCTAAGGCTTTGATGTTTTTCACCCCTGTGTGTGAATTAGGCCTCCGCCGTGAGCACCCTCAATCAGCCCTACGCCAGGAACTGAACTCTCTGATAGAATCTGCGACCCCTTTCCAAGGACTCCATGACCCCCCTGTGGGTCGCGCCCCACAGATTGAAGACCTCTGCGTTAAAGACACCAGCATCCGGATCATCTGCACCAGACACAACAGTAACATTGTTTGAAGAAGAGGATTGGCTAACTCAGATTGGGTTTGCTTCTCAAAAGGTCCCAGCAAAAAGTAAGCAAAGTGGAGGAACCCTGGAGAACCTTGAGTCGATGGTGCAGGACTATCTGAATGACTCAACAGAGGTCTATGTTCATGATGACCCATTGTCGTATTGGCATGGGGAAAAAGCATTGTGGCCTGAGATCTCCAACCTGGCTATAAACTACTTGTCTTGCCCACTCGCAAGCGTGTCTTCTGAACGTGTTTTCAGTGCTGCTGGTGGCATTGTAACTTGCAAAAGGACCCGCCTCTCGCCCAAAAATGTGGAGAGGTTAACAATGATCAAGATGAATCAGCACCTCATACCACCAGATTACAAAGTACGAGAATACACGCCGGAAGAAGACGAGGAGGACACCAACTTGATGAGGGAATTTCTTCTCTGTTAGGTGACCTACTCCCGCCTGAATTCGCAGAGTATGAGGACGAACTCTGCTCCCCTGACACCGAGCCCTGAAAATGAGCCAATGAATCAATAACGTTCTTTTTCGTCCTTATTCACTTTTATTCCTGTGTGTATGTCTTTCTTTGTTTTGCAAAGTCAATATAAATAAAAACTTTAATCACCTGATCACAAAAACAAGCCCATCAGCAGAACTGTCTTCACGTATTTGCTTATTGATTTGAAGGTGCCGCAGTCTGCATTCCTCAAGTTCACAAGAACATGCTCCTCTATCCTCCTCCTCCAGACTCCTATTTCCCTCAAAGCAGAGGGCTGGATTACGCCCAATGAAGAAAGACTCTGCACTTGTGGGGGTGTTCTACTTCTTTGCGGGTGAGTTGACGGCTCTGGGGCCATTGCTGGGAAGGTCTAATACCGGATAAAAGTGGTTTGGCGAAAATCAGACTTGAATTTTTTTTTACCTTTTTGCTCACTATCATGTTTTCGGGGGCCTGTTTGGGGGGCTTCCTGGTGTTTGTGGGTGGGTTTCGGGGTGTGGGAGCACTGCTGACAAAGTCTTATTTTGATTGCATTTGTTTTTCAGGAAATCCATGGTGGAAAAGGGGAGTTAGGGCCTAGCTGCACAGCGCGTTTGGACAGAAGGCCGAAAAATATTGTAAGTATGAGATTTTCCATTTTTGCTTTTTGCCTGTTTGGGGGTGTTGTGCTTTTTTGCGGGTGGGTTGGCGGGTCTTGGGGCATTGCTGGGAAGGTCTAATACCGGATGAAAGTGGTTTGGACAAAATCAGACTTGAAAAAGTTTTTGCCTTTTTGCTCACTATCATGTTTTCGGGGCCCTGTTTGGGGGGCTTCCCGGTGTTTGTGGGTTGGTTTTGGGGTCTGGGAGCACTGCTGGCACAGTCTAATTTTGATTGCATTTGTTTTTCAGGAAATCCATGGTGGAAAACGGGAGTTATGGCCTAGCTGCACAGCGCGTTTGGACAGAATTGAAAGAAGGCGGGTCTTGGGGCATTGCTGGGAAGGTCTAATACCGGATGAAAGTGGTTTGGACAAAATCAGACTGGAAAACGTTTTTGCCTTTTTGCTCACTATCATGTTTTCGGGGGCCTGTTTGGTGGGCTTCCTGGTGTTTGTGGGTGGGTTTCGGGGTCTGGGAGCACTGCTGGGTATGTATACTTTTGATAGCAAGAGGTTTGAAGAAAATCATGTTGGCAAAGGGGAGTTAGGGCCTAGCTGCAGAGCGCGCGCGGAGTGATTTTGGAAATTGCCCTGAAAATGACTGTGCCCATTTTTGTACTTTTGCTTTTTGGCTGTTTGGGGGTCTTCTACTTGTTTTCGCCTGGGTTGACGGCTCTGGGTTCATTGCTGGGAAGCTCTAATACCGGATAAAACTGCTTTGGACCAAATCCATGAGGAAAATGTTTTTGCTTTTTCTGACATTTCGCTCAATTTAGCGTCTTCGGGGGCCTGTTTGGGGGGCTTCCTGGTGTTTGTGGGTGGGTTTCGGGGTCTGGGAGCACTGCTGGGTATGGATACTTTTGATAGCAAGAGGTCTGAAGAAAATCCATGTTGGCAGAGGGGAGTTAGCGCCTAGCTGCAGAGCGCGCGTGGAGTGATTTTGGAAATTGCCCTGAAAATGACTAAGTGCCCATTTTTGTACTTTTGCTTTTTGGCTGTTTGGGGGTCTTCTACTTGTTTTCGCCTGGGTTAACGGCTCTGGGGCCATTGCTGGGAAGCTCTAATACCAGATAAAACTGCTTTGGACCAAATCCATGAGGAAAAAGTTTTTGCTTTTTCTGACATTTTGCTCAATTTAGCGTTTTCGGGGGCCTGGTTGGGGGGCTTCCTGGTGTTTGTGGGTGGGGTTTGGGGTCTGGGAGCACTGCTGGGTATGGATACTTTTGATAGCAAGAGGTTTGAAGAAAATCCATGTTGGCAGAGGGGAGTTAGCGCCTAGCTGCAGAGCGCGCGCGGAGTGATTTTGGAAATTGCCCTGAAAATGACTGTGCCCATTTTTGTACTTTCGCTTTTTGGCTGTTTGGGGGTCTTCTACTTGTTTTTGCCTGGGTTGACAGCTCTGGGGCCATTGCTGGGAAGCTCTAATACCAGATAAAACTGCTTTGGACCAAATCCATGAGGAAAACGTTTTTGCTTTTTCTGACATTTCGCTCAATTTAGCGTTTTCGTGGGTGGGTTTCGGGGTCTGGGAGCACTGCTGGGTATGGATACTTTTGATAGCAAGATGTTTGAAGAAAATCCATGTTGGCAGAGGGGAGTTAGGGCCTAGCTGGGGTCTTACAGCACTCGTGGCAATGTGTAATCTTGGTTAGCAGTATTGTATTGCATGTGTTTGGGCGGGGGTTATAGATTTTTACGATTGGGTGGGGTCTTGGAAAACTTGTTGTAATGTCTAATTTTGATTGCAAGTCGTTTGAACATAATCCATGGTGGGAATGGGGGGTTTTGGGCATACTTTATAGGTTCTGAGCTGGGATGGTGCATTGAGCTAAAAAACGGTGATGAATTAAAACCATGATCTCTTGACCTGGTAAGAGTATTCTGCATCATTCAGAAACTCTGTCCATCACCACCCCCCTTTTCCAAAATTGTTTTGAACTTGGACTTACTTCTACGAGTGTGACTCTGACTGTGCGTTTGTTTGATCTCTGCTTCAAATTCATCCCTCCCTCCAGCAATTAGATACATCTTTGCTATGTTTACCACTAATTTAATGTTCTAAGTGTTTATTCTCTCTGAGGGCAGAGAGGCAAGTGAAATTGCGTAATGACTGCATCCCTGTACTGTCAACTTGTTTCTTCGTAGTTACTAGTAAGTTGCAGTAAGTAGTAGTACTACTTTTCAGTAACGTAACCATCCATTTACTACTTATGGCATGCAGTAGTGCACTTCCTTTATGTCCCTTTCAAGATTTATCAACATCTTCTAATCCAAAGATTTGTTTCTCTTCATTTGTTGACTGTCCATGCTGTGGTTTTTTTCCTCTCTACCAAACTTTCCCAAAAACCCCCAGTCCCATCCAATTTTCAAGCCCTAACCCTCTTCCCCCGGGCTGTGTGGTATTTCATTGAGGTGTGACTGACAACAACAATAAATTCCACACACTTGCTGGGGAGGATAAGGTCAAAGCAACCAGAAGTTCATGTGCGCCATCGTGGATTGATAAGAACATCCTCCTCCTACACGACGTTAACAAGCAACAATGAAATGATTAATGCTTACCTTACGTTGGCACTGCTTAGGCTAGGGCACTGTTCTGTACCGTACTATCTATTGTACTGTTTCTATTCTAATGCTACGCTCAGGCAACTCAATGTTTAATTTCCTCTTTTTTTCATATGGTGATACTGCCAGTGTGTACCACTACTGCTACAGGAACAACAATGATATTGCATCCGTCGAGGATTCAAGTCAACAACCAACCTTATTCACCAACCGTGATTCACAAATCACAGGTAAGATAAGCACATTGGGGAGGTAGTAGAATAATGGGCTAGGACTAAGTTTGGAGGAGAGCAGAGACTAACAGTACTACTAGTAAAGTACAGTAGTAGGGCTACTGAATTGACTAACTCGGTTACTTGCATTTTGGTACATTTCAGGACAAGATGTTTCATTCATGCTGGTAAGTTTGAAAAACCAAACGTCCAGTAACCACCGCCAACCCCCACACAAAATAATATGAGTGCGTATACTGTGTGTTTGAATGAAAAATATAATTATTGAGAAATATAAATTATGGATGTTGTTGTCGTCACAAAAATAAAAATTACCCCAACTCACCCCCCTCCCTAACCAAACCAATGTCCAAAAATCAAAAAGCACCCTTTCCCAAAAACCCAATTCCCACCCCCCCAACAGTCTTTAAAAAAGGGACAAGGGACAGTCACTTCCTCCGGTGGCGTTTGGACAGCTGGTGCTGCACGTCCCGCAGCTCTTTGCGGAGGTCCCGGACCTGGCGCTCCAGGTAGTCCACTCTTTCGGAGGCGGCGCTGGCGTACCATCCAGGCTCTGGGGGGGGCAGCTGTTGTTTTTGCTGCTGTGCGGCGGTGGCGGAAGGCTGTCGGGCCACAGCTCTGTTTGGCTGGAGGCTTGTGGCTGGTGGACCCGGGGGCAGTGGAGGAGGATGTGGAGGTTGTTGTAGTTTCCTCCTCATGCTCCCGAGCCCACAACCGTCGATACTCGACACAAATAGCCTCCAGCTTACGGGCCCTGGCCCGGACAGCCATCTCCTTACGGGTGAGCTTTTTGGGAGTAGCATCTATGAAAAAAGAAAGAAAAATACTGTATCCAATAGCCTTTAACATAAAGTCAAAATAATTCAACAGAAAGTTGACACTCAGTAACACCAGCATCAGTAACACCAGCAAGTAGCAAACACAGTATAACATTTTTAAGATAACGGACCAGGGTTTTTTTGATTGTCGATCCACAACTGGCGCCTCCCGTATGTGACGTTATTTATAATTTCTAACCACTATTTTGAGGGTGCCCCAGATAGGAGGAAGAACCTAAACCTCCAATTAGGACCAAGATCCAAACATAATTGATACAGCAGGTATCTGTGCACACGTCGCCTTTTACAGAGTAAATGCTGTTGGTAATCAAACAACACAACCAATAGACAAACAATGTGGAAGTAGTCTTGATAGAAGTTTTGTTTCAATTCAGATTTTATCCACCACGCCCAGCCAACACGTGTTTCGTCAGGGCTAGTAGCCCGCGACTTCATCAGGGCTCCCGCGGGCAGCGGTTCCAAAGCTATTGCCACAATGGCTAGGTGCTCTCATCCGGTTCTAATTCCGACCCGGCTACCGGGTACTGTTGAGGTTCTAGCTGATTCGTCTCAGCCGTCCGTGTGATGGTTAATACCAAAGATGCGACACACCATAGGAGTATCCGTGTGAGCCGCAGGTTAAGACGTACTGCTTTCCAGCGTCTCTGCGTGTAAATGCGGAAGTCATTTACAGTTTACCCGCGGAGACGCTGTAAAGCTGAGACGGCTGAGACGGCCTTCCCCTTCCCTCCCTTGCCCTTGTTGCCTACCTTAGCCATGGTCGTGGGCACAAGAAGAAGGAAAGAAGAATATGTGTGAAAAAAAATAAGAGAGAGAGCAAAAGAAATAAAGTAGGTAATAAAGTAACAAAAAGTAAAAAAAAAACACAAAATATAGATGTAGGAAATTGAAGAGAGAGATAATAAGCAAAAAAAACAACAAAAAAAAGTTCAGAAAAACATAGGATTGCAAAGATGTAAGGTGGATAGAAAGGTAGCATGCCCAAAACCATAGCAGTGAATGAAAAACAAGATGGCCGCGCCCATAGAAAACCGTGTGGGTAAGTTTGCGCGATATTTCCCCCGCGAGCACGCAAAAACGCCTACGAATACGTAATCGCGCGCCGCATACTACGCGAACTTGCAACGAGCGCCCGGAAACGGAAACACGTCACGCAAACAAGATGGCCGCACCCGTACATGACCTCATGGGCAACCTCAGGGTCGGTGCGCTGCAAGCGGCCCGCGAATAAGCAAAAAACCGCCCGAACACGCAAAAAAAAGAAAAAACGCCCGAACATGCAAAAAAAAGAGAAATGAGCAAATTCGCACGAATTTGCGGATTGCAAGTTCGATTTCGCGTCCCGCAAATCTCGCGAAATGGAAGAAAAACAAATTTTGGAAAACTGAAAGCACTTAGCAGGTGCAAAAGTTCAAACTAATTTGTAACCATTCCCTGTAGTGCTTCCTGAGGGGCCCCTCCAGAGTTTGGTTGCCTACTTTCAACTATTCTCTGACCCTGCTCTGACCCTCAAACCAGGGTCAGAGAATAGTTACAAGTATGGCACAATGCTCCTGTAAAAAAAATAACTGCAACAGGAAGGTCTTACAGCTAAGGAAGCAGGTGCCAGACTTGAAGCACAAATTCAGTGACACATTAACCAGCCCCAAATTAATTCATCTCAGTTGAGGCTGGGAAGGTGTGCTTTGCTTTCCCCCATAATCTACAGTGATCAACCAGAGGGTGGTAGTGGTGAACCAGAGGGTGCTGTGATAAACCAGAGGGGGACAGTGAGGATCCAGAGGGTGGCAGTGGCAAACCAGAGGGTGGCAGTGATGAACCAGAGGATGGCAGTGATGAACCAGAGGGTGGCAGTGGCAAACCAGAGGGTGGCAGTGATGATCCAAAGGGTGGCAGGGATGAACCAAAGGATGGCAGCGATCAACCAGAGGGTGGCATTGATGAACCAGAGGGTGCTGTGATAAACCAGAGGGGGACAGTGATGATCCAGAGGGTGGTAGTGATGAACCAGAGGGTGGCAGCCTTGAACCAGAGGGTGGCAGGGATGAACCAGAGGATGGCAGTGGCAAAACAGAGGGTGGCAGTGATGAACCAGAGGGTGGCAGGGATGAACCAGAGGATGGCAGTGATGAACCAGAGGGTGGCAGCCTTGAACCACAGGGGGACAGTGATGATCAAGAGGGTGGCAGTGGCAAACCAGAGGGTGGCAGTGATGAACCAAAGGGTGGCAGGGATGAACCAGAGGATGGCAGCGATCAACCAGAGGGTGGCATTGATGAACCAGAGGGTGGCAGTGATGAACCAGAGGGTGGCAGAGATGAACCAGAGGGTGCTGTGATAAACCAGAGGGGGACAGTGATGATCCAGAGGGTGGCAGTGGCAAATGAGAGGGTGGCAGTGATGAACCAGAGGGTGGCAAGGATGAACCAGATGATGGCAGTGATCAACCAGAGGATGGCAGTGATCAACCAGAGGGTGGCAGTTATGAACTTGAGGGTGCTGTAATAAACCAGAGGGGGACAGTGATGATCCAGAGGGTGGCAGTGGCAAACCAGTGGGTGGCAGTGATGAACCAGAGGGTGGCAGGGATGAACCAGAGGGTGGCAGGGATGAACCGGAGGGTGGCAGTGATGAACCAGAGAGTGGCAGTGATGAACCAGAGGGTGGCAGGGATGAATCAGAGGATGGCAGTGAAGAACCAGAGGGTGGCAGCCTTGAACCACAGGGGGACAGTGATGATCCAGAGGGTGGCAGTGATAAACCAGAGGGGGACAGTGATGATCCAGAGGGTGGCAGCGATAAACCAGAGGATGGCAGTGATCAACCAGAGGGTGGCAGGGATGAACCAGAGGGTGCTGTGATAAACCAGAGGGGGACAGTGATGATCCAGAGGGTGGCAGGGATGAACCAGAGGATGGCAGTGATCAACCAGAGGGTGGCAGTGATGAACCAGAGGGTGCTGTAATAAACCAGAGGGGGACAGTGATGATCCAGAGGGTGGCATTGGTGAACCAGAGGGTGGCAGTTATGAACCGGAGGGTAGCTGCGATGAACCACAGGGTCCCAAACAGGCTGGACATGTAGAAACAACATGGTCGCGACCGTTGCGACCACACAAGTAAGTTCGCGTTCCTGAACTTGCAAACTCGCGAACTGGCAAAAACGGCATATTCGCAAATTCGCACGAATTCGCGAATTTTGCGGATTGCGAGTTCGTGAATCCGCAAATTTGCGGACCGCGAATTCGCAAAATTCGCCCATGCTTATACTAAACTCGAATTCCTACCATGTTCCCTGAGTCAGTTAGGATTATAAAATACAATAATCTAACTGCCCTTTCTGGCCTATGGAGAAAAGATAGCCTTGCAATAGTGAAACACGAAAATGGCTGTAATTCACTATTAGGACATGCCACACACACCGGGCCATGTCCTACCTTATACTTACAATGCACCCTGCACCATAGGGGTGTCTGATATGAAGAAAAGGGAAGGTTTAGGGACTGGCAAGTGGGTGCACTTGCCCAGTCAGCATGGCAGTACCAGACTGCACACAGGCTCTGCAATTGCAGAATTTAGGCACACTTTTACAGGCTGCTTCTGTGGGTGGCACAACCAGTGCTGCAAGTCCACTAGCAGCATTTGGTTCACTAGCCCTGAGCACACTCAGTGCACTGTACTAGGGTCTGACAAGTAAACCAAACCAGCCAATTATGGAATCACTAATTCATACAGCAATTTACAATAGGGAGACCATATGCACTTTAGCACTGATCTGCAGTGGTTAAGTGCCCAGAGTCATTAAACTAAAAAAAACAGGTCAGACAAAAATACAGGAGGATGGCAAAAAGTTCAGGGAGGACCCTGGAAAAAGGGCCAAGTCCAACACATTCTTATTGTTCCATTCTTTTTTATATTTGAGATGCTGCACCAAGATGAGTATTATGTAGTATCCCTATTACAGTGTCAGCTATTCCATGACAGCAATATCTGTTGCAGTTCCTGCCAAATGTTGTTTGTAACATGCCAAATGCTCAATATAGGTTTTTGAAAAATAAAAAAAATACAAATAAAAAAACTTCCCATCACAGTCCCCGCGTCGTGGTTCAGACAATTAGACATACTACTGAAAGACCTTATATGGGAGAAGGCAAGGCGGCGGATGGTTTTAACGACTTTACAACGCACATTTGCAGAAGGGGGCCTTGGAGTGCCAAACTTCGAATTTGATTTCCTGGACTCCCAGCTGCAATGGTTGGCACAGTGGCTGGCGGGTATGGGCCCGGAGGGGACTGACCTAACCGCTCTTGGGACCCGCACTGACTTACTATTAGCTAAAATGTTTGACCCTGCAGTGCATATCCCCCACCTATCTCTGTTACAAACTACAGCCTTACACTGCTGGAAACATTGATGTTTTAATATGGGAGAAACCCTCTTGTACACTCCGGTCCTACCTTTGGTGGGACTACCCCACGGAAACCCAAGATCTATACTAACCCCAGCCTTGCTGAGGTCCTGGACCGAGGTTGGATGGAATGAGTAGGAGATCGCTATCAGCACTCGGTCCAGGCCCCATATGGGGATCTATTGGAGAGTTATGACTTAAAGTCAGGCGAATTCTTAACCTATGAGGTTGTACTGTGTACCTTCAGGGAGCTGTGGGGAGGGAACCAGGAAGAGCCTAAGATACACGCAGTCCTACACTTAGTCCTCACGTTGGGCACAGCAGGACACAAGGTAAAATGGCTGTATGCCTTGCAACAGGAGATGGCTTGTACACCTCTGAGGAAATTGTGCAACCGCTGGGAGATCATCTTAGCTAAAGATGTCACAGACCCGGAATGGACCAAAATCCCAGCATATCCTAAAAAAGTATTGCGCAACACAAAACTGAAGTATATACAATTCAATTACACCCATATGACCTATATGACTCCTCATACACGTCTAATGGCCTATGGGGGCGACACACGCAAATGTCAAGAATGTGACCGCGATGATGCAGACTTTGGGGTTGTGCCTTACTCTCTGGGTGGGAGGAGGGTTTGTGGCTTTCGGAGATAGCAGTGGACCGTACATTGGAAAAGACAGTGTGCCTGCTGGGACTTTTCCACTGTCCACTCAAACAGAATGTGGGCAGTAGATTCCTTGGCCAGGCATTGGTCCTGGCTAGAAGACAAATAGCTAAGACCTGGAAATCTGTGACTGGACCTGATAGAGCAAGATTTCGCATCGCGACTTGCTCGATTCATGAACCTCGACTTGTCATAACCTCATAACAAACGTACGTTATTATTAATATCTTTATTTTGGATACGCGTGCAAAGTAAAGAAGCTTGCCTATGTGTTTTACTAAACCGACTAACCCTTGTCCATAAAATGGCCGCTGCTTGCCTTTTCGCTTGTGCGCATGCGTTAGTCACACTCACGTGACTCTACGTAGAGGTAGTTCTGGAGGGAAAGGGGGCGCATGCGTAATACGCAGCTTTCGTGATAACGTGGTGATGCTCGTGCAGTTGCTCTCGTGTCAGTGTATATATTACTAATGTCTAATTGCATAGTATATTTTTTTTGATGATAAATCTGAAGTACAAAAGTCACGACATGTAATACATTCATTTATTTCTATGTATTAATTTGTTTTCGCTTACTTTTCATGTATCCTCGACACTGAGGGGTGCTGGGGCTGGGGAGTCCATCTTGGAGGGTATTTCTGCGCAGAATCACTAGATGGTGCGGTGACATTGAAACCAAGCCAAAGAAGGTTGATGCCAGAGCCAGCATGGGAAAGTGCACCTTCACCCAGCAAGAGCATCATGATTGTGTTCTATTGTATCAAAATGTATTTTTTCCATTGTATTCTCTGCGACTTCTCGTGGGAACCCCAATCTTGCTAGGCGGCACCCTAGGATGCTAAGTAGGGCTTGTAATAGTCTGTTCTGATTGGTGTGTTAACCAAATCCTACCTTAGGACCAATCAAAATTTGGGGATTCTGACACTTTGCAACATTGGGGGGTGGTACCCCGTCCCAAAACAGTATATCTAGCCTAGGTTCACCTAGGGAAATTGTCCGACTTGTCTGAATAGCTGACCTGTCACTGACCCAACGCACTCAATAGGTGACTTGATACAGACCGCTGCGGAGCACTCTGTCCGAAATTGACCATAGACTAAGGTTTTACTAAACCTTAAAGTGCTGGCGAAGCACTTTGCTGGGAGTTCGCTAACCCAATCGGGGTTCTGATCGATAGCTGCAGAGAGGGTGGAGCGCAGGCGTTGCTTCCGAACTGCGGGTGCTGGTCGTGTCCTGGTAGTCCTGTCCTAATCCGAATCTGAGGGTTTCCTGTCCTGTCCTGGGTGTCCATTCTGCACCTGCTGTCCATTGAGGGGTATCCTTCCTTGAGGGTTTCCTGTCCTTAACTGACCCGTGGTCAGGGTTTGGTTTTTCACACCAGTCTAGGTAAATATCGCTCTAAATCTCTTGAAACTGCACCTTTCTATTTTTCTGTCTTTGCTTCAATAAAGACATTTCTTTGCATATGATAAGTTTTTCCATGCTTTCTGCAACTCATTGCATCTCATGAAACGTATGCATTTATTTTCATAGCATGTTCCTATGTTACCCTTCCTTTTACAAATCATTTTTCCTATTTGCAGTTTATAACTTGGTTGATTGTGTTCTATAAATTTTCTCACTAAACTGAATGAAGAGATTTTTCTGAAGTTATAGCGTGTCCTATTTTTACGTTAACCAAACTGCTTAGATTTCTAAAGTTTTCCCATTTCCATAGAATAAATGATACTTGCCCTAGTTAATTCTTCATCACCCATGTCCACTCTTGTATGATTAGTTTACTAGCTTAGCAGGTTCCCAGTCGCATTTCTCTTGAATCCAAATGTTTTTTTCCTTACTGACTATCTGCTCAATGTAAGTTGGATTTTCACACTGATTTGAACTTTATATAAATTTTATAAAACTTCTAGTTGTCCGTGGTCATTTTATGAAAAGCGAAGGTCATTTATTGAAGTGTATATTATTTGCTGCCTTTCCTTTTACAGCTAGCTCCCTGATCCATTGTGGTCATAGGTACCCGTAACAGTGGATGGTAAGTCGGGTACACTAGAAAAAGAAAAGGAACTCACAATTATTGGTAGAAGGTTGCGACGTCATCCGATCAATGTATATGGTGATTTGAAATATATGGGCCCGAAGCCGGAAGTGGCGAAATTATTGGTCGGGTGACCCGCGATCTCTAGCAGTAATTTTCTGGTAGCAGACTTATGGTTAGGGAATAGTTAAAGGTTAGGTAGGACTAGTTAAACTAGCTAGGTTGGACGCTGCTAGTTCAAATGACAAACTGCTGCTAAAAGTACAAGTGTTTCTCTGGATTGATCACCCACGTGAAATGCCTTGTTTTGAAAAACTATGAAATGTTTTAAACTGTTTTTCTTATTGTTGTATTGATATATGTATTAACCTATTTCGTCCGTAAATTGTTAAATGTTTTGTTGAGAATCCCCGGGGAATTGAATAGCGAGTGGTGAATAGAATCCATTCGTGTTAAGGTCACCTGCTCTAAGGAAGGTTGGTGCAGGTTAGGCAGAACTGGAAGCACTAACTAGGGTTTTTCCGAATGCATGTTTGAATAAATGTTAGTAACGAGGTTCATTGGCAAAATTCCCATTGTGGCATAAACCTATTTAGGGTCACATCGGAAGAGTAGCAGGTTCATCGGAGCTTGGGTGAAAGCAAAGGGGCTCGCTGGGGAAACCTTAGTCTCGGATATATCCCGGTAAAGTGGATGAGTCTAGGGGAGTAACAGGTTCTCCGATGCTAGAGTGAAGGGTAGGCAGAGAAGACTTATCCGTAGTGAGTGAAAAGTAAACGGAAGTAGTTTACTTGCAGTGAAAAAAAAATTTCTTTCTATCTAGACACTTGAGCACGGTGGCGAATGTGTAATTGTTGTAAAATAACCAAGCACTAAGCACTTTAGAAAGTAAGAAAGTTTCCGTTACCTTGTAAAGGAGGGAGTCAGTCGCGAAGCCGCTCTGACGTCACTCCGTGCCGCGCTGGGATTGGTAGACGCAGCGGGCTGGTAGTGGAGCTGGAATTGTAAGGGAGGGGTGAGCGCCGGAGCGTGGGAACTGTCTCACGAAGGGGCCGCGCACCCATTGGTCGAAATTATTTGAACTCGTGCATTTTATTGGCCGCACGAAAATAAAAGACGCATTCGGATTGGGAGTGACTTGTAAACAAAGCCGCTTGCAGAAATCGTATGTGGCACACGTATACTCCGGAGACTAGAACCGATCCCAGATACCTAGGGTTTGGAAGAGATCAGTGGAAGACTAATAGATACGACATTATGTATGGAAATAAGAGAAATTTGTCCCTTGTAAATAAGGTAAAGAAATATTTCAAGAAAGATAAGCCGATTAAAACTAGAGAAGGCGTTGTCATTCCACCACCGAATACTCCCGCATCTTTCATGATGTTCGATAAAGGGTACAATACCTGTGTATGGTTGGAAAATTGGGCGGAATACACGAAAGATGACGGAGTATTGGCGTTTCCGTTAGACGGAACATTTAACAGCAGAATTCTATTTAATTTGAGAACCCGAATGAATGATTTGCATCCCAGACCTAGGTTAACGCAGTATGAAGCACTAGAGGAATGGGAGATTGAGGCTTTTCAAAGGGACAAACCCAGAATGGATAAAGGGTTAACTAAATTTTACCCAAAATTAAAGCAGGAAGCCCGAGCCAAAAAGATGAAACAGTGGAGACAGAATATGATTGTTGAGGGACTGTTTCCCATGATGCCAGCAGAAGATCCTCCTGGGGGGGGAAAAAGGACAGAGAAATCCAAACACTGGGGGCCCCTCGGAGAATCGGATGACGAATTGTTAGATGACATATGCATGAGAAGTCCGCCTCCTTATAATGAAGGACACCGACCTTCGAGTGCAGGGGATATTCCCCGGAGACCTCTACAAAGGGAAGAGGTCAGGTCCGCAAGCGTAGGAGAGGGTTATCTAATTCCTCCTTATACTGAGAGTCTAGGACCCGTAGAAACCAGAAGTATTTACCCCAGGAGACCCGTAGGTGGGGAGATGGGATATTCACGGGAAGGAGATTTTTACTCTCGTCCCCCCTACGGAGGTGAGGTGAGGTCCTTAGGTTCAGGTATGCCGTTATTACGGCCACAGGATGAGGAAGATCCGAGAATTTTAGGCACAGGAAGTCTGTTCCAAAAACCTAATTATGGCGGAGGACCGAGTGAGACACATCCCACTGCCCCAAGTTATGCTCCCATTCTAACCCCACAGGTATTACATGACAAATCTTTGGACAGGTTATTAGAAGAAAAGGAGCGAGAAGCACTAGCAAAGCAGAGAGCTGAGATAATACAGAAAATGTCACAGCTAAATGCAAGTCCTGAAGCCTTGACAATCCCAGTAACTATCGGACCAGTGGTTCCGTTGTACGGGGACCGTCAAGGGACTCCGAAAACTCCAGTAATTACTCTTGTCATTGCACCAACCAGACCAGAACCCTTAATTGTAGATGACCAGACAAGTGAGTGCGAGTCGGAGGTCTCGCTGCTAGATCTGCCCATTAGAAATACAGGAAAAAGGATGCAGAAAAGACATAATCCTTTTAATGCGAGGGAAATTCAAATGGAATCGACCTCAGGTACTAAGAGTGTCACATTGGTGACTCATGAAGAAATCGAAAGATGGAGTCAAGAATTTGAAAAACCAGGGTCCCCAACGAAACCTTTAGATCTCTACAAGCTGAGAATAGAAATAGAGGAATTGATGGCAGGAAACGTAGGATTAGACAGATTAAATACCTACTCCGAAGACGAAATGCTGTTTATCTGCAAAAGTCTCACCCGAAATACTCGAGTACTTCATGAAAAACTGACAGACACTGCTGCTACCATGGGAATAGATATTTCAAAATCGAAACCTCTGCAGAAACCATACAGAGCAGATTTCTCAGACAAGGATTTGGAAAACTTGAATGTTTCAGGGAAAAAAGCACAGGTCAAAGAACTATTGACAGTATTACAAAAATGGGGAGATGTGGAAAGATGGAAATCTAGATGGGCCAAGAAAAAGGATGAGGCCAGGTCTAGGCAGGCAACTCCCGAATTTGTCCTAAAAGAAGCTGACAGACCAGAACAGCTATGCCCTATGCGCAAAGTACCAGGTGGAAAATATGTGCATGTTCCATGGTCCAGACAGGATATTGTATCCTTTACTAATGATTTCCCGAAATTACGAGAAAAAACAGTGGATTGGTATAGGCAGGTAGAAAGATTCGTAAAAGTGCAAAAATGCCTGTGGAAGGACCTGGATGGGTTCTTCGACATAGTGGTCCCTGTAGATCTGTGGACCGAGTGTAAAATAGCCATAGCTTGGCCTAGTGAGGAATACGCGAGAGATGAGAAAACAGGAGAACCATCGAAGGAGGTAATGAGAAAATATGATCAGGTAATTCAATATCTCAAAGAAAAGGTGCCCGCAAAGGAAACTGATTGGACCAAGATAGATAGAACCACGCAAGAGAGAGACGAGACAGTGCATTCCTTTTATGAAAGGCTGTTGCAGGTGTTCAAAACATACAGTGGTATAGATAACATCGAGATGAAAGATATGACACACTTCATTTACAGGTTTGTAAATGGTTTAAGGCCCGAAATCTGTCAGTGGATAAAGGATAATAAAATCTGTTGGCATACTAAAAAGATAGATGAGGTCCTACGGTACGCAAAGTACTGTGAGGACGAGATGACAGAAAAGAAAAAGGCTCTCAAGGAGAAGGTTATGTGGGCTCAAGTAAAGCTCGCAGAACAACAGGAAAAGCAGTTAAACAAGATGAACAAAACTACCCCGAACCAAAGCACTGGAGGTGGGGGTGGAGGAAAGCCTAGACCTAAAATGAGTAGAGAGGAAGCTAAAAAGAAATTTCCTTGCCATCAGTGCGGGGAAATTGGACACTGGAGAGACGAGTGTCCCTATTTACAAGATGATAATGCCCAAACACCTGATTTAATTCCACAGATGCAGAATGAAAAACAAAGAAAGACCCAGCAGCAGGTAAAAACGATCCAAGTGCCCAGAGCGCCAAAACCTATTTTTAAGGGAAAATCATCACAGGGTGATGATGTAGAAATCTGGGGAGGAAATGAGAATAGAAATGCAGCAACTTCGCAGTATTTGTTGAACAACACTTTCTTCTGTGACGACCAGTACTGACGGGGCCTGAGAGGGGAGGACGAGGAGTGCGTACTTGGCGCCTCCTTGCCGGTAGACCAGTCGGGACCATACATTGAAGGAAAGGTTGATGGAAATGATGTCACCTTCCTGTTGGACACTGGTGCTACCCGTTCTACTGTGAGAACAGTGGACGTTCCAAACCTACCCCTCTCGGGAGAAGCAATCCAAGTAGTGGGTGTATCTAATCAACTGATTAGTACACCTGTTACCGAGCCCATGGAGATCTCAATTGGAAATTTCAAACAAATGCACAGATTTGTGGTCTGTGATACCAGTCCGGTAAATTTACTGGGACGTGATTTGCTGTGCAAAATGAATTGTACCATCTTTTGCACACCAAAGGGCGTCGAAATTCAAACCCCAGATGAAGACGGTATCTATAAGCTAATGTTAATTAGACCTGACTCAGAAATAAAACGACTGACTATACAGGACTTACCTGAAGAACTCCAACAGACAGTAAAACCAGAAGTGTGGGACTTTACAGGAAAGGATGTAGGATTAATGAAAAACGTAGACCCCATACAAATAGCCATGAGAGAGAATGCAGTATACCCCAATACCAAGCCTTACAGAATGAGTGCAGAAGTAAGAGCAGGTGTTGCCATTGAAATACAGAAATTGCTAGAAGCAAACATAATACAGGAAGTGATGAGTAGCCCGTGTAACTCACCCATTATGGGCATCAAAAAGCCTAATGGCAAGTACAGAGTAGTTCAGGACCTAAGAAAGGTTAACAAAATAGTGGTTCCTTGCTGCCCTATTGTCCCGAACCCAGCAGTAATCCTGTATCAGATTCCCTGGGATGCTGAGTGGTTCACTGTGATAGACCTATGTCATGCATTCTTTTCGATCCCATTGCATCCAGACAGCAAATTTCTTTTCTCATTTGCTTTCAACAGTCACGTGTATGTCTGGAATAGGGTCCCCCAGGGGTACACAGAGAGCCCCTCTATCTTTAATCAGATCTTGAAAAAATGTCTTGAAACTTTAGTCTTACCTGGAAAGTCCGTTTTGGTCCAGTACATTGACGACCTATTGGTGGCGTCTAAAAGTCATAGGGACTGTGTGGTTGACACCATTGCCCTACTAAATCACCTGAGTGAAAAGGGACATAAAGTGGCCCCTGAGAAATTACAGTTCTGTTCAAAATCAGTGAAATATTTGGGACACCAGATAGAAAAAGGCATCAGAAAAGTTACCTCAGAGAGAGTCAGAATAATTCAAAATATGCAGTTACCCCGTACTCAGAAAGAAATCAGAATGTTCCTGGGAGTTGTAGGTTACTGCAGGCAATGGATTGTGGGATTTGCAGTCCTGGCAAAGCCCTTGATTCAAATGACAAAGAGAGGAGCGAAAGACCCAGTGGAATGGAATGACGAGAGCTTGACCGCTTTCACAAAATTACGAAATTGTCTGTGTACCGCTCCTGCTCTAGGGATGCCTGACTACTCCAAGGAGTTTGGCCTATTCTGTGACACTCGTGACAATTGTGCATTGTCCGTCCTGACCCAGGAGCATGGTTTGACCAGAAGGCCTGTGGCATATTTCTCTGCCACTTTGGATCCAGTGGCTGCTGGATTACCTGGATGTCTGAAAGCAGTAGCTGCAACATGCACCAGTTTAGAACAGAGTGAGTCCATTATCATGGGACATCCTGTAACTGTGTATGTTCCACATGCAGTTGTGATTCTACTGACCCGAACAAAAACTCAGTATCTCACCCCTAGTCGGCTGACTAAATATGAGAGGATTCTCATGGGTGCTGCAAACATTGTCATCACCAGATGCAATATTTCAAACCCTGCCACTCTACTCCCTGAATCAATGGTAATAGAAGGTAAGGGAGATGATGAGCATGACTGTATTGATCTGACAGAGTTCAGTACTAAACCTCGCCCAGACATTAAAGAAACTCCTTTGCCTGTGCATGATGAGGAATGGTTTGTGGATGGTTCGTGCCTGAGGCATGAACTAGGGGGCCTAAGTGCTGCCTATGCTGTGGTATCGTTAACAAAAATTGAAGAAGCAGCTTATTTATTTGGAGTAAAGTCTGCACAAGTAGCCGAATTGATCGCTCTGATTAGAGCTTGCAAATTGGGAAAAGACAAAAGAATAACAGTGTATACTGACAGCCAGTACTGTTATGGGGTGGTGCATGACTTTGGCCAGTTATGGCTACAAAGAGAATTCCTGACTTCATCAGGTACCCCCATTCGAAATGGAAAAGTGGTTCAAGACCTTTTAGAGGCAATCCAGTTACCAAAGGAATTGGCAGTGGTCAAGTGTATTGCTCATAAGAAGGGCCTTGACCCTGTATCTTTGGGAAACGATTTTGCTGATCGGGTGGCAAAACAATGCGCCGTGGAGCAGATGCGAATAAATCCGAAGCGGGGTGGGACTGGAAACAGCTGCCAACTTAGGATGTTTGAAGAAGTGCCTACATGGGATGAAGTGAGAGAATGGCAGCATGTGACGCCCTGGGAGGAGAAAGAGAAGTGGAAGGAAGAAGGTTGTAAACCAAGACGTGAGGATGGTGTCATTGTGGGCCCGAATGGTATGGCTGTGTTACCCAGACAACTACTTGCCCCAATGGCCAGACTGATACATGAAGGATCACACATTGGTAGGGATGCCATGGTTCTGGTATTTCAACAGACTTGGTACAACAAGAAGTTCAGGAAGGTAGCAGAGTCCCTTTGCCAGAGGTGCTTGCCATGTCAGCAGTTCAACGCTGGCAAGAGAACAGAAGTTGAACTGATGAAAATTGGGAGATCAGGGGGTCCCTTTGTAAGAATACAAATAGATTTCATTACCATGCCCCGTTGTGAGGGAAAACGATATGTCCTTGTCATTGTCTGCCTATTCTCAAAGTGGGTGGAAGCTTACCCTGCCACACAATGCGACGCCATAACAGTAGCCAAGTTATTGCTGAAAGAGCTAGTACCGAGGTTCGGGGTTCCAGTCTTTATTGACTCAGATAGAGGCGGACATTTTCAGAATGATATCTTGGCTCACCTCTGCAAAGCATTTGGGATCACACACAAACTGCACTGTGCATATCATCCAGAGGCTTCTGGAGTGGTAGAACAAATAAATGGCACAATCAAAAATAGATTGGCAAAAATCTGTGATTCCACTAGCCTGAACTGGATAGCTGCCTTGCCTCTTGTCCTGATGGGACTCAGAAGCATTCCAGATCGGAGAACAGGCCTGAGCCCCCATGAGATCTTGATGGGAAGAGTGATGAGACAAGCATGGGTACCAGGATACAAACTGTTAAGCATTTCTGATGATTTGGTACTTGAATACTGCAAGCAACTGGGTGACCAAGTGCGTTCTATCTCTCGCCAGATTGGGGCAGACGCCGTCGCCAACCCGACAACACCAGTTCACAAATTGGTTCCTGGTGACTGGGTTAAAATAAAGAAGCACACTCGTTCAAGTTGCCTAGCACCGAGGTGGGGGAAAAAGCGGCAAGTAATCCTGGTAACGACGACCGCTGTGAAGTGCGCCGGCGTTCCCAAGTGGATCCATGCCAGCCATACCCAGAAGGTGATACCTGACGAGGAGCCTGGAGCAGAAGGTTGTCCAGCTGAGGGGTCTGCAGACGTTGGTCCTGAAGTAGCTGACGAAAGACGACCGAGCACCAGCCCAGTGGAGGGTCCTGCAAAGGTTGGCCCGGAAGTAGCTGATGACGCATGGCCAAGCACCAGTACTGCTAAGCATCCAACGGAGACTGGTCCAGAAGTAGCTGATGACGAGCTGCAGGGAATCTGGCCAGAGGATTGGATACCCATAGTCGATCTCTCTGGAGACCCACTCAGAACAAGAGAGCGAATAAGAGAAGACAGAGAGTGGAATAGTGAGGTCGAGCAAGGCACAGGCGAAGACCCTCAGATCATTGAGATTCACATCAAGTCTGAGGACGAAGAAGAAGGTCAGACAGGGACAGATCAGGTGATGGACACACCTCCACTGACTCCTGAAATTGAAAAGGGACAGACTAGAAAAAGTGTAATAGTTCGAGCAGAAGAAAATCAAGGGATCGAAGTGCTTGAACAGGATCAGTCAGAACTAGAAGAACGTTTTCAGGACACAGAAATAGAGACATTCAAAAGCAAAAACAAAAATTCACCTGAACCAGGCCAGCTTAGTAACCAGGCAGAAGAAATAGATACAAGACCTGGGACTAGTCAGACAGGAAGGGATGAAACAGAAAACGAAGAGCCATAGACAAGTGAAAATAAAAGAGCATTAGAAGAAAGCACAATCACAGTGCCAGCAAAAAGACTAAAGAAAAAGAAACACATTGAGCCAAGGTATGTTAAGAGACTGAAATTAAGAATAAAAACAGTCCAAGAGAAACTGGGAGATATAAGAAGAAGTCCCCGAATTGCAGAAATACCTGAAGATAGCTCGAAGAGAAGGAGTGAGCGAATAAAAAGACAAAACGCAAAATATCAGGATCCGGAGTGGACCTACTTAATCTTGGGAAATTTTGAGGAACTTGATATCACTGACGAAAGCGACGGAGAACAGGTTGCTGAGTACTCTGAAGAAGAGGAAGACAAGCTCACCTGAGGTTGCACAGAGTAAGCTGCCTGTGTAAACTTACAAAGAGGGGTTGAGAAATTTCTTCTGAGCCAAAATGTCTGAGTCAAGAACGAATGGAAGGCCTAGTTGCAGTGGTTGCAAAACATGCTGCAAAGTATGTGTATGTAGTATAGTTATAGTTGTTTTAGTTTGGATAGGACTAACAGTGTTCATTCCCTTTATGGTTAGTAAAAATACTAATATTTCCCCTACTCAGATTACTGACACTGAAGAATTGACAACACGAAGTGTAGAAAGACGTGAGAAAGCACTCAAACAGACAAAACGAGACTTAGATGCATCAGATGAGGAAGGACTACATTACCACGGAGTTAGGAATCAGACACATTCAAATGTTTTCGCAAACTTATTAGTACATTATGTAGAGACTATGGAGATAGAGGATTGCTATGTCTGCATGAAGCTACCTACCTCTGTGGCTGAAGGCGTGACATACCGTCACTTGCCCCTGACATATGGAATTTCCTGTAGTATTTTAGCAAGCTTATTTTACAAAAGAGGACCGTTACAGTACTATTACTCTAACAATGACGTGATCTTTTCTGAACTTCCCATTCGTGGAAATCTGAATCCTGTACATACCAAAAGTGACGTGATACGCTATATGGGAGACTACTTTCTGACTATAGGCAATATAGACATAGCTGAAGCACATAGAGACAACTTGACCTGTTCATTGCATGAGCAAGAGAAAATATTTTTGAACATGGCAGAGAAGAGAAGAGAGAGTTTCCAAAGAAAGGCCAATGACAAAAGATAGAAAACTCCTAAATGGGCCGAGGACATGGGGAGCACCTCAACTGGCGAGGCAGGGCCTGCTCTGTTGCTGGATTTTGAAAAGAAAGGGAAACTCTGTCTTCACCGCGAGAAGACTGATTATTATAATAACATTTTCATTGGTTCCAGTCAATGTGAGCACAATTACAAGGTAATTGGAGGTTGGGGATTCAAAAATGGGTCAGAGCCTGTGTTTCCTGGAATTTATTATATATGTGGAGACAAGGCTTATTTCAAATTGCCGGATCACTGGTATGGAAGCTGCTACTTTGGCATTGTCTTCCCGAAAATATACCATGTGAATGAAATTTCTGGAAGCAATGAAAACACTAATGGCTTAGTGCGTAGTAAAAGAGAAAGCGTAGGTGAAATAATGGGTAGTATTTTTAGTGCACTGATACCTGGAGTGGGAGTGGTTCTGAACACTCACCGAATTTGCAAATTGTCCACAGTAGTGGATGTGCTGTCTACTGACACAGCTCATGGATTTCTGCTGGTCAATACCGAAATGGTTGCGATCAGATCAATGGTTTTGCAGGATAGACTTGCTCTTGACACCTTATTAGCAAAAGAGGGCGGAGTCTGCCGGATGTTGAAAGCGCAACATTGTTGCACTTACATTCCGGACAAGAGCGTGCAGCTCAAAATATATGTGAAAACCATTACTAATTTGGAAAGGGAACTCAAACCACTCGAGGTTGACAGTGCCTGGAGGAGACTAGTTGATGGTCTCTCAAATGTAGGTCATTGGTTTGCTAACTTAGGTAGAAGCTTATTGTTCAAAGTACTGATGCCAATTGGAATTATAGGTCTTATTGTATTTTTCATATTCGTCTGTTGCAAATGTCGCAAACACACAAAGAAGTATCAAGTGAATGCGAGAGGAGTGAAACGGAGTGCGGATGAACTTGAATTAGAAGAAATGAATAATCAGATTTACAAAAGGGTGAAAAATTCTCACCCTACCAAAAATGAGAAGGAAAAATTAAATGGAATGTTAGAAGAGATAGAGTTGTACAAAGTGTGAAAGAAAGTTGGCATCTGGTTCCATTTATGTGTGATGATAGTAAATATCATCAAAGAGGGGATTGATAGAGCAAGATTTCGCATCGCGACTTGCTCGATTCATGAACCTCGACTTGTCATAACCTCATAACAAACGTACGTTATTATTAATATCTTTATTTTGGATACGCGTGCAAAGTATAGAAGCTTGCCTATGTGTTTTACTAAACCGACTAACCCTTGTCCATAAAATGGCCGCTGCTTGCCTTTTCGCTTGTGCGCATGCGTTAGTCACACTCACGTGACTCTACGTAGAGGTAGTTCTGGAGGGAAAGGGGGCGCATGCGTAATACGCAGCTTTCGTGATAACGTGGTGATGCTCGTGCAGTTGCTCTCGTGTCAGTGTATATATTACTAATGTCTAATTGCATAGTATATTTTTTTTGATGATAAATCTGAAGTACAAAAGTCACGACATATAATACATTCATTTATTTCTATGTATTAATTTGTTTTCGCTTACTTTTCATGTATCCTCGACACTGAGGGGTGCTGGGGCTGGGGAGTCCATCTTGGAGGGTATTTCTGCGCAGAATCACTAGATGGTGCGGTGACATTGAAACCAAGCCAAAGAAGGTTGATGCCAGAGCCAGCATGGGAAAGTGCACCTTCACCCAGCAAGAGCATCATGATTGTGTTCTATTGTATCAAAATGTATTTTTTCCATTGTATTCTCTGCGACTTCTCGTGGGAACCCCAATCTTGCTAGGCGGCACCCTAGGATGCTAAGTAGGGCTTGTAATAGTCTGTTCTGATTGGTGTGTTAACCAAATCCTACCTTAGGACCAATCAAAATTTGGGGATTCTGACACTTTGCAACATTGGGGGGTGGTACCCCGTCCCAAAACAGTATATCTAGCCTAGGTTCACCTAGGGAAATTGTCCGACTTGTCTGAATAGCTGACCTGTCACTGACCCAACGCACTCAATAGGTGACTTGATACAGACCGCTGCGGAGCACTCTGTCCGAAATTGACCATAGACTAAGGTTTTACTAAACCTTAAAGTGCTGGCGAAGCACTTTGCTGGGAGTTCGCTAACCCAATCGGGGTTCTGATCGATAGCTGCAGAGAGGGTGGAGCGCAGGCGTTGCTTCCGAACTGCGGGTGCTGGTCGTGTCCTGGTAGTCCTGTCCTAATCCGAATCTGAGGGTTTCCTGTCCTGTCCTGGGTGTCCATTCTGCACCTGCTGTCCATTGAGGGGTATCCTTCCTTGAGGGTTTCCTGTCCTTAACTGACCCGTGGCCAGGGTTTGGTTTTTCACACCAGTCTAGGTAAATATCGCTCTAAATCTCTTGAAACTGCACCTTTCTATTTTTCTGTCTTTGCTTCAATAAAGACATTTCTTTGCATATGATAAGTTTTTCCATGCTTTCTGCAACTCATTGCATCTCATGAAACGTATGCATTTATTTTCATAGCATGTTCCTATGTTACCCTTCCTTTTACAAATCATTTTTCCTATTTGCAGTTTATAACTTGGTTGATTGTGTTCTATAAATTTTCTCACTAAACTGAATGAAGAGATTTTTCTGAAGTTATAGCGTGTCCTATTTTTACGTTAACCAAACTGCTTAGATTTCTAAAGTTTTCCCATTTCCATAGAATAAATGATACTTGCCCTAGTTAATTCTTCATCACCCATGTCCACTCTTGTATGATTAGTTTACTAGCTTAGCAGGTTCCCAGTCGCATTTCTCTTGAATCCAAATGTTTTTTTCCTTACTGACTATCTGCTCAATGTAAGTTGGATTTTCACACTGATTTGAACTTTATATAAATTTTATAAAACTTCTAGTTGTCCGTGGTCATTTTATGAAAAGCGAAGGTCATTTATTGAAGTGTATATTATTTGCTGCCTTTCCTTTTACAGCTAGCTCCCTGATCCATTGTGGTCATAGGTACCCGTAACAGTGGATGGTAAGTCGGGTACACTAGAAAAAGAAAAGGAACTCACAATTAATGGTGGAAGGTTGCGACGTCATCCGATCAATGTATATGGTGATTTGAAATATATGGACCCGAAGCCGGAAGTGGCGAAATTATTGGTCGGGTGACCCGCGATCTCTAGCAGACCGACAATCGATGCTTGGAAGCGGGATGTGACCTAAAGGGCTGGGGCTGAGGGCAGAGCTCTAGTGAGGGAAGATATGAGGGGGCTGAGACAATACCCTATCGCAGGGCACTGGAGAGAGATTTGATTGATGTGGGAACACCCAGAATGGGATCATATTGAAGAAGATGGTAACAACAACACCGCTTAGGTAAGGGATGAACAGAGTTGGAGAGGGAACACCTATGTGACCACCACTGGGTAGGCTCATAGATGGATTACCAACATAACATGACCTCAGTATAATGAAAAACAAAGGCCATATATGGGTAGTATTCCTACATACCATTAACCCCCCACCCCAGTGCAGATAGTGCACCATTAGAGGGCCACGCGGGCTAGGAACCTGACATGAGACAATTGGCCCCTGCGCACCTTTGCCCACCCTATACTTCACGTACCCCGGACATTTAATTTGCATTACTGATACAACTACATAGCCTCGACCCTACCACCTAGTTAGTTAATTAGTAAGTTACACAAGTTACACATTTTCTTTTTCGCTTTTTTTCATATATTTTTTTTGTTTTACATATTACGAGCTACATATTAGAGGACACCCTTCATGTACTTACTTATAGAACAGGACTGGCTCCTCCCCAACACTATACCAAGTAAAGCAAAAGCGAGCCGTAAGATCGCACAAATCCAGCACATATACAGATCCTGGAAAACGTTTGTGCAGCCCCGCGATTTGAAACAGGGGATGGTGTAAAGGAATGAACAGTAGCAAAAGCAAGTTTAAATATGCCTTGGATGGGTTTTGTCTTTTGGGTTATGATAAGCATTGATAATTGTTAATGCTCCTTATGGATATTGAACTAAATGCCAGTAAAATTATGTTTGGAAAAAAAATCTTACTGCATTGATCAGGGTTGACCAGGCGCGTTGTTTCAACCCCAACACCTGCACTGAGGCACTCTCAGTGTATATTCTCAAGGAGTTGATTTTTCATTGACAGCTATGCATAACTAGATTTTTGGGTGTGGATGGGGACATATTAACCAATTCATATATTTGCCAAAGGTAGACCACAGTTCCTACTCTTCCCTCCATACTAGGACTACATTATACCTGAAGAAACTCTTAACACCATCCGGCCGAAATTTTTAAAATCTATTGATGGTAAATGTATTAAATTTACTGACTAGGACTTTAATGCGCAGCAGCCTCTTCTTTGAGACATATTATCATTGGGATACTCTGTTACCTTCACCCTTGGGAACCGTCCCTTATAAACCTGGCGTAGAATACTCACCATCTGGTAAACTATGAATACCTGAGACATTCCAGAGACCTAAAGCTCATACTCCATCTAATGCCGTAGCCACAAGAGACAATCTTTCACCCAGCATGTCACATTGTAACAAAAGTACTTGCATGATTTTGAAAGCTGTGTCATCATGGCAATGGTTTGCATCTTGTGGCCAAACTTGTATTTTCCGCAGTGCGTTTGAAAACAAGCCAACTGATATGGTTCATGCTTTTTAAGATGTCATTTAAAAGCTGAGTCCGAGTGAGGAGACGCTAGTGCAGGCTCTCGTGTGGCTCGTTCAGAGTTATTGGTGTTCCTTACTGAACGTGGCCGAAAAGGAAGGCGATGTTGATGCTGTAGCAGCGGGAGCTTAATTACGGAATTAACTATCCACTTTCACGGAAAGATTGTGCTCTCTAGGTGGTGTTGGAGAAGAGAGTGCTTCGTTTCCTTCTCTCCGATTACGGGAGGGAAAAAAAAAGCCGTCTGAAGGGGTGACGGTGCTCTGCGTCGGCAACAGTAAGGACGTTTTTGTCAAACTTGGGTATGCGCCTGGACCCGTGGAGAAAATACATTCGAACCCTTTGTTCGGCGTGTGGGCGCTCGACTCCCATCTCATCAGTGTCAGCTGCTAACTGGAATACCATAAGAGAAGGAGTAGGGAGCGAGTCAAAATCCTTCTCGGCACGTCGATACCGGGAATCAAAGGAACAACACGGGCTTGACAGCAACATTGTTTCAGTGTCTCGGCTTCCCTCGGCTACAATGGCGCCAAAAAATCCGGCAGGATCCTTACGGCAGCAGAAACCGAAGACAAGAGCTGACACAGCAACAGCAGCAGCAAGTCAAGATACAATTCATACGGCGGCAGTGATAGCTGGTAACACTCAGCCTGCTACAAATGTGAGTACAACCCCAAACTCAAGTGCAAGTAATGAAACCTTTTTAGCTGTTTTAAATGCGGCCAAGGGGTTACATCAAGCTACTCCACAATTAAATAACGCTAACGCAATTAATGCAACTACAATAAGTAGTACAGTTGAAAATGCCGAAAACGCAATGACTTCTGGTAGTTGTAGGACAGGAGCAATACCGAAAATTCCTGGCATGTTTAGGAGAAAATCTGTTAATCCTGACGTAACCCAGAAGTCTCTAGATAAACAAGTAGACGCAGAAGGTCCTGCTAAGGGTGAGTCTAGTGGCGGCGAAAAAAATAAAGATCTAAGTCAAAAGCTAGCAATTCCAGCTGATACTCGAGGAGACGATACAGAGTCCTTGGATTCAGCAGGTAACTTCTACTCTATGACTGATTTATCCCAAGCACTGGACTCTGATAACATAGATGAGATGTTACCGAATACTGAGTTACTGCAGGAGGGTGTGGGTCAAGATGATCTTAGCATTTCTGAAGGTTCAGATTCAGATCTAGAGGAGTCCCGAATAGACAGGAGTGGGGGCGAGAGGAGGAAACCGAGAACTTTGATGCTAACTTTGATCCACAAAGAGTAAACAGACCTAACTCACCCCAAACACCTGTAATCTCTGGACCCCATAATTCTTCCGATGACTTGCCTGAAATAACATTGGAAGTCTTATATAGAGTAATGCTGCACCACAGAGAGGAGACTAAAACTGAAAATCTTCGAACCCAGGGAGCTGTAAAAAAGCTACAAAATAATCTCAGGAAAGTAATGAAAATCTCTAACGACACAGTTATAAGAGTTACGGAGACGGAGAGCAGGATATCACAAATGGAAGACTCTATGGTGCAACAAAAGGCACAGCTAGAATCAATGGTGGGCTTGAAAGAGGAGATTAATTGGAAACTGGTGGATTTGGAAAATAGAGCTCGCCGTAATAATCTCCGAGTCCTGGACATACCGGAAGGGAAAGAAAATACAAGTCCACGACAATTCATGATAGATCTTTTCTCTGCTGCTTTCCCTGAGCTAAGTCAATGGAAATGGGAGACCGAAATTCAAAGGGCGCATAGATTTCCATTCCAAGTAAGGCGAGACACAGCCTCAGCTTTTAAACCAAGAGCGATCCTTATTTCACTGAATAATTTTCTTGCAAGAGAAGCTCTTTATGACTTAGCAAGACCTAATAAGAAGCGCAAGGTTCGAGATATTGAATTTTTTGTTCGACCGGACTATTGTCATACTACGGTACAGCTAAGATGGCAATTAAGACAATTGATTACAACATTCCAGGCAAAAGGCGCCCAAGCATTTCTTCTAAACCCTGCCAAACTCAAAGTCATATACAAAGAACGAGCTAGCTTTTTCACCACCGAGGCAGCGGCCAAAGAATTCCTGATGACTCTCTGATAAGTTTTTGCTTATTCTGTTTTTCTGTTTTTTTTTTTTTTTTTCGTTTGAGCAACGACTAAACGTGTAAGGAAAAAGTAAATGATTATAGCAATGTACTAAGACAAAACTTGTTCAGAAATATTCAGATATATTTGAGCTAACTGCGGCTTTAATGATTATGAGTGAAGTATAAGTAATCATGAGCCGAGCCGCACGATGAGATTCACTTAGTGCTTATCACATCATCAATACGAGGGACACTATGTCCCTTTGCCCTGATAGCACTGAGGGGTGGGGGGGGGGTGGGGGAGGCTCAGTGTGAGCCCAGAGAGGGGTGTGGGGTGGGTGAGGGGAAAAAATGAAGTTGCAAGTAAAAACAGATTGTATATTATTACTTTGATATTTGTAGGTACACTGTTGGATAGGTGGCTTGTGACAGAGAAGGAAATGAAATCTTTTTTTTCACTTAAGATGATGTTATCGCTGTATAAAAAATCTTATAAATGGGAAAGTTACGAGTGTGTTCTTGGAACATTTGTGGTTTAAATAATAAGAAGAAGAGGGGAATAGCGGCACAAATTTTACAATCTATGAAAAACGACATAGTATGCATTCAAGAATCACATATAACATGGAATGACAGACATTTATATAAAGACCTAGGTATGCAGGTAGCGGTATGTACATCTCAAGGATCAACGACAAAAGGTGTTGCTATCCTATTTAAGAGGGGGTTAGGCATATTAACTCGACATAAAGCGGACAAATATGGCAGATGGGCAATAGCAGAGTTTAAAATCAATGATGCATTATGGACCATATGTGCTGTGTATGCTCCAAACGTGGATGATCCAGGTATTCTGGACAGTCTAAATCTCGAACTCTCTAACTGGTCCTCATCATTAATAATGTGTGGCGACTTAAATATTCATTTAGATGTGAGTAAAGAGATATCTGATATATCTTGTTACCAGGGCGTTAAGAAAAAATTATTCATGTCACTACGGTCAATGGTATTAGAGCATGGTTTGGTTGATGTAGCTTATGAAAAAAATCTATACTTCCCATGTATACATTCTTCTCCCATCCTCATAAAAAATCGGTCCGCTTGGACTACTTTTTCCTTAAAAAATCATTTATTCATGATACAAGCTTTGAATTATTTCCACGCATAATATCTGACCATAATCCAATAGTGATCGAAATTAAAACTGATGAAATAACCACTCAACCGAGATCCTGGACTTTTGATCGTAAACTTCTACATGACTCTGAATATATAAATACATTGGCTTTATGGATGAAAGAATTTTTTGATATTAATAAAGGTACTGCATCAATACAGATTGTCTGGGATACGTTCAAATCAGGGATAAGGGGAGAGACTTTGTCATATACAATAAAAAAACAGAAAATTATGCGTGAAAAGAATGAGAAGGTTCTTCAGAGAATATTATTTTGGGAGAAGGAATTAGTTATAGCAATAATACATCAACGACCAATTGTAGACATAGAAACAAGGCTGGCAATTAGTAAATCTATTGCTTACGAACTCTTTGCAGAAAAATCAGCAAAACTGATGGCAAGCTATAGAACTCAGATATATGAGATAGGAGAAAACACTGGGAAAATCTTGGCAAAAAGAATCAGGCAAAAAGAAGTATTTAATGCCATCAATACAATTCAGGATGAAACAGGGCAAGTGTATAATAAACAAGAGGAAATCCTAGAAGTTTTTCGTAAGTTTTATGGTAAATTATATACACAAGAGGATGATAATTATTCATCTGATATATGCCTGAACTTTGCCATGGGAAATCTTCTCCCGATCCTTACTCACGATCAAAAATTAGTCTTAGATGCCGTTATCACATGGGAGGAAATCGAGAACGCCATAAACTCACTAGCAATGGGCAAAGCTACTGGTCCGGATCTTATTCCGTTAGAATTTTATAGGTCCTTTAGAAAACATATAAAAAATGAGATGTTGGCTATGTTCTTAGAGGCACAGAAAGGCTTATCTCCAGCATCTTGGGCTGAATCGATAATCATGACATTTTAAAAAAAAGATAAAGATCCATGCAATCCAGCCTCCTATAGGCCAATATCGTTGATCAATTCCGACAGCAAAGTCTATTCAAAAATACTTGCCACAAGACTGTCAAGAATTATTCCAACAATTGTATCTCGGTGGCAACATGGGTTCATTCCCAATAGAGATACGGCGGATCACGTACGTAGAATTATAGCAATGATGGATTGGGCAGAAGCTTCTAATACAACAATAGGAATTACTTTGCTTGATGCTGAAAAAGCATTTGATAGAGTAGCATGGCCCTATCTTTGGGATGTCTTATCCATGAAAGGGTTTGGCCCAGGAATAATAAATGCATTTAAGGCATTATATAAAAATCCAGTCTCAGCAATAAAAATAGGACTTAATAAATCTGCATTATTTTCTATCCAAAGAGGAACACGCCAAGGGTGTCCATCCTCTTCTCTTCTCTTTGCTATATATATAGATATCTTTCTTAATCAGCTTAATAGGGATGAAAGCATAGTTCCATTACAGTTAGGAGGTACGACATATAGAGCCCTTGCCTATGCGGACGATTTGGTAGTAGTCACTAAAGACATTGAAAGAACGTTTCGGAGGATTGAAGAACTAGCAGGTATATTCGGATCTTTCTCTGGGTATAAATTAAATCTGTCTAAAACGCAAATTGTGTTTATAGGATCAAATCCACCTCCTATTATAAATATAGTTTCGGAAGCAGTCTACTTAGGGATTAGATTAACTACACCTATCTCACAGATACCTAGTATTAATTATACTCCAATTCTAAAAAAGGTTAACACGACTCTGGAAAGAATAAATCATTTACATTTATCTCTTCATGGTAGAAACAACGTTTTAAAGATGCTTATATTGCCTAAATTTCTTTACCTATTTAGAACAATACCCCTGGAATTTCCTTTAAACTTTTTCCAAAAAATTGAAAGAACTGCAATAAGATTTCTATGGGGCTATAAAGGTATTAGAAGAGCATATAAGAAGCTGATTATACCGAAAGATAGGGGGGGGTGGGCCGCACCACACTTTTTATTTTATTATTTAGCAGCCGCACTCCAATATATGTTTCCCTTAATCGTAGGTAAAAAGATCCCCATTAATTGGACACATTATCCAAATATTTATGAAATGGTAATAGGTACTGATGCAAATTATCATTTGTTAAAATTCATAGAGCCAAGCTACTATAAAAAAACAAAATTTAAGATAGTGGCTGCAGCATATAAAGCCTGGAGAATTATTAAAAAACTGGTGGGAATTAGGAAAATCACTAGATATACGCCTCTAAACTCAAGCCAATCCTTTCCCACAATATTTAGGGACCAGGTGATGAAAAATTGGAATGATAAGGGGATTATCTTTCTCTCTGATTTGTATATTAATAATTCAGAAACATTACTTTCTTTTGATGAATTACAAAGTAACTTTAATATTCCTTCAAATGATTATTTCAAATTTCTACAGATTAACAGCTACCTACATTCATCCTCCAACATAGAAAGACTGGATTTAAGCCCAATTCTACTTTTAGATAATTTAAATAATAAAAGAAGGATTGGGTTCTATTATAACACCTTAATGACTTATCTTGTGGATGACTTTAATAATCTGAGGGATAAATGGGAAGAGAAATTAGGTAAAAGGATGTATTTCTGGAAGAATCAATTAAAATGGCTTCCTCTATTTTATTTTCTGGGCGTAATCGTACTCAACATTATATGATTTTGTGTGATTTATACTATACACCGGCAAAAGTTTTGAAATGGGGGAGTATTACTGGAATTAAATGTAATCGGTGTAATTTAAGAGGGGCCGATACGTTACATATGTTTTATTCGTGTGTAAAATTAGACGGATTAATCTGTGATGTTAAGAAATTTATTGAATACATTCTTGGTAAAAATATAGCCATATCACCTGAACTTATATTGTTCGGTGTTTCCAAAGATTCAAAAGATATTGATCAAAATAATCTATTATTTATTATGATGGCTGAATTTCGCGCATGTATATCTCAGGATTGGATCAGTCCAGAATCACCATCTTTTTCCGCATGGAGGGGTCGTCTTTTAGCTAGATATAAGCTTGAATCAGCAATATATGCCACCAAGGGGAAAAAAAGGAAACAACTTGGGTTAAAAATCTGGTCACCAATTCAGAAATGGACTGAGGAAGTAATGATATAGCGAATTTTATATATTGCGTATTTTTGTATGTTCCAGTTCTTCTTTATTTTGTATTGGATTGTATTATGTTCCTTTTCTCTATACATTGTATAATATCTAGTCGAATCTCTTTTCAAGAAGGAATCATGTCATAATCTGTGTAAACTTGCAACGCAAATATCAATAAAACAAAAAATAAAAAAATAATAATAAAAGCTGAGTCTCTGGCTGAAGACTACATTGACAGCATAGCACCACCAATAGGCGATGGTGGCTCCTGCTCCCACACACAGGATGGATCATGACTGATGTTCTTTACCAGATTAATGTAATTTCATACATATGGGCTATTTTACCTTCATCAAACACACAAAAGGTAACAGGAAGTGTAAAATTTGGGATATTGGTTGAGAGTGGTGAAAGCCCCACTCAGGCAACAACTGATAACCTTGTTAGGGTGAATTACAAAAAGTCACTGAATTAACCTGTGCTTAAATCTCTGGTACTTTGCCACAAAGCAACCAGGCCTAACCTAAGGGCAATGAGTAAAGAATTTATGTATGGAGTAATATATTGAAACACAACACAAGAAACATTTCCAACACATCTAGACAACTAGAGCAAATTGAAATGCATACAATTTGCTAAAATTAACAAAATCCAGTCATTAGAACCACAGATATTGATATTTAAAGTTTTGGAGAAAATTGTGCCAAGAAGCAGAAAGGGCAACTTGTGGTTATCTGGTCGCGCTATACTGGGTGAAAGCCACAAGTTCAAGTCAACTGCGATGGAGCATGTGTCGGACACAGTGACCAGGTTAATCCTGCCGAAGGGTTACTTTCTCAAGTCTGACGTGAAGAGGTATGTTTGCATTGGTGGAGGTGGCTTCCAGTGTGAAGAGCAGGATGAGTTCCACGGACGGTTGATCATGTAGCGCAAAGAGCCGGTCATCACTGGTGCTTTGCATTGGTTGATTGTCACTGTTGATGCGAAGTCAAATTCTTGTATTGTCAGTCATCCCAGATAGTCAATGTAGGCCTGAAGAACAAGTTCCACTGGAGCTTCAAATTGGCAGTTGTCGCAGGTGGTCAATTCGTTGCTTAAAGTGGGAAGAGAATCTAAACTTCGGAATTTTTACATTTTCTTCATGAGATGCTGTTACTGTTGCTAGCTAAGGGTCCAGGACCTGAGGGAGGCATTTCTTGGGGATCAGGACTGACTCCAGAGGAGGGCAGCAGCAGGGCTTAGGTAAGTCCAGTTGGTGCTGGTCAGCTGGGCAGTTACAAGGAGGCATTTGAAAGCTTGTCGCGCTCCTGTAGCTCACACAGGAGCTTAGCCAACTGATCCTAAGAGTTGCTATGGGTTGACGGGATCAAGGCAGGCAGGTCAGTCTCCTTCTGCAGACAGCAAGGCACTCCTTAGAACAGAATAGCAGTTCTACTTCTGAATCTTCCACTGGTCCAGGAGTATTCTGATGCATGGTTCTGATGGTCTTATTTTTATATTGGGTGTTAGACTTTGTGTGGGGAATTCCCTGGCCTACCCCCAAAACTGGTTCTTGTCAATTCTTCCCCTTCCCCTGGCTCCAAAGTGTCTAGGGTAACAAGGAAAGAGCAGGCATGGTGGCAGGATCCTTAGTGTGTGCTGTGGGCAAGTCCTTAGAAATGTAATTAAGGAGCAGTACAGGTCCTCCCCAGACATCCTGTCAGAAAGACCCTCTCCCAGCTATTCCCAGGTCCCACGGTTCACTGTCTGGGCCCACTACACAGTATTGGTGGAGGGCCCCTAAAACTTTCTAAAAGGGGCATTCTCAAAATTATAATCTTAAATCCAATGTTACCATTTAGGAGGATTTTAAACTACAATTAATTTGAATAGAAACATCATTTCTCTATCAGCTCCCAATCTGCTTTATCTGCTCCCAACATGAAGTTGACACTTATTAATTGGACGTAGGTATCCCAGTATAAGCCAATGGAAGAGATATGCCTTTTAGCAGTGAAAAAGGACTTTAGGAGTTTTTTAGTGTCAGAACTCGTAATACTTTTTTTAACCCTTTTTATGAAAACCCTGCTTATCAAGTGATATTCTCAATTAAAACATCTCTGTTCTCATGATGCATGCATGGAGGTATAAGGCACACATCACAGGTTGCTGTATTGTTAATACAATTAACAGAGGTGCTTATACGGCCCTTCTGCAGGAAACCAGGGGGCATATTTACAAGCTCCTATCACTACGGAAACGTCAGTTTTTGCGACATTCCCGAGGCAATAGGGACTTCGCCTTATTTACAAGGCAGCGTTAAGCCACTTAACGTGACTTACGGCTGCCTTGTAAATAAGGCCCCCTATCATGCTATGCTTAGCGTGTAAAGGGTGGGCAGTGGGTGTTGCTGTGGGCGTTCCATCACAACACCCATTGATTTTGACGCTGCCCCTTATTTACAAGGGCAGCGTAAATAGGAGTCTGGCCAAAATTAAGACCAGGGAAACCCTGGTCTTAACTTGACAAAACTAGGAGATATGCTTTATTTCTTCACATTTTTGCTTTTTCCATGTGTGCTGCCTTGTGCAGAATACATGGAAAAATCAAAATGCCTTAGATTGTTTATGTTCAGGAAGGTGACCCTTCCTACACATAAACAATCTTTTAAAAAATTACATTTTGTATCTTCCATGTGTGCTGTATTAGGCAGCACACACAGAAGTGACAAAACGGCATTTCAAGATTGTTTATGTGCAGGAAGCGAACTTTCCTGTACATAAACAGTCTTCTCCTGCACGCACACCCTTGCACTGTGGTGCAAGGATGCCTGCATGGCGCTAGACTGCTAAGTGTAGCCACAGAGCAGGGGGAAACGCCGCGCTGCCCCATATTCTTGTAAATATAGTGCAGCCCTGCATTTCTGAAGTGGCGGAGCGTGTTGTTAGGCCAAGGAGGCTAACGACACGCTCCCCCACTTCTCTTGTAAATATCCCCTCAAGGATCAATATTTGGAAGCAACACAAATTCCCTGGTGGGCCCCTCTAATGTTACCCCCACCGGGCAGTGATCAGAGATGCCCCTTGCATAATGCTTTGCATTTCTAAATCTGCCAGCATGCAAGTAATGTGTATATATGTGAAATAGACAGGAGAAGCTTCCATGTGGCACTGAGCCGTATTTTTGTTGTTTTGTTTGTGGGTATGGAACCGCCGGAGGTTCATCATCCCTAAGGCCTCCAAAATGCAGGGTGGCACCGGGTTCCTTATCAAGCCCTGGCTATGCCATTGCCACCATTGGGAGGGTCCGCGTGGAGGGACGTATACCGAGCAGACATTAATCATCCCACCCTCTCACGATCCAGACAGTGCCACAAATCTACACTGAAGATCATGCTACGTACATCGCACAATAATGGGTAGAGATTGTTTGAGTAGCATCCCCACCCCTCAAGAGTCTGTGGTGAGTCCTGCATGCACCACCCATTGGCAGCCCAATCTATAGAGGGCTTCATAATGGATAGCCTTAAGGTGGGTCCCCTGAAGTAAAATCATGTCCGGGGCATACCTTAGTATATACTGGAGAACCAGAATCCTCTTATTCGTGTTACTCAGACAGTTCAAATTCCAGGTCCAAATATTCACTTCCTTCTTAGCTAGGTACCCCATTGAACTACGCTTGTCTCATCATCACCTAGAAGCCACCTCCTTGGCCTCCACCTCCCAACCCCAGTCAATGTATGTAAAAGATGTCTCTAATGTCACGAGTTGTATACAAATGAGCCATATTGAATGCCAAACACCACAACATATGTACTAAACCTCCCCCTGCCCACACTCTTACCCGCTAAAACGTTCCCCTCCCTGCAACCCTGCGTCGTGAGCCTAAAACCGCCCACCCCCAAAGTTTCAGAGAGCCTGTCGCCCCATTGATAACATTTGGTAATGTGGGTAGGCTGTTACCGGCCACCTGGATCCATATTCAGATAATTACTTACGTTCTGTTCCAAGCATCCCATCATAGGCATTCATCTGTCCCGACTCTACATATCCTTGTCCTAGGGCAAGACTGGCCATACACACCAAAATCAAAACCATTCAGGTTAAGGTCTTCCCCCCTTCTGAGGAGCATCATTAATCAGTCTCACATGTCCACCTCCCTCAAAACTATATAGGACTCATAGCCCCTAGCTTCATGTAGTCATATGCTCAGGTATCCCTTTGGGAGATGGTCATACAATGCTAATCTGGCAAGGCCGGTCTATCGGGTTTGCGGCACCTTCCAGGAGTATCTCTTTTTCCCTTCATCTCTCCTTGTTGTTTCAGTATTCTCTAGACATCCATCCAGGACCATGCCTCTTACATGGTGGCAAAATGCCAGGTCCTACCATGCTCAATGAAGCGCAGTTTGAATGGGTACATCATCAAGTATGTTATCAATTTGCCTTATAGGGGCAACTTAAACCCCTCAAAGCTCCTTCGCTGCCTCTGTACCTGGAGGGTGAAGTCAAGAAAAAAATGTGATAGTTCCATTTTCAATTCAGAGGTCACCATGAACTCGAGTCACTTGGAGAATTGCATCACGGTCTCCATTATAAGAAATCCTGGCAAGGATTGTTCATGGCAGAGCACCCATTTTTAAAGCAGGGCCCAATGCCCAGTGGGCTCTCTCGATTGAGAAAAATTGAATTTTCTTTTGGGGCTGAGGGAGCTCATTATCAAGCCTTTCAATTTGAGGTCAATGCTGGGCCCTTACACCCCCTTCAGGACACCAAACCCCCTAATATTATTACGCCGGGATTGTACCTCCTGGTCATCCTGCCTCCCCATGAGGATTGCATTCTGTTTATTCAGAGTTCGGACTTGTTCCTCCAGTCTGTTGACTGCCTTTTTTACTTTATCAGACATGTTGTGCAGGTCTGCCCGTAGGAGATTTACATAAATGCTAGCTGCATCGAGTTTTGGGTCTAATGTACTTCGCAGAGCATGGATAGCTGTCATTATTTCCATAAGGGAAGGATACTCAAAAGGTTGATAATCCGATTGTCTGCCTCAATTTACATTCCGAGTGGTCGCTCTGGGAGTGGCCATCACCACGTATTTTTTTCTAGGTCATTCATCTGGGCTGGTTTGATTCACTGGTTTCTGACCATTTCCTTTTGACAGATACACTCTGGTCTCATTCCAGCAGTCCGCTCTTTATTATCTAGCACTCGCCCGGTGCTGCAAGATAGTGACATTGAACTTTCTGGCATGCTAACTAAAATGTCATTTGGGCTGCGTTGCCCTTCACAATCAGGGTCCCTCAGGCCTTCAATCCACTCATGAGCACCCACCGCCAATCTGTGCCTTAAGGCAAATTTTGCAGCTACTGAAGCTCGGGCACAGCAGTACTAATCTTGGTTTATTTATTGTGGAGATGAGTGCCCCCTCACAGTCTCATTGCGCTCCCCCATGGCCATCCCCAACCTTGCCTGGGGCAGGGCACTGCAGGCAGGTTGACCTGCTGCTCTGAGTCATTAGCTAGGCCCGATATCTGCAGGCCAAAGTCTTCCGTTTACTTAATGGGGTGTAGAGGCCCACCACTGGTCCAACAGGATCTCTATACCAGCGCTGGAGTAGGGCGATGTACAGGCCTATGCAGGTCTCCCGTGGGTTCACTCCCGTCCTGCCACACAATCCTTCCACGACCCCAGAGGACACTGCAGCACTGTTTGTCACTTGCGGTCCCCATTCTCATAGGAAATGGGAGGGAAAAAAGTCGGGGAAGGCCTCAGGAAATCCTTTTGACTGTTGGCCTCCACCCTACTCACCCCTCCTTGCCCAAGAAGGCAGGCCCTTTGCAGTCCAGAAACCGGGGACCAAGGTCGATCATGTCAATCTGCCAGCAGGCACTGCCAACCCTTGTTAATGGGCATTTACTTCAGGCCCGCGACACCTCAGGCGACACCCAGGATGCTTGTTTCCGGTCCAGGGAAGACATGGCTTGGCAGTTCGGGCTGGACTGTTCCCACAAGGCACAGGGTCAGACTGATTTGCATATAGCCATGTCTGAACTAGGGTGGCTGAGTGAACTAAAGAATGGTGATGGATTAAACCCAGATCAGTTGACTGGGTTGAGTGTTTGATTTGTTCAAACGCTCCGTCCATCATCCCCTTTTGTATCACCTCAGGTGACACAGCAGGACTGCCAGGAGCTCGGCCCCATCTCCCGATCAGCTACAACCTATTTTTTAAATACCATGCACCCAGCCCTATCAGCCTTTGGGGCCTACATTAGGAGCAATTTACAAGCTGTAATTGCAGGCCTAAGATACGTTTTAAAAGGCTTCTTTGCTGGGTGGCAAAAGGAATGTGGCAGCCAATTAGTAGCATTTAATTTGCACGACTGGATACATGTAGTGGCTTTTACTAAGGACTTACATGCAAATGAAATGTGCAGATTGGGTGTAATCCAACATTACCATGTTTTAAGGCGGGAGTACAAGTACTTTAACACTAGTAAGCAGGGGTAAAGTGCTAAGAGTCCCAATGCCAACAAAAGTGAGCTCAGCAAAGTATGCGAGTGAAAGCAAATATTTCGAGGAATGCAACACCACACCAAGGATGTCAGATCTAGGAAGAGGAATGCTTGCAAATGGTTTGAACACTTGGCATTTGCGAGGAGTAGTAGTCCAACTCATTGTGTTTTCACCTGCTATACCACTCTAGACAGAGGCTTGTCTTATGCAAATCATTACAGCCCCTACTCCTTCGGGGAGCAGTCCATATAGATCCACCATGATGAATGTATGACGTTACAACGAATGCTTTTACCACGCATGCTGTTACAACGCAGGTTTTACTACGCATACCATTACAACGCATTACACTTGGGGGTGCTGGATAGTGAATAGTTTAATTTACTATTCCAACTCCAGTCCCCGTGGACACTAGGGAAGGTGTTGGATAGTAAATTAAACTTATTCCCTATCCTAGAGCGCTCCCCAGTGTAATGCGTTGTAATGGTATGCGTAGTAAAACCTGTGTTGTAACAGCACTGCGTGGTAAAAGATGCGTTGTAAAGGATGTTTACCACCATGATATGCCCCCTCCAGAAGGGAACAGTAGCCACCACAAATTAGTTTCAGCCTTGTTAGGCTTTGTCAGTGAGGTACAGCTTAGATCTTGTAGTATAGCAAGGAAGCAGCCCTCATCTGTCGATACCTCTTGTCACTTAGGGTGTTACATCAAACCTACAAATTGTGATGGGAGATACGCTTGCAAATAGTCTAAGTCACGCGCATTCGGTCTAGGGAGCAGCATTGCTCTATAAATATTGTCCTTCTTGCTTCAGAAATCACACTTCATCTTTATTTGAAAGATTTTCTGTGAAGTTTACCAGAAATGGGATCCTGAAGATTGCTGTTTATCTCAAGGCCAGGACCTAGCCTCAACTCGGGCAAAGACTGTCCTCCTCTGGCAGAATGAAAAGGTAGACAGAATGTCATAAGGCCAGAACAAAGGAAAATAACCATTTGACTGCAGTCTGCAGTGTTGTCTTCTCAAGTGAATTACTAAGGAGACTAACTGGCCTTGAAGCCCATTGAATGGATCATGTCATGAAACAGCTGTACAATGATAGCACTCAGCCACTGATGTGGATACTTAGTGACTTCCATATTAGATATAATAAACTTAGTTAGATCTGTATTTTAGGTGAAACAGATGAATGATTAGTTCAAGGATGGCCAGGTGGGGATTAAAATGAGAAGAAACCTTAAACGCTCTGGTTTAATAGAAACAAAAGAAAACATTTTATTGAGAAGGAAGACCCACAGACGTTGGTATTGTACTAGTTAGGTGTTTTCTGACTTCCAGTTAGGTGTTAGTTCTTTCTTTACAAGAGTTCGTGAAGATCTGGGGCCCAATTGTTATTTTTTCCGCGCCTGCCACTAATAATTACAGTGTGAATGAGATCTCGGGACCCAGCCGCAGAGGGCAGCTCTTATGACTGAATGAATAGAATGCTCAGGCTGGTTTGACCTGTCTCTGCGATAGGGAACCAAAGAGGCGGGAGCGAGAACCTGAAGGAATGGAGGTGAGAGGAAAGTCTATCATGCTGACGATGCCTTCATGCAAAATGTGGAGTTCCAGGGGAGAGTTTAATTTTGAACCACTACCAGGATCCATTCTCAGGATTGGCCTAAAAGGGGGTCTTTGCACCTACAGGCATTCCCGAGCGAGGTGAATCACCTCCTTGGGGGAGAGAAACGCCAGTGGTGGGATGGGGACCCCAATCCCTAAAAGTGATCCAAATAGGTACCCCTCCTTTGACAGACTCCATGCTGCTGATTGGCTGCAAGTACGAAAGGGGGGTGTCGAGTGCATGGGAACCGAATGCACCAAGTGACTGTCAAGGATACCCCTTGCAACAGCCAACTACTAAGATGTACAGTGAGATGAATTATAGTTGCTTCAGATGCTGTGGCTTTACTGCCCTGCATAAAATGCTGTACGAAGAGATTCGGGAAGCAGGCAAGGGTTCCTTTATGGATTACGGGCCCACAGCTCTACTGAGCTGTGGGTGCAATGGAGGTTTAATGCTAAAAGTACAATCAGGGACATAGAAAAAGCTTAACAGGATGGCAGAGTGCAGGTTGAGGAATAGAAATAAAGATATTAACAATGAACAACAGTATCATATATTGCATCAGTTATGCAGATGAATGGCAGGTAAGATATTTATACAAGTATTTGCGGTTTTTACACAACACTGTTCTTTGAAAGATCCACACTTAACATTTCTACACAGTTCTGTACATCAGGAAATGGAGCCTAGTGGAAATTAAATACAGGGGTTGCCAGTCATGGAACCCGGGCCAAGGGGTTGAGGAGAGGCGACTGTGATGTCATGAAAATGGCAACAATCACAGCCTGGGACCCACTTACTTTTTAACAATGCAGTACACTTTATCTACTAAAAGACGGTAAGACCCTAGTTTTGGTAACTTTATGAAATCGGGAAAAGTGAAATAAGAGTTCTCTCTTACACCCTTCCTACCCCCCACTACTGCCTTAAAGCCCTCACCGGCCACGCCAATTTCGACTTCCCTTCACCACAGAAGCTGTGGCGTAGTGAACCTCCCTCACACTGCAGAAGCAGGGGCTGCAACTGGGCCCCTGCTATATGAGCAGTGTGTCTGTCTGCAGACACACTGCTCATATATAACACTGTAACGGAAGACTATGGAAGTGGGGAGTGAACAGTGCTGCTCAGTGAAGAAAAGCGAGATAGAGAAATGATGAAACTAGAGAAAAATACATAGAGACAGGCAAAAGAAAAAGCTTAAGCTAGAAAGGTGAGAAAGAAAAAGTAGGGATGAAATGCAATAGATGGGTAGATAGAGAAAGACAACATGTACGAATGAAAACCTCGAAACAAACTGGCAGAACTCTGTGATAAGAAAGAATCATCCAGGAAGGAATACATGGAGGTTAGCAAAACAATACAAGAGCCTTGACAGCATGACTATTTTCGATAAGGCAATCCTCCCAATGACCTTCAGGGGAAGGGTCCTCTACAAGGCCAGAGGCATCTCAGCACTGTCAATGTCCTGGTGATATTTCCATTGAGCAGATCTCTATCTTCGTGAAATATATGGATCCCAAGGTCACATAACATTATGGGTTTCTACCTGAGAAGGCCTACTGATCCAGCGGGCTACCAACCTGCAAACATCTATCACTATATACTCATCTGGGCCCATTAACACACTCCCTCTGGGGTCAATTTATAGGTCTAAAATTGTAAATTCATTACTTTTCAATCCTCTAATCTATTAGTGGTCCAAAGTTCTTTCTTATATCAATGGATCTATTTTAATTGAGAAGTAATTGATGATATGGCCTAAGTTCATTTACCTTTTCATCTTATTAAAATATTCACAGACTCTGTAACATTTTAAAATGTTTATCTGATTAATCATATGAGCAAAACAAATCACAGTGTTAACGCCATCATTCTGAGGAATTCAGATCGGTTTACCTAATTTAGAACAAGATTTCACAATAACAAGTACCTCAGGAAAGAGAGGATAGAAAATAGAAAGCACATTGACACAATACACAGAATTATATTTACCTAGGATGGTGTGAAAATAAGACCCTCTGGCCAAGAGTTAATAGGTCCCTTGGAAAGTTCAGGTGACAAGGACTTCAGGACAGGTTTCAGGACAGGACATATGACCTCGGATCACTGACAGAATATCAACAGTCAAAATATCGACTTGCCAAAATATCGAGGTAAAAATATAGAATGCCAGAATATCGACTTCCTAACTACAAACAGGTAAGTACAAAAATATCGACTCCGAAATATCGATAGGAAAAAATATAGACAGTCAAAATATCGAATTTTTAAAATATCTTAAAAGTAATTTTAAAGTAATATAATAATAAATATAATTAATTTAAACATACTTAAAATACTTAAATAAACTTAAAATTAATAAATAATTATTGTAACTTTAAAAAAATAAAATAATTTAAAAACATATATATATATATATATATATATATATATACATATTATTAACAAAACATATACAATATTTTTTCCGTAGGCTAGCGAGAGGTTTAAATTTACTATTCACACTCCAGAGAGTGCAACAGTAGGGAAAGCGTTGGATAGCGTAGAGATACAAATTACTATTCCCACTCCACAGAGCGCAAAAGTAGGGAAAGCGTTGGATAGCGTAAGGTTAAAAATTACTATTCCCACTCCAGTGAGTGCAACAGTAGAGAAAGCGTTGGATAGCGTGGGGGTAAAAATTACTATTTCCACTCCAGTGAGTGCAACAGTAGGGAAAGCGTTGAATAGCATAGCAGTAAAAATTACTATTCCAACTCCAGAGAGTGCAACAGCAGGGCAAGCGTTGGATAGTGAGAGGGTAAAAATTACTATTACCACTCCAGAGAAAGCAACAGTAGGGAAAGCATTGGATAGCGTAGGGGTAAAAATAACTATTCCCACTCCAGAGAGTGCAACAGTAGGGAAAGTGATGGATAGTGTAGGAGTAACAATTACTATTCCCACTCCAGAGAGCGCAACAGTAGGGAAAGTGTTGGATAGCTTAGGAGTAAAAATTACTATTCCCACTCCAGTGAGTGCAACAGTAGAGAAAGAGTTGGATAGCGTAGGGATAAAAATTACTATTCCTACTCCAGAGAGTGCAACAGTAGGGAAAGTGTTGGATAGCGTAAGGATAAAAATTGCTATTCCCACTCCAGTGAGGGCAACAGTAGGGAAAGCGTTGGATAGCGTAGGGGTAAAAATTACTATTCCAACTCCTTGGAGTGCATCAGTAGGGAAAGCGTTGGATAGCGTTAGGGTAAAAATTACTATTCCCACTCCAGTGAGTGCAACAGTAGGGAAAGTGTTGGATAGCGTAGGAGTAAAAATTACTATTCCCACTCCAGTGAGTGCTACAGTAGGGAAAGCGTTGGATAGATGAGGGGTAAAATGTACTATTCCTACTCCAAAGAGTGCAACAGTAGGGAAAGCGTTGGATAGCGTAGAGATAAAAATTACTATTCCCACTCCAGTGAGTGCAACAGTAGGGAAAGCGTTGGATAGCGTAGGGGTAAAAATTACTATTCCAACTCCAGAGAGTGCAACAGTAGGGAAAGCGTTGGATAGCATAGGGGTAAAAATTACTATTCCCACTCCAGTGAGTGCAACAGTAGGGAAAGCATTGGATAGCGTAGGGGTAAAAATTACTATTCCTACTCCAGAGAGTGCAACAGTAGGGAAAGCGTTGGATGGCGTAGGGGTAAAAATTACTATTCCAACTCCAGAGAGTGCAACAGTAGGGAGAACGTTAGTTAGCGTAGGGGTAAAAATTACTATTCCCACTCCAGTGAGTGCAATAGTAGGGACAGTAAATACTTCATATATAAATATAAATAACATAAATATTAATACCAATTACAAAATAATAATATATTATAAAATTTTATAAAATATATTAATTAATCAATTAAAATTACAAATAAAAATTAACTAATAATAAAAATTACCTAATACTAATTATTTACCAATTACCAATAAATTAATTTACAATATAAAAATAAATAAAAATCAGACACAAAAAAATTAAAAAATATAATTACTTACAATTAAATTACTTCCCAAGCTATTCCCCTATAAACACACAACCCACTACAGAAAATAATGTAATAAAAGTAACATATTTATCAATTAATCAATTACAATAAATTACAAATTATATTTTAATTAATTACCAATCAATTCTAAATAAATACCAATAAATAAAATAACATATTTAATTAATTATATTTAAATTACTTCCCACCCTATTCCCCTATAAACCCACAACCCGCTACAGAAAATAAATTACTAAAATTAAAATATTTATCAATTAATCAATTAAAATTAATTACCAATTATATTTTAATTAATTACCAATTATTAATTAATTAACAATTAATTCTAAATAAATAACAATAAATAAAATAACATATTTAATTATTTATAATTAAATTACTTCCCACCCTATTCCCCTATAAACCCACAACCCGCTACAGAATTATATTACACAAAAAATAAAAATTAATATTAACTTACCCTAAATTCGATATTTTTGCTGTCTATATTATGTCTAGTCGATATTATGTCCATTCTATATTTTTTATTCGATATTATGTCCATTCTATTCGATATTAAAATGTTCTAGTCGATATTTTGGTAGTCTATATTATGTCTAGTCGATATTATGTCCATTCTAGATTTTTTACTCGATATTATGTCTAGTCGATATTAAAAACTCGATATTTTGACTCTATACCATGACCTCTTCTGGATTCGTTGCCTGCATCGCACCCCTCTCTGACAATAACGTCCTCCTCGATCTTCTTCTAAGTCTATTAACCTCCTCAATTCTTCCGCAATCTTCTTCTAATTCTATCACCTCCTCGAGGCTTCCGTTACCTTCTTCTAATTATCTAGCTTTTAAATTCTAAATCGGCTTCTTCAGGTATTCGATCAGCATTCAGACAGCATCTCGGTCTCTCAGAGTTCTGGCTGCTCTCACTACCTCAATTATACTTTCTTAATGGTATGTACCACCCCCAAAAGTTTCAGCTTTATGAAACTCCTATTTCTGATTGGAAGAGCCGAGGGGATGATCATCACACCACGCTAAGTTTTTAATCATTTTCTTTTGTTCATTGTTTTAAGTTCCCGCCCATTAATTTTTTCTCTCAAGCTTTATTTCCCACCCATATTTGTAGACTTTATCAACAACAATGTATACAATTTCACAGTCATCTACTGAATCTACAGGATGTTCAGCTGGTTCCCAGGACATGTGTGAAAAACGTCCTTAGATGAGTTTCAAGACTTTAGCTCACTGTTTTGGAGTTGTCCCTTTTGCGCATGCGAAGATAACCACGTGGGTGTCAGACTTTAGCATCATTCAGAGGTCCAAATATGAACTAATTTAGAGGTCAAAAGAAAAAGTATTTATTTAAAAATAAAATGATTTCACTGTATACCACTTATCTCTACTCTAATTCCATTTACTTATAAAGACTATTTATGCATTAGCATTTAGTATATAACTCGTTTTAATTCTCAGCAAAGCAGATGCTTAGCACGTGGGTTTTCAAGTGGCCATATTAGATGCTATTGCGCAGAAGCAGAATTTTCCCTCCAAGCGATAAGACGTCATGCAGCTGACGCAGGCGCAGTACAATTTCCAGCGTTAGCAGCCATCTTTAATCACACTTGGGTTACTTGTTAGTAAAACACATAGGCATCTATCTAGAAATATATGGAATATTTTGCATAATTAGTATTACAAAAGATTATTAATACTTTGTTACTGGATTATATGAGAGGTTTGCATCTGAGCAAGTCTCTTTTACATGAATCCTTGCTCCATCACTACTCTGCAGTAAAGGATGATCTTTGAGGTGGTTCTCTGGCAGGGAAATACACAAGACTTCTGCCAGTTGATCCTTATACCAGACATTCAGGCAAATGTGTGAAAGACACCCGCTGTGTCCGAGTGGTCAGCTGTAACATCTCGCAGATACCACAGCAGGTCATCAGAGTAGATGGGAATGCCACGGGTTCTGTCACTTAGTTGGATGCCCCAAGACTCTCCCACATGGCATAGGTCAGCAGAAAATAGCTCCACCCCCATAGACAGCAAAAGATCTGCCAAAAATGTGCTATGTATCACATAATCTGTGTTTAGTATAGCAAGTGGTATATAGGAGGAGAGGCCATTCATATCTATCTTAGAAAGTTTAGGGATAGACACAAAAAGGGCTTGGTGGAGAGAGGTGCCAATGTGCTTCCAACCACAGCTGTCATGTTAAGCTGTTCTACCCTAGGGACCAGGAGATTAGGGTTTAATACAATTCTAGGGGCAACCCGTTGGGACGGGGTAACTTGCGCTTCACTATCATTCAAATTGTCTTTCTGATCTCAATCTGGGTGACGGAAGCATCCAATTCTGAGTGTAGCTTTGTTGATATTTGTGTTAGAGGTATATCCTGTGGTGGAGGGAGGAGTGCTGGGGGGGGTAGAAAAACATTAAATTGAATTGAATGCATGAGGGATTTAGTACATAAGGCCTTCTTTTTGTAGATTATCAGGTGGACACCTCATTAATAAAGTTAGTTATAAAGTTAGTCAACTGAGCAATCAATTAGATTGGTAAACACCTCAAAGCTAAGGAAAGCCCGAAAGGCAGGTAAGTCAACTTCCATTGTTTGTTTTGCCAGAGGAACTGAAAGAGGGTTTGTGAGTTCAAATTGAATGAATAAATGAATGAATGTGTGAGGAGATTTCTAAAGCACAACAGGCACTGCAAGAGTGTCCTGAAGTTAAGGCAGATGGCACATTAAAGGCATCTCACACCTTACAGCTGAAATAGATACGTTTTCAGATGCTCGCAGAATGATTTCTTTTCAGGGATGCATTTGGAGGAAGAGGGAGCTCATTCCAGTACATTGCCACAGGAACCGGACAGGCTGATCCACTCAATTTGTTCCCAATTTTTGAAGTGGATAATTAGCAACTTTGTGGACTCTGAACGTAGAGTTCTTTTAGGACAGTATTCAACCACCCTATTGGACAGTTGTTTGAGTCATGTCTTATAAAAGGGAGCATGTGCCACCATCAGAGTTTTGAACATGATCCTCCTTTTGAACAGGTAGTCAGTGCAAATGGTCACAATAGTGGGAGATGGAGGCATGCTTGGGAGGACTTGCCATATTCTGCACCATTGGCAGTGGGGCCCCTAGGTACAGTATGTTCATGTACTCCAGTCTGGAAAGGATTAAGGCTTAGACTACTTTTTTCTAGGCTTCCCCTGGTAGGAGGTTCAGATATTTTCTCAACATCCTCAATTTCCAAAAAGCGGTTTTAACAACAGATGAAATTTGGGATTTGAAGGATAAATGAATGTCAATGAGCACTCCTAGATTCTTAGTTAACCCTGTGGTTTGGGGCGGTGATGTGCAACTCACCAGGCCAAGTCCCTATCCAGATGGGCAGGGGAATGACACCTAACAACAAGACCTCTGTTTTCTCCGGGTTGCATTGAAGCAAGTTGGACTTAAGTCACCTCATTACTGCTACTATGCAGGCTGTAAACATTGCCCTAGATCCTGTTGTAATGTTGTCATAGTTTATCAGTAGCTGAGTGTCATTTGTATATGACACACCTTGAATACTGAATGATTCAATAAGGTATTCCAATGGTGTCATTTACCTATTAATAACTTATTGGGAGGCTCAGGGCCGAGCCCTGAGGCACACTTAAGGATCTTTGCCTCAGAATAGAATGGCTTCAGCTTAAGGATCTTAACCTGGCTAGAGCAGACTCCTTTACACCAATTGCTGCCCAGTGATGTAACATGATCTTATGTGAGATTGTGTCAAATGCCGCAGAGAAATGTAATAAAATTTGGGCTGTATTTTAGCCGATATCCATCTCAAATTTAATGGAGCCTAATATTTCTATAAGTGCTGTCTCCATGCTGTGGAGATCCTTGAAGCCAGACTGTGAGGGATGTAGGAGATTGAAGGTGTTCAGGTAAACCAGCAGTTGGGTATTTACAATCTCCATGAGGAATGCTAGGTCTGCATTTGGTTTTTTGAAGAGGGGGATGATGTTCGCCTTTGTCCATGAGGCTGGAACTAGCCTAGAGCTTAGTGAGGTAGCGAAGAGGTTCTGGTAGATTGAGTTTAGGATTTCCCTTATTTGCCTCACAATTTGGGGAGTAGGGGGATCTAGGAGGAGCCTGATTTGCACTTGGCAAAGAACCCTCTTAGTTTGGTTTCATTTGGAGGTATGAGCTGTGACAACATACCCTAAACAGGGGGACTCTTATAGTTTGAGTATTACCAGAGAGTTCAATATCCCTCAATTCTAAGAGCTTGTTCAGGATCTTTAGAATGTTGCTGTCAAAAAGTGTTCAACTTAGTACATAGGGAGGCATTTGTCTCAAGGGGAGGGTGCAGTGATTTTCAGGTCTGTAAAATCTGTCACAATTTAAAAAACGTAATTTGCTTTATTGTTAGCTTTAACAATTTGGTTAGAATAGAAATTGCATCATGCAAGCTTCAAATTGTCATAGTAGGTGCTAAAGGCAGCTTTGTATTGGGTTTTGTCTAGTTTGGACTAGTGTTTCCTTTATAGTTGTTTTAGTTTCTTGCACTCCATCCTTTCTCCCGCTCATTCGGTAGTGAACCAACGGGTGGAGGGGCGCTGTCTGGTAGTGCCTGACCCGGTTTCGGGGAGACCGTATTGGCAGCTTTTGACAGTAAGTTATTGACTGGCACCTCGTCTGACACAGTGTCTCTAATAAACACTGATTTGGTAGATGCTAGGATATCCTTCAGAGTGCATATATCAACCTTGTTCCAAGCATGATTCCTATGGGGGAATTGTAACTGTTAGGTAATCATCATTGAAATCCATCCAGGTAAGCCAGCCACTTTCCTAAAAATGAACACAGAGAAAGCAAATTCCTTTCATTGTGAATTCCGTGAAGGTATCCTCATAACAACATTGATAACATGCAACATCTTGTGGTGTTATTCTTTTGCACAAGAAAAACAGTATTAAAAATATGGACCCTGTGTGGAAATATTGACAATAGCAGCTTTTAAATAGAGATCTAGGTGCTCCTGATTGAACAAGGTAAGATCTACCTGATCGCTGCCTACTTGAATGAGCTGTTCTGTGTGTACAAAACATTCTACAGGACTCGCCAACACCATACCACTTCAGGTGGAAAACTCTGAAATCTCGACTCTGACTACATGGGCTCATGAGTTTTGGTGGAAAGAGTTTTCATGAATGGAATGGCGGGCCCTTGGAGTCTCACTCCTCATACAAACAAGTTCTATAGTCAAACACCCTATGCCTCTCATGAACACTCCATAATTTCAGATGTCTTTGTTAGTTGTCAAAGTTCATACCATAAGAATGAGGGTCTTTTCTTTAGAGGTGAGCTTCACCTAATTGGGATTTATCTAAAGAAGATGGCTCTTACTCCTGTCTCAGGAGCTGTACATTGTTGGCATTACCCATCTAGCAAATGGCATCCTGGAACTAACACCAAGGGGAGATTGTTGTGAAGCTGCAAATTCAGCCGTCTCTACAGCTTTTATGAGAGGTCTTGTCATGTTTCAGGTTTATATTCAGGCAGGTTTTGCGGCAGGTATTGAGATTCCGCAGGGCATCAGACTGAAATTATTTTGGGCCCCAAAGTTGGATGATCAAGGGCCTTCGAAGGCCTTTAACGTGGGCTAAGAGCCTGGAAAAATGTATATGTGTACATTCCATTCATAATGGAGCTGCAAGTCCTGCAGTTCACATACTTTACTATACGGGAGGAGAAAATGAAGAGACACCACTCAGTGGAAAGTGGGTGATGGCTAGAAGGCATTCTACTTGAATATTAAGTGTACCCACAAAAGTACCATAGCCAAAATACGTGCTATCACAATATTTTGAAAGTAATTATATATTCATAAGTATGGTTTTACTATTCTGAACACCGTATCTATGTACCTTGAATAAATATATGGAAATCATCTAAGTCAATGCCTCTCAAACTTTCAGAACCGCAACCCACTTTTTTGAATGACATACTTTTGTGACCCAACTAGCTTTTATGGACATGAGCCCGGCGATTTTTTAATGTAACTAAAGCATTGTGTAGAGCAGCAATACATGCGGCCCTCATGACCTTTACATGCAGCCCACTAGGCAGCAGCTGCACTGGGCTGCTGTTTACTCAGTTCAGCATTAACATGAATAAAAATGTTAAATATTCAGCAAACACCTATTTAAAGGTTAATTGCAGTTAGGCAAACGAAGTAACTAGGCCCTTAACTTTAGGATCATCTTCATTTTTATAGACAGCAAATGTGTAAAAATACGATAGTCTATTCAAAATTCAAAAAGTGTGTTTCATTGACCTGTAGAACCATTTCACCTTAGTAAATCAAATTAGAGTAGTGCATTCAGAAGTATTTTTCTTAAAGTGATGGTTTACAAAGATGAATTTAGAAACGGTCATGCTTCCCCCTTCCCACCCTGACAACAATGTCATTAGTGAATACATCCAAGCACAGGAGATGGTTCTGAAGAGTACGCATCCTGAAGTCATGTATTTTGAGTTCCTCCGCTTTTGTCCACCATAAGTGTGGCAGGGTATGCTCAGACCTGAGTCCCTTGCTCACTTTGCCACTGGATTCAAGCAAGCCGGGCTGAAGACGGCTGGTATGCCAGAAACCGGTCCTCGGAAGCTTGTTTCCGGTCCAGGGAAGGCATGGCTTGGCAGTTCGGGCTGGACTGTTTCCATGAGGCACAGGGTCAGACTGATTTGCATATAGCCATGTCTGAACAGGGGTGGCAGAGTGGGCTAAAGAACGGTGATGGATTAAACCCAGATCTTTTGACTAGGTGTGAGTGTTTGATTGGTTCAGATGCTCCGTCCATTACCACCCCCTTTTGTACCACATAATTCCAATCAGCATAATTTCACTAAACACCACACATTTACACGCAACACAATTCCTCTCCATACATTTCCATTCCACACCAAATAATATGGAAAACATTTACATAATGCAACTCAACTACACTTTTACACAACACACCACATGAATCCAATCCATACCACAAAATTCAACAACACACCACATAATTAAATTCCACAACATACCACTACACAATACCAAATACCATTACACATATTTACACTCCATAAAACACAATCTCACTCAATATAATTTCAGTTACACTCAAAACCACATAATTACTATCCATATAATTCCACTATACATCATCCCACATAATTCCACTACATACATCCACTCCACATGACACAATTTCACAACAAACAATAAGACTCTCTCATATGGTTGCCTTCAGATCTCCAAGCACAGTTTCTTTCCTGTACCTTTTCAAAGTTTCCAAACCTCAAACCCATGCCAACCTCCTATTAGCATGTCTTCTGCGTACACTTTATAAGTCTGTAGCCTGCTGTTCCCTTCTTTCTCTTTTTCTCACACCCTTTCTGCTCGAGTTCATTCACCACTTCCTGCACAAACTATCCATCTCGATCCTCCTTTCTATCTATTCTATGCAGCTCTCACCCATATCTCTAACCCTGGGCGTATTTTGCGTAGTAGCACTACATGTAGCTACGCGAAGTGCACTTCGCACTACGCATGCTGCATGCAGCTACGCAAACTGCGTAGTGTGGTAGGGAAATGCAGTTCGCACTGATTGCACAGTGCCGGATGCTTGTCCGCACTGTGCAATCATTGCAAATGGCATCTTGCACAGTGCAAACTGTCGTTTTCTGCCACTCGAGTAGATTTGTACTCGAGCTGCAGCTTTCTCAACACGGGCTGCTAGTTTCTCATCACGAGCGGTCCCGAGCATACGCAACCACTCGCAATCAGAAACCTGACCTCCCCGTGTTGAGAATCTCGCCGGGAGGTTTATTTTCCATGCTCGCGATCGGCAACTTCATGTTGCTGATCGGGAACGTGGAAAAACTCTCGCCGGGATATTGATTTTGCTCACTCGCGGTCGCAAACTTGACGTTGAGGACAGCAAGTGAGCAAAAAATGCCCGCTACGCGTTTTTGCACTGTGCTACGTGCAATTAGCGCAGTGCGTAGTAGCGCAAACTATGCACGATCTGCGAGCGTAGCGTAGTACTACGCCCAGGGTTATTCCCCATGCTACATAATTCCACTACGCAAATACACTTCACAGCACACAATTCCAAAACTAACAGTTTCAACACAACCCATATAATTCCACTCTATATATCATACACCCACTACACTCCATACCAAAACACATAGGTAAAAGGCATTGTCATTTATAACACCAATCACTCTAACTCCTACAAATGCGAGACGTATTGCATTGCAAATGCTTGTCTGTTTTGGATCAGCCCCCAGGACAGCCATTCGTGTTAGGCGTGTCAGGCAGTGTGGGTGATGGCGCTGCCTCTGTACTGTGTGTGGTAGGCAAGCACCCAACAAAGAAAAAATGTAGTCCAGGCAGTGGCGTTTCTTTATGCCGCAGTGTTCTTTTACTTCCAGGGGGCAAAAGGTATCAGTTTCTGGTACTTTGTTTTATCCTGCCGGACTGTTCATTCACTTTCCACTGCGCCTGCGCGGTGTCGGCATTCGTGCCAAATCACTCATACAGTATGCAGAGTCTAGCAGTTTCCTAATTAGGTAGCACAATTGGATCTGTCTAGAGCGATGAAAGCAAGCTGCCTTTCGTGCCACTGGGTGCTCTGAAATACAAAGGCACTTTTTTCAGCCCCAGTGCACGTTGTAGAAAAACAACAACAAACTTGACAAAGAGCCGCCTTGAAATAAGAAGACGCTTTCACAATCGAGAGCCATTTGGAGACAAAGGACACACTTGTCTAAAAGTGAGTCAGTGAGCAGTACTTAATGGCGAGCGCATTTGTACAGAGGGCAATTGGTCAAAATGTGACATTTACAGATCAATGGTGGGCAGTAGCATGTGTGTTAATATTTTTGAGTTGCATTTATTGTGAAGAAAAGCGTGTGCTCTTTTACCATGTCCTAAGGTTACAAGTGAATTTACATCAGTAGGGAAAAAAACGACAACAACCAGAATGCACCTGTGGGGCAAATATAAGCTCAGGACTGGTAATTTGGAGGCACAGTAGCTCACAGTGATGTCGTAACCCTGCTATACATTTCCAGTTTCATCACATGTACAGTGTAACTTGAAACAATACAGAACGTAGGACAGCATACATATTTGACAGCAGCCCAAAACAATAAAGGAAAATCAAGTCCTTTTGTTGAAAATTCATATTTCTTACGGAGACGTCTAAGGCATATTGTTTTCCACTAATTTTACAAATATTCTTTTTTTATTTTTTTTAAATATTTTTATTTGCATCAAAGGATCACATAGGCAATAAACAATTCATTTTTTCACGAAAGAAAAAAGAAACAAAAATATGACAGAATTCCATAATTGCATTTAGATAAATATATAGCATAATTTGAACAGTGTGAGACATAAAATTAAGAGTCGATAAACATGTGTTTTGAAAAATATTTGCTAAGACATGAATAACCCCCATATTCTGTCGATTTTTCGTCTGGCCTGCACTCCCCTAGAATCTGCAATAGCGGCTTCCATACTATGGATCTCCTTTACTAAACTCCACCATTCTAAAACTATTGGTGGGTTCTTTTGAATCCATGCTCTGGCAACAATTAACCTTCCACAAGTGATTAAGATATTCAACAGATCTTTAAACCTTTCACCCCCATTGACGCCTACGCAAACATCAATATTTGATAATAAGAAAGATTGCTCCAACCTCTCAGTGATAGCCTTAGTTATTCCTTCCCAGTATTCCTTGAGGTGAGGGCAAGTAAAGAACATGTGGACAATGTCCGCACCACTCAAATCACATTTAGGGCATTTCGTTTTATCTGAATGAATGTTGTTCGTTGCCCATTTAAGTATCCTTTCAGGCGTATAATATAATTGACAGATTGTTTTAAACATCTGCAATTTTAAGCTGGAAGATTGAACTGATGTATTTAGGCTTTTAAATGATGTGACAATTAAATCTGTAGGAATACTCATTGCCAGTTTCCTATTCCATTTCTCTGTTAAAATAGTAGCATCACCGGTCTTGAGATCAGAAAAGAGCTTATAACCCAGACTTATAATAGATTTATCAGCATCCCTATAGATACAGTCCCATATCTCAGATTCTGAGACTGTAGTGAGTTCTATTTTTTTCACTAAGTAATCTCTAATCTGATAGTATTTAAACCTAGCTATTTCTGGTAGGTTGTAGCAAAGTTTCAAATGCCATAAAGCCAAGATGATCATATAAATCCCCCAGAAGTCTAATACCAGAGTTTAAAAACATTTGACAGGCTGTGTCATGAAAAATAGTAGGAAAGCCGGGATTGCCCCATAAAGGTGTTTGACTGTGAAAAAGAGATGTATTGCACTTAGCCATAATAGATCGCCAGATACTCACAGTGTCCCTTATGGTCTTAAATTTAACCCTTTTAAAATAGTTGGGGTCATTCATCCTATACAAAAACAAATTGACATCTAATCCTAGTAGAAACTTGTGAAAATATAAACATTTATCCAGAACTGCCAAACTGCAAATCCGAGTCATAAATGCTGACCAGTAGTAAAATTTAAAGTCCGGAAAAAGCAGTCCTCCTTGACTAAAGGGAAGTTTAAGCAGTGATACAGCACGCCGGGCTTTTTTATATCCCCATACAAAACCGCCAATAATACCTTCTAGTCTGGTGAAGAAGGAATTATTGACCCGCAAAGGGATTGTTCGAAACAAATACAAGAATTTAGGCAGAATTTTCATTTTTATTAAATTTATTCGACCAATCATATTGATAGGAAGTTTATGCCATTTCTTAAGTTGCATGGCAGTTTCTTTTAATAAAGGTTCGTAATTTAGTCCTATGATGGAATCAATATCTGAGCATATTTTGACACCTAAGTAGGTGGCTACATTGCTAATTCCAGGGACAGGAGTGGTAGATTGGTAATTCATGACGATTTGAGTTTTGGTGGTATTAAGTTTGTAACCAGAAACTGAGCCATAGATGCTAGCTTCTATTAAAATACCTTTCATAGTTTTAGCGACATCTGGGGAAAAAACTGCGATATCGTCAGCATATACAGTTATATCTAATTTGTCTAATCCATTAAAAAAAGGGCAGATTAGTGTTTGACGTTGTAAAGCAATTAAAAAAGGCTCTATTGCAAGAGCAAAAAGTAATGGTGATAAAGGGCACCCTTGCCTTGTCCCTCTTTTAATGGAAAACAAAGAAGAGCATTTTCCCATATATGAAATCTTACCCATAGGATTATCATATAAAGATTGAATCCATCGTAGATGTTTTCCTTTAATACCAAATGCCTGTAGTGCGGCCCACAGAAAACCCCACCCCACCCGGTCAAATGCTTTTTCAGCGTCTAATAAAATCATACCGAGTGGGGTGTGTTTAATCCGTGCTGCATCGAAAGCTGATATAGCCATGTTAATATGTGCTGTGGTGTCATGCTTAGGGATGAAACCATGTTGTTGGGGAGAGACAAGTTGGGACATATATGGAGCTAATCTAGTAGCCAGTATTTTGGCAAAGATTTTTGCATCGCTGTTAATAAGAGAGATAGGCCTGTAAGATCCCCTCTCTTGTGGTGCTTTACCTTTTTTCAAAAAGAAAATAATTTTAGTTAGATTCCATGATCTGGGTGCTTGTTGCCCTTTACCAATAGCACTAATCACATCAACAAATAGTGGTAATACTTCTTCAGTGCAATATTTATACAATTCCAAAGGAATAAGATCTTCCCCAACAGCTTTACCCATTGCAAGAGATTTAATTGCGCCCCTAATTTCTAAAGGGGTGATCTCGGCCTCTAATTGAGCCGATTGATCTGGATCTAAGTTATTGACTTTATTAACATCAATATAATTATTAATACAGTCATCTAAGATAGCATCTTCCGGTGTATAAAGAGTTTGATAGAAGGAAGCAAACTGTTGTAGAATCGATTTTGGATCACAGAATAATTGATTATTGTCCCCTTTAATTTCTTTAACCATATTAATGGAGCGATCTTCCGCAACTTTGTAAGCCAGTAATTTCCCACTTTTATCTCCATTTTCATACTGTTCTAAATGATATTTTTTAAGTTTATTAATGCTTTTGTCCCTCAAAAGGTTTTTAATTGCTGCTTTAAGCTCAATTAGTTTGAAGTTTAAATCTTCTAAGTTTAAAACATTGTTACAGATAGCATCAGATATCTGGAGTTCAATATCCCTGATTTCGTTTAACCTTTGTTGGTTTATAGTTCGAAGTTCTTTGTTTTGTCGCCAAATGTATTGTTGGGTAAATCCCCGTACTCTAGCTTTACATGAATCCCAGACTATCCATGGTAAGCTCGATTGTCTGTTAATATCAATGAATTCTTTTATATGCTCTTTGAGCTGATTTATAAACATGGCGTCAGAAAATAAGTAACGAGGAAAAGAGAAGGAGCGAGTAGTTTTTTCCTCAGTTGTAAGTGTAAATGTTATAGAGATCGGGTTATGATCAGACGTCACCCTTGGATATATATCTATTGAACATTTGCATTTATCAAGAATCAAGCCGGAGGCCCATATCATATCAATGCGTGAGCATACCTTATGTGCAGCAGAATAAAAAGTGTATCCAGCTATATCGGGATTTAAAGATCTCCATACATCTTTTAAAAGATGAATTGCTGCCAAATCCACAATTGCAGCTCTAGTTTTCCTCATCCTTTGAAAAGCATTTTTTCTTGTGATATCCAATTTATAGTTCATTATGCAATTAAAATCTCCTAACACAATAATCTCTCCCCCCCATCCCAGTAGTTCCATATTAATTTGGTCAAAGATTATAGGCTCATCTTGATTAGAAGCATAAACTCCACATATTGTAAGTTTGAAGTTTCCTAGCTTTATCTGCGCTATCGCCCATCTGCCAGCTTTATCGGTTAGAGTCTTAATTATTTCACATTTCAGTCCTTTATGTTTTAAGATCGCTACTCCCCTAATTGAAGCATGAAATTCCGTGCAAACTATTGGATCAAATCCTAATTGTTTGATCAGTTGTTTGTCTTTATAGGCAATATGTGTTTCAGTTAGAACTGCTATTTGCGGACTATACATCCTAAGTTCCTCATAGACAAGATGGCGCTTAATTTTGTTGTTTAATCCTGAAACATTCCAGGTTAAGCACTTTATTAAATGCATTCTAAATTATATATTTCCTTACCTATGTAACCAAAAATAATCACAATCAGTGCCTTGTAAAATGTCTTAATTTTTTCTTTGTCATTTTTGTGTCCTTTGATGCAATTTTTACCCCAAACCATTACTTCCCTTAACCCACCCCACACTCTGATACTGCCTCCCCCCACCCCGTGTTTACCTGTGGATCCCCCCTCCCTGTTGACTGCCGTTCACCTGGCAGTAGGTGGGTGGAACGCTAACCGAGTCCAGGTATTTATAGTTAGTCCATACGACACAGTACTACGCATTTTCTCATTGTCTCAATTTTAACCTCTTCATTGTCATATAAGCAATCAATTAATATCCTGTGAAAATTTTGTGAGTGGCGAGAGACTGAAAAGATATTGACTTCAATATATCCAATATATCTAATAAGGCCAATGAGACCAAAAAGAAAGAAACATAACACCCCTATTACACCAGTATTTACTTAACATTAGTCCTGAGCTCAATCATTACCCATTTTTCCAGGAGGTAATTGCTTTTTCGACCTCATCTACATCCCCCAAAAAATATGAACGGCCATTTTTTATCACTTTTAGCTTTGCAGGTTCTTGCAGATAAGCTTGAAATCCGAGTTCTTTGATCGGATCTATAAATTGTTTTAGCTTCCATCTTTTCTCTAGCGACAGTTTACTTAAATCTGATCTCACAAAGAAGGTGACTGACTCAATAGTAACTGGGGTATTAGGGCGTGCTTTTAAGGAGATGGCTTGTCGAAGCAGATAGTTGCCAATGTAAATCAGAATAGGTCTTGGAAATTTCCCGCTCTTATCTCTCTGGAATAAGGGTAATCGATGTGCACGCTGGATCTGTGAGTCCCAGTCCCAGTCTGAGAGATCAGGAAAAGCCTTTTGAAACAAATGAGTAATGTATGCCCTCAGATCTGCCCCCTCTGCTCCTTCCGCAATACCAAAGACACGAAGGTTCTGCCTTCTATTCCTATTCTCCAAATCTTCCAGTTTGGCCTGCATCTGGGCTATTTGTGAATCATGCCTATTCAATCCTGCCTCAGAACTTTGCGATTTCTCTTCTATAGCAGCCACTCTCTGCTGCAATTCTTCTATGTCCTGTGACACTGCTCCCAATTTACATGCCATCTCTTGTAAAGAAATTTGAGTTCTGTTGTTGTCTTCTCTCATTTGCTGATAGTGAGTTTTGGCCTCTTGTTTCTGTTCATTTAGGAGATGCAAGATTGTCTGGAAAGAAGCAGCCACTTCCCCCTGCGGTATCCACTCAGTTGCCCCAGTTGATGAGGATGAAATATTGTCACCCAAGTGCATTACTTGTATAGATTCACTTAGTGGGGTCCTTAAAACCTCCGGAGTAGTAGCCTTGGGCATATCACACATATCATCAATTATGCTGTCACTACCGTTATTGCCACTATCCCCACTGTTACTGCTGGTATTGCTACAGTCGATTAACACAGAAGCTGAAGCAGGATTGTCTCCGGTAAATATCAGGGTGGATGCAGAAGAGTAAGGTTGTAACTGATCCATCGTACTAACTCCAGTGCTAGCTCCAGTAACCTTTAATTTCTCAGTGAGAATAGGTTGGGTAGGGCTGAGTGGAACATCAGCTTTTGTTTTGCCGGTGGGTACAGTGATTACATCATTGGGGCTATTACCAGATAGTCGCAGAGCCATGGTTTTCACACCACCCTTAGCCTGCACCCATTGTCTGATAGGGCTGTTTTCAGCGATAGCCTTCAAGGCGTTTGTCTTCGTTTTGCCCGCCATTTTAACCATCTTATTCTTACTTTTCCCCTTCGGCTTTTTAGGTACAGTTTTATTTTTGTCTTTGATCAAACATAAGGGCGTGTTACTCCCCTGTTCATTGACATCCACATACTCTTCATCTGTTTCACCTGCGTCTGCGTTAACATCATTTGCAATTCTTTCAGTTTCTGTCACCTCCACAACACAGCCTTTATCGAGGGAGAAACTAGTAACATTAATAGCATTAGTGACGCTAGAGGAAGTTTTAGCGTTGGTGTCAGTACTGGATGAATTCAGTATTGGAGACTGAAGTGCTTGAGGGTCGATATGATGGACAAAAGTGCTACTAGTATTGTTAATAATGGTAGTGCTAATGGTAGGATTTAGATCAGCAGTGTTCTCCGCTGCCGCCGCCGCCGCTGCTGCAACTCCGTTTCCCAGTAGAGCTGTGTCTAAGGCCCGTACCTCAATATTAGCCTGAGCTGTGGGAGCTGTGATAACTGTAATAGCGTCATTTTGAGATTGTTTCACAGGGTCCTTTAAGTTATTCTGCTCCCCTTCCTCTACATTTGCAGCATTGCCTCCCATTTGACCCTTATCGACTGTATTACCTTGATTATTTTCTAGCAGCGTTTCAACGTTCTCCGTTGCCGCTGCCGCTGCCGCCGCTGCTGCTCCTGTCCCCCCGCTTACTCCAAGCTGTATCTCCTGCTCGGTGCCCTGAGCCGAGCTCTGAGCCGTATCCAAGGTGGATTTCTTGCTTGTCAGTATCTCGTTGATTGCGGTCACCGACAGTGAAACTGCCGAGGCTCCTGCTCTCCCGCTCGCTGTTGTATTGCGCGTTGTCCGTGTGGGAGGTTTCGGCGCCATCCTGCAGACGCTCGCTCTCTCCGGCTGGGCTGCTGCCGGTGCTATGGAGGAACGCAGACCTGGCCAGCGGATCGCTGCTGATGCGGATGCCGATCCCAGCCTGATCCACTCTAACAGGCTTTCCCAACCCCGCCGAGTCCTTGCAGTTACTCGCGGCAGTTGCGGTGTCTCAGTTCTTTTAGCACCGGCGGAGAAAAATAAGCTTTGGAAACAGCTCCTGATCTGCCGCAATTTCCACATCAGCCTCCGTCTCCGTCTCCGTCTCCGTGTCCATCAATGTTAGAGTGTTACTCATTTAATCGAGGTGAGCCCTCCAGAGTCCAGGTTGCTCTGCTGGTTGCTCCGTAATGTAGGTTTAATTGTATACCAGCAGTTCGCGGATCAGCGCTGTATACTGTGTCGGGTCATAGCGTGGCTATTGCTTCAGACCTGGACCCGGCTCAGCGCCCCCACTCCTGGCGGTGTCAATCCGCCATCTTGGATCCTCCTCTCTCTGATACAAATATTCTTAAATTGGGTAATGTAGTTACCGTGCTGAGAAACAGCAACACTTCGAGTGAAGCGTTATGTTTTGCCAAGCTGCTCAGTTAGTTTGCAGAGCAGCATGCAGCTTCTACATCATCGCAATAAAGCGACACAGTAGTCTGCTTGCAAAGGAGCCTCTCTAGAATAACAACTTGTAGTATGTTGTTTCGTAAATCAAGCAACGGCAAAGCCATAGGTCTGACCATGGCAAACTGATGCAAGGCTGTTCAAAATGTTTTATTACAAGTATATTCTAAAACCAAAAAGAATACTGCTGCCTAAAGGTGGCGTCATCTACTTACAATACAATTGTTACCATTAAAAAACAATTATACATTAAATATAGTTTTAAGAAAACAGTATGGGTGCTTCCAAGCAGACAGTATTACTTAGAAAAACCATAGAAACCCTTTTTAGGTCGAAGTCTACTAGGTAATGCAGCTGTCTGGTTGCGAGAATGCTTTTTGAGGGCATTCTGAAAGCTTCCCTTGGAATGCATTCTGTGTTCTTTTGTGTTAGTTGTGTTCTGCCCATTGCTTACCAATGGGCAGGACGCCGGAACCAGCAACCGTGGTAAAAAGCCTGGGAATCCATATTGACAGCACTTTGTCTATGAAGAAACAGGTGTCTGTAGTGGTAGGTACGTGTGTTGGTCTTTTGAGACAGCTCCGTAAGATCGCCCAATTGTTGTCGTTTTCCACGCTAAGAAGTGCTGTGTCTGCTATAATTTTGGGATGACTGGACTACGGCAATGCACTGTATATAGGGCTGCCCAAGCAACAACTTGCGAGGCTTCAGACAGTAATGAACGATGCAGCGAGATTGATTTTTAAGAAGCCTAGGAAAACACATGCTTCACCTCTCCTACGTCAGTTACATTGGCTCCCCGTTAGACAGAGGGCATTGTTCGAAGGATTGTGTATTACACACAAGGCACTTTATGGTAATGCGCCCAGCTACATCAAAACCAGATTATCTAGCTATGTTCCGGGTAGGATGCTACGGTTCTCTGAAGCTGCTCTTCTGGTTAATCCACGCTTCCGCCTGTCCACTTTGGGAGGGCGTGCTTTCTCCACTTTGCTTCCTGCAGCGTTAAATAAATTACCAACTAATCTCCGTAAGGAGTCTAACCTACTGCCTTTCCGCCGAATGTTAAAAACTATTCTCTTTCGGGAAGCATGGGGAGGGTTGTAAGTTAGTCATCTGTTTTCGGTAGAGTCGGTGTCTTCTTTTTTCTCTGTACAAGCGCTTAGAGACCTTGGGGTGATAATGCACTATATAAATTGAAATAAATAAAAAATAAATAAATACCATTGGCTTTGCAGTTTGTTACTCACATTTTCTGGCTGTCTATTTGCTGACTTCATTTGTTTTAGGCTCTCCAGCGGGTCATCGCGGGTCCGATGGAGCAGACCTTGTTCACTCCTTGTATTCTTACATGAGTCATTGCTTTCTGTAAACAGTCCTTTAAATGCTGTTCTTACCTTCTTACATTTGCTGTGTGTTCAAACACAGAGGTCAAATGACAGGCTCTGTGTGCCAAGGGAGCTTGGTGTTTACTTTTATTTCTCTGACTTCAAAGTGAAAGAATTTATATATTTTTTTCCTAGCACATAACAACCTTTAAATGTCCGTAACTGAACTGTACAAATATTTCAGAATTAGGAAAGCTTATATGAAGCCCATTTCTTGTAATTCAAACGTGTATGGCAAACAAATATTTTATTACAATCAAAACAAATCAGGACACTAGGTGTTAGAAATCGTGTTTTTGGTTGTCAGAGGTATGCACCCTGTCCAAGCAGGAACCAAAATCCTAATCAAGGGAAGTTGGATACACACCATAAATTAACCTGTGCTCACCCTCTGGCAGCTTTGCACAGAGCAGTCAGGCATAACTTAAGAGGTAATGTGTAAAATATTTGTGCAACACTTCAAACAGTAACACAGTGAAAACACCAAAAAAGGAGCGCTTATGTTTTTCTGAACTTAGCAAGACCAAAATTACAAAAATCCAATTAGAATGACCAGGGTTATACATTTTTAAATATTAAATGAAAATATACTGCTTAAAAGCTTAACCTTTTCGATGCGTCCGACATCACGATGGGCATGTACGTTTTATCTGCGCACATGTTGGATTCGGCCGCACCCCGACGGAATGTCTGTTGCGGCGAAGCAGTTAAAGCGCCAAACTGAGACATTTTGAGACTCCTGTCTGTGTTTTCGGAGCGCCCTGTATCCGGCATTCAGCATTCAGCCGAGGCGAAGCGAGGCAGCGGCAGGCGGCACGCGGCAGGCGCTGTCCCAGCCACGGCCCCCCTCCCTGATCCCCACCCAGTTCCCCATCGCAGCCGGCAGTATCATCTGTGTTGCTCTACCTACAACGGCCCACGGCGAGGAAGACACTTCGCTTCTGCCGCTCCTGCACCCGCTCCCGCTCTCGCTGTCTCCTGCTGTTCCGACCTCCGCCTTCATTAGCGGCTGGCGTGGTCTTGGACTGCGGAGACTGCAGAGCGGTTTGCGGTGTTGCAGTGGTCCGTGTAGCGCCCCCCCCCTGCGTACCCCCTTGTGCCTCCTGTGCCCCTCCTGTGGTCTATGGCTTGTGGCCTGTAGGGGCACGGTGGCAGTCTATCACCATCTCCTTTTGACTATACGCCTTCCCCCCTCCATTCACCACCCTAGTCTCTTTCCCCCTGCCCCCAGTAGCAGACACTGCAAGGCTGTGAGCGGGGCGGCGGCAGAGGGGGAGAGGTGGGGCGAGGCAGGGTAAGGTGAGGGTGAGGTGTGGGGAGCCGAGGTGCTACAGTTGTGACCCAGAAGTCGTGACCCGGCAGAAGAGGCAGAAGAGGCAAGACACTGCGGGACATCTGGATCTCAGAGACATCAGAGACAGCAGAGGCAGTAGACGCGCAGACACACAGAGGAGCGGCAGACTCAAGATACCCAGGGGGGAAACGGCAACAATGAAATAGTAAGTGTGAGCCAGCAAAATTTGGGGGAGCGAGTCCGGCCGTTGGCGGACCAGTGCGATTTCCCGCAAAGGTGGTCCGTCTAGAACAAGCGCTGCCAGCAACTCTGTCAGAGCGTCCTGCCAGCTCCTCTAGCCCACAATAAAGCTACAGCAACAAATCAAGGGCTCAAATTAATCCAATCGATCAATCATTTAACTAACCTAATTTTCTTGTTTCCATCAATCTATCAACCAAACAACCCGGACCATTACCGTAACCAGCCGACAGAAATCACCAGGAATGACCAGGAAGCCTTGCAGCCCTTCAAAATAATAATTAAAAAAATAAAAACAATAATAATAATAATAATATTAAAAAATAGTTCCCGGGATGAGAACAGGACAAGTAAGGAAAGCTTCATCAAAACCCTCCAAAAAAGGTGCAAAGAAAATGGACCTCTGCGAACCTCTGGTAGAACCCTCAATGGCGTCCTCGCCTCGCCAAACATCAGCAAATTCAAGGACCAATTCCGATACAGGGCCTGTACATGCCTATCCAAACACTGAGGAACAAACACTTGGATCTAAAGAACAATTCAAACCAACAAAAATCAAGGCCTCATTAAGGGACTACTTTAGGAACAAAGTACCAGCTATAGCACGGAAGAAAATGACAAGCAACCTGGACAAACAGCAGGTACCCCTCCCCTCGCAGGTTCTCACCCCTGTAGCCTCCGAGCTATTGCCACATCAAATTACGGTTCTGCCACTGATCCACAGGGATGCCAGAGGGACCGATAACTCGAGGCAATCCATTGCATTATTAACAATAGAATCTCCATGCAAAAGGGCCTTAGAAGCCATGGACGTCAGTCAATCACAACAGGTTCCTCTTCATACCCCAGCTCAACATCATCTAGAACAAGCTTCTCCCAACATAGTCATCCCTAGAGACGTCCACCTGTCAACTTTTCAACCATTTTTAAACTTAAACCTTTTTTTCACCATCTGTATTTTACTCTTCAACCAAATCTAAACCTGACAAGCTACGAAAGAGTCTGAAAGTCTTACTACCACAGGTCATGGCCTATCCGCAAGCCTTTTTCAGCAACCCAGTCCAACCAGAACCGGAATGTTTTCTGGTCAAAGTGAATCAAGGGGATCAAGCCGACCAAACGGTCATCCGAGAAGGGTCAAACAACAACATAGTTCACAACTCTTTAGACATATCATTCTTTACTACTGAACCCAAAGAGTATGAAAGGCAGGACAGTTCTCCTTCGGCCAACGTTAATAACCTATGGTCCCAATTATTACAAACCTTGCAAACAACATCAGCCGCACTAACATATCATTCAGACAAGATGGATCTGCAGGTGCATCTACTAAACACGCTTGCGGTGTAAACCGCCGGGATCGACAAAAAATTGGAGGCGCTTAACGCTTTTATCAAAAAAGCTCAATCCCAAACTCAACTGGTGCAATCAGTGTGCTGCTGTTCCCCTATAATTGACTCCTTACCATCTCTGCCTCAATTTCTCTCAGCTGTCCTAACGGAAATAAAGAAGCCCTCGGTGTCCGAGCCCCCAGACCCCTTAACTCAGAAACCAAACCCGGCACAGGGCTCACCTCACCTGAAAGTTCAAACCCGTCTCCCTTCCTTGTACCTCACGGAGAAGGCAGTCGCTAAATTATTCCCTATCGAACAATCCAAAAATCATAATTCACATCGGTTGTCGAAAAGGGAAAAAAAAGACAACGAAAAACCTGGAATAAACAAAAAATTGGCACAACAACTTCAAATATGGGTAACTTCTCTAGGAGCGACACATCGCTTCCAGGAAATGTCCCCTCTACATCATTTTCGAAAGGAGAACAGATGAGCCCGCAAATAACATCGAATCATTTGGCCCTACAGACAGAACCTTCACACCAGCCCAGTCAGCTGTCAGGGCTATCTCAAGCTATGGGACACCCCCTCCAACCATCAATACAATCAAAACCTGGTCCTAAACAACCACCAACTAAGTCCCCAGCATTGAAAGCAGGGCAACAGAGCCCTACAACTCTCCAGATACTAGCTCAAGAAGCTAGTTTCTCTCGTCTTCTTACCATAGAGGACAACAAATCACAAACACAGAGTATAGCCACAGAGCCTGGTCGTAAGAATCTTACAAACGCAGCAAGCTGTCGCAAGTTGGTGGCCACAAATAAAAGTCATCTTTCACAATCCCCAATCACCCATCATAGGGAATTGCCCCTTCCAGCATTCACTACATCCACATCATCAAGAAAGCCCTTCGAAGAAAAATCAAAGCGAACACAGCCAGTAATGGCTAACGAGCCCTGTGAGTCCCCAAGCAGCCCCCAAAACACCAAACTACTGCTCATTCCAGAATTTAACTCCAGAGGCCCTCATGACATCCTCAATTGAGAGAATATATTAATACTTTTCGAATCACTAACAGACTTAAGCCACCTACAATCGAGAGACGTAATCGCTATTGAATTCCTTACATCTACTGGATCTAATACGGGTGAAGCTACGCAAGTAACACTGGTAACCCTGGCAACCCGGGATTTGGTCTTGACAAAAATTGACCAATTTAAATCCTGGGGTATAACAACAATAATACCAAGTGGTCCTCGCTACCCCTAAATACTGGAAAACAACCAGGCCCGTACTTCCAGTTCCTCCTTAGCCCCCTATTCAGTCCTGAGGTCCGCAAGAGGTAGCTCAACAACAGTAATCCCAGAGCCCGCACCCATCCAGCGAAACCTCGACGGAGCGGATTGGTTGTGGCTGACGGGGGCTCTATCCAGAAACCAGACCGATTGAACCACCATTAATTACGGTCTAACAATATTCTCCTGGAACATAAACGGATTTGGGCAGGAAAAACAATCTGCCGCTATCCTTGACTTTTTAAAAGAATATGAAATCCTCCTTTTACAGGAAACATGGGCAGGAGAAAGTATCCCAATAGTGGGCTTCCTAGAGTTTATGACACCCGCCACCAGACAGTCCAAGTTCGGTAGACCAAGTGGCGGTCTCTCGATCTACGTATCAACAAAATTATCCAAATGTATTAAACAGATTAAATTTGAGGAGGATTGGCTCTCTGGAATAATTCTGGGAAGTTCACTTATGGACTCTCAGCTTCCCATACTCAACGTCAATATTTTCCCCTGCACCACCAAGAAAAAAACCAAAATGGACAGTTTGATTAATTCCATCTGTGACCTAATTGGCAAGTATGACAGCACACCAAGTATCATTTCAGGTGATTTCAATACCAATCTCTACTGCAATCTTGCCGACGACACTGGACCGGACCCCCCAAGAGTCCCTCTACACTTTGCATCCCAGTCAATTCCTGTTGGAAACAAATCTTCAACATTGGGCGAATAATATGTGGCAATGCAGTTCAGCAGCAGAGGATTTACCTTATTGAATGGGCGCCTCCCTACTGACATCCCGCCCGCATGGACCCGGTCAGATAGCAGATCCTTCTTGTTTTTGGACTTTACTCTAGGGAGTAGAGAAATACTGCCCTGGATCAAGAGTTATCTGATCGCACCACAAGGAGAGAGTGACTGCCAGGCACAAATAATAACACTATCCACCAGCACTCCACACCATCAAGAACTGGCCCATACCCACTCAGGCAGCCACACAGAGGACCTAAAGCGGATAAAGTGGTCAGATTCCATGGCTCCAGCCTTGGTGGAAAAAAGCAGAGCCCTATTACATCAACACCTAGAGCTAAATACGCATGTCGTTACTGGCTGGACCTCTCTTACAAACCTCCTTCTTAACAAATTGCCAATCAGGAGGAGCCAGAGAAACCAAATCTCTCAATTTTACATCTCAAAAGCCATAAGGAAATTAAGAATCAAGAGGAACTGAGCACTCCGTCTACCAAGAAAGAACCCCAGCAATAAAATCAACTTCAATACCTACAAGCAAGCCCAAGCAGCTTTTAGAATCTCTACACAAAAGGAAAAACTTGCGGCCTCAGATCAATTGTGGCTGAAGCTCATCTATGAAAGTAAAAATCCTAACCCGAAGCAATTCTGGTCTCTTGTAAATAGGAGCAAACAAAGTACAAGTGGGTATGGCAGTGCAAACATTAGTGACGCCGTTTGGAGTACGTTTTTATCTCTTCACTTTGGAGACACCAACATAAACGAAGCTTGCACCAATTTCTACAGCCCTGTAAACCCTATGATCTCCCCATCAGGACTGGAGTGCCGAGGCAAGCTCGCCCTGCAAACACTCCATCTGAAGATCCGACACAAAAGGAATCAACGAAAAGGAACGATACCTCACCAGAGCCCACAGTGACTCCTGATGCCTTAAAATAGAAGATCTTGTGCCTCATAACGAAAGCCAGAGCCTAAGGGGCCCCATGCCCGAATGGCCTCTCTCAAGCCATGTTCAAATCTGATGTCAGTCTATGGTCAGAATACCTGACCCCCTTGTTTCTCTATTGTAGTCTAAATAACACGGTCCCAGAGTCCTGGCGAGGTGCAATCATTCACCCAATCTACAAAAGTGGGAAGAGAAACGAGCCCAAAAATTATCAAATGGTTGCACTTCTTGACGTGGAGTCCAAGTACTATGCTCATATTCTATTGGAGGAGCTACAGGCCTGGGCCGAAAAAAACGCGCCTTCCTTTTAATCAGACGGGTTTTGTGGCTAACACCGGTACTACAACCAACCTGTTAACGCTAACAGTCCTGAGGGAGAAAGCGACAGTCCAACATATTCAGTTGCACTGTTGCTTTGTAGACTTCAAAGCGGCCTTTGATCGTGTGCCCAGGAGTCTGTTATGGCAGAAACTAAAATCGTGGGGCATACCCCAGCCTCTTCTTCAAGCAATAATCCAACTCCACACGGAAACATGGATAAGAATCAAGCTGGGCGAAGGCTGCCACGTCTCCAGAAAGATTTGAACCGAAACTGGCTTCAAACAAGGTTGTGTATTTGCCCCACTACTTTTTAATTTGCTTATATCTGACCTTCCTCCGGTTCTTGACAGTGTAAACTGCCACCCTCCTCAACTAGACGGGACCCGCATCACTAATTTGCTTTACGCCGATGACTTGGTTTGTTAAGTCACACAAAAGTGGGTCTCCAGAGGCTACTGGATGAACTGCTACCTTACACGACAAGAAACCATCTAGAGCTTAACCTGTCAAAAACCAAGACTATATCTTTCCGGAAGCAAAAAAGGTCAATAGAAAGGTGGTTCTTCAACAAAACAAAGCTAGAATCAACCCCCAGTTATAAATACCTGGGCATCTTTCTTGATACAAGAGGTACTTTTATCAAGCACAAAGAAGCATTGAAAACTAAAGCCCTGTCGTTAGAAGTGGCTGCTGCAAAATTGGCAAAACAGCTACTAGGTCCCAGCCTAACTCCCATGCTGAAAGTAATGAAAGCTAAAGTAATCAACTCCCTGACATATGGAAACAAGATCAATAAGGGCATAACCAGTATATTAATAAACAAGTTAATAACAACATTTTTTAAAAGAGCATTTTGGTTATCAAAATCTGCCTCGCCAACCCAAGTGAGACTCAAACTGGGACTTCAAGATCACCATGGAGTGGAGGCAGGCACATTCATTAGACTATGTAACAGACTGAGCCACACCAGGAGGGTTCCTTGGAGGCCCGACTCTGGCAGGAAATACGGAAAAATCAGACCAGTCACAAGCATCGGCAACTCTTGGATCACAGTTTACAGCTACTAGGTGTAAAAGACCTCTGGGAAACAAACCCCTCTCATCCAGTGTTAAAGACCGCCATTAAAATAAACTTTAGATTGTGGTCCTTTCACTCATACAGGGCAATACTGTCAAAGAGGAGACATGCTCGGGCTGTAATCGCTGATTTTAAAGTGGGTTTTCAGCCACTCTACCTATCACATACGCACTTTATTGGAAACACAAGTTTTTAGTCTTGAGGATGGGTGACTGGCCCTTGCTGAAGAATCTTCTCAAATGGCGCCGGCCGGGTTGTAGCTCTGAATGCAGGTTGTGTGGCTATCATTCTGAAACAATGAAACACATTGTCTGTGCATGTCCTGCACTGCTCACGGCCAGACGGTCACTGCTGCAAGGCCAATGTATTACGTTGGGAGTTCGATCTTGCCGCCAAGCAATAATGGCCGCTCTTAACCCTGACAAACCCAAACTAAACATTGGCCTTTCGAAATTCATCCATAAAGCGTTAAAACTACTCGAAGCCACAACAACACCCAAATCCTTCTCATCATGGCATGGCGGCCGAGTTAATAGACTCAAATCAAAGACTACAAGAAATCCAGTGCGATGTCTTTTACCAGAACATTATTATCCCATAATGGCCCCCTTAATTTTAAGTAATTTTAAAATCCACAGTTTTTAACATTTATCACAGTCATTTTTATCGTTTAATTTTGTCATGTTTTAAATTGTAAATGTTTTTTTAAACCAATCAATAAAGAGTATTATTATGAGACATTTGGTCATACTAGACAAGGAAAAATCAAAAAGTTCAAGACAACCACAGTGGAGTGCAGGTCAGATACAGGGACCAGCCTCGGCCTGTTCAAAAGTACCTTAGATGTATTAATAAAGGAGCATTGTCAGTGATGCTCAGGATTGAAGGAGATGCATCTTTTGACTGGGTGTGAGTGTTTGATTGACTCAGATGCTCCGTCCATCACCACCCCCTTTTGTACCGCTTTTGGCCGCCATAAGTGTGGCAGGGTATGCTCAGACGTGAGTCCCTTGCTCACTTTGCCACTGGATTCAAGCAAGCCGGGCTGAAGGCGGCTGGAATGCGAGAAACTGGTCCTCGGAAGCTTGTTTCCAGTCCAGGGAAGACATGGCTTGGCAGTTCGGGCTGGACTGTTCCCTGAGGCACAGGGTCAGACTGATTTGCATATAGCCATGTCTGAACTGGGGTGGCAGAGTGGGCTGAAGAACGGTGATGGATTAAACCCAGATCTTTTGACTGGGTGTGAGTGTTTGATTGATTCAGATGCTCCGTCCATCACCACCCCCTTTTGTACCGCTTTTGGCCGCCATAAGTGTGGCAGGGTATGCTCAGACGTGAGTCCCTTGCTCACTTTGCCACTGGATTCAAGCAAGCCGGGCTGAAGACGGCTGGAATGCCAGAAACCGGTCCTCGGAAGCTTGTTTCCGGTCCAGGGAAGACATGGCTTGGCAGTTCGGGCTGGACTTTTCCCATGAGGCACAGGGTCAGACTGATTTGCATATAGCCATGTCTGAACTGGGGTGGCAGAGTGGGCTAAAGAACGGTGATGGATTAAACCCAGATCTTTTGACTGGGTGTGGGTGTTTGATTGATTCAGATGCTCCGTCCATCACCACCCCCTTTTGTACCGTATCCCTCATTTGAGATGCATGTAGCATTTCCTAAATGCGACTGTGCATTTAGGAAACGCTAATTACCTTCAACTTCAAGTTGATGGTAATTTGTGCATGCATGGAAAAATGCACAACAAATGCATTTTTCAATGCACTATGTAGCGCACACATGCCCTTAGGAAATCGCAAATTGGAATGCATTACCATTTATTCCAATGGGCCTGTAGGCCCAAAGGAACGAAAGGGAATGCATTCCCTAATAGCGATTAACAGTTTGAAAATTGCTATTAGAGAATATTAAGGATTTGCTAAATTATTTGCAAATCCTTCATGCATAGGCATTTCGAGTACCAAATAGTGAATCTTTAAAATTAGCTATTTGGTACTCGCAAATGGTTACCTCAATTCATGTGCCCATAAGAGCAGAAACATAATATCTTTCAAAAGTGGTATTTTTCAAAGGGTAATGATAAATTTGCCTTTACTAGTAAAGGGGGTTTATTCGCACCATTCCAATGATATGAAATATGACAGATCTACTTCTTCGCAATCAGGAATCACAGCTTAAAAGTGTCATAAAGAATTCCTAATATTAACCTATGAGAAGGTAGGCCTCACAGTACTGAAAAACGAATTTGGGTGTTTTCCCTATCATGACAAGCAAAACGTAAAAGAGCATGTCCTACCTTTTGATTACACAACACGCTGCCCTGTGGGCTATCTATGGCCTACTTTAGGGGTGACAAATATGTAACTAAAGGGGAGTTTAATACTTGAAAAAAAAGGTTTTAAATGCTAAGTGGACATGGTAGTGCAAACTCCACACAAAGGCTCTGAAACTATGGGCCTGAGACATGTTTAAAGTGTTATTTGTTTGGGTAGCACAATCAGTGTTGCAGGCCCACTGGTAGCATTTAATTACAAGGCCCTGGTTACAGGTAGTGGGCTAAAGAACGGTGATGGACTAAACCCAGATTTTTTGACTGGGTGTGAGTGTTTGATTGGTTCAGATGCTCCGTCCATCACCACCCCCTTTTGTACCGCTGGTTACAGGTAGTGCACTTTACTAGCGACATTTAGGTAAATGAAATATGCCAATTGTGGATAAGCCAATTTTTCCATGTTTTAAGCAGAGAACACCTGCACAGTAGCATTGGTTAGCAGTGGTAAAGTTCCCACTGGCCTACATCCAACAAAAACTAGTTCAAATCGAAGGGAAGGAGGAAGGCAAAACGTTTGGGGTGACCCTACAGAGAGGGCCATTTTCCAATATTAGGTGATGACATTTCCATACATTATATATATGGGTGCAGTATACCTTTATCAGTAAAACTGTATTAGCACATGTCATTTTCATTTCAATCAAAAATGTGTTACCTGTAATGGCAGTGCATTACCACACCACTCTACATCTCCACACTACAACACTCTACTCCACTTTATGCCACTCCACTCCATGCTGCCCCACTCTAAGACACAATACTCTTTGACACTCCGTGACACTCTACAACATGACACCCTACTCCACGAGGCATCACTCTCCTCTACTCCACTCTCCTCCTTGACAATCCACTCAATGACACTTTACACAAGACCACTCTACAACCATCCACTCAATAGCACTTTATTCCACTCTGCGCTACACCACTCCACTCCACTTTATGGCCCGTCACTCTATAACACTCCATGGCACTTTACTCCACTGGACGGCACACCACTCTATGACACTCAACTCTACGCCACTCCACTCTATTACACTCTACTTTACACCACTCTTCTCCACTCTACACCACTCCACTCAACACCACTCTACTATTCTCTACTCTCATATATGGCACTCTATGCCACTCCACTTAATGCCACTTCAAACTTGGCAACTGTACTCCAATCCACAACACTCCACGCCGTTCCACTCTAAGAAAGTCTACTCTATGGCATTCCACTTCACTCTATGACACTTTATTCCACTCTACGCTACATCACTCCACTCTATAGCACTCCACTACATGGCACTCTATCCCACTTTATTCCACAATCCATTATACAGCACTCTACTCTATAACACTTTACTTCACTCTACTAACCTCCACTCTTCTTTAGTACTGTGCTGGACAGTATGTGTGCTTTGAATGTACACTGAGTGCAATTGTGCCTACAATGATACATTCCATAGAAGATCCTAGGTTCTATTTCGGGAAGCTCAAGGCTGCCCGATGAAGACATGAGGAGTAGTGGAATTCCCACAGACAGATTTGTGCATTGCTGCATTACTGTCAGCTGAGTACGACACATACTGGAGGAAGGAAGCAAAAGCCTCTTCAAAGGGTAGCTCTTTGATTCACTGATAGATCACATGGGAGGAGCCTGGACATATCTCCGGAAGGATATGCGGCTGATAAGGGAATCATAAACAGTAGTACTGGGAGCCTGGGATTAACCTTTTGATGCCCATATTACTGTGGCAGATATCTTTCCTGCTGTGATAGACAGCCTTTCCAGAGGAAAGAAGACAAAGAAAAGTGTACACTTCAAATGAAGCCCAAAGCACAAACCTAACATAAAACTTAGAAAGACTCAGACCCTAAATCGCGTTTAGTGTCTATAAATGGGCTATAAAAAGGTGGGGTTGAAAGGTGAAACTTTGTCACCTGCCAAGCAGTCATATGCGCCTTGTGAAAAAGCAAGACTTCTGCCAGTGTTATGTGCTCGAGTTAGGCCTATGCTGAGAAGCTGCTCATTTCTTACATTTTCCTTTTTTGGACAATAACATTTCTGCTGTTACCTTTTGCACATATTCGCCTGTGTGACAATGTTGGATACATTTCTCTGAAACTACTTCTGTTTACACATCTTGCTTTGCATAACATTAGCATGATGTCTCAAACAGCAAGTACAAGGCCTTTTCACATGAATGTACACATGTTGTTCTGTCTTTGTCCACGGGATGACAGGGATATCTACATATCTAGAACATTGCTAATGTATACATAGATCACAAGGATGTTTTTTATTATAAATAATAAGTATCTCATAGAATTTGCAGAGGAGGCACATCAGCTGACAACGAGGGTCCCTGCATGCTGAGACTTTACCACATAGCGATCTGACATCTCTCTGAGGGGTGTACCGCTCATGCCCAAGACAGGGTCCTACAATCTCTCTTGCCAGGTAATGGGATGGATCATCGCTAGAGACGGGTGCTTCTTGTCTCTACACCTACATACACTCTAAAGATACACAGAGTAGGGTTTGCATATTAGGAGTACGCCTGATTACCACCTTGTTTATATACCTGTATGTTTACACTGTTTTAGCATGGTAGAACTAAATCTACTAATTACTCTTTTAGTACTCGTAATTATTTTCATCTGCTTCCGTCTACTGATTATTGCAGCGCATGCATTTTATACAAGAATAACATTGGTTCAATAGATATATTGAAAACAACCCACTATGTATTCTCTGTATATTTCTCTGAGGACAAAAGTGCAACAGTGACTGAGCAAAAGGTCTTAATCTGTTACCACAATCCCTGAGGGGTCAGGGTTGTCATGTTCAGTGGTTGCCAGAAACTATTGACTTCCTAGTAGGATTATGGTGGCAATGTGAGCTAGCTGGTCTCTAGGCCAACATGTCCTTGTGAGGTGCTTGGAAGCAGTCTAAATTATGTTGTCCAAAAAATGTGCAGATCCTATGGATTAGTGGGAACTACAAAACACCACGACTGGGGGCAAAGGCCTGCCAGTCTCCCTGCTGAGTGAGGGGACATCACCCATGGAAACCATGGCCACCTGCCTTGGAGCCTAGAGCACCAGCACCTGCCAGTTTGACAAGACCAGTGTGCTCTTTGGGGATAAGGAGAGTGTTGGAAGGAGGGAGTTCCATTTGGGGAGCCATACCTCAAGGATTCCCTGAGTGAGCTGTGTGTAAATGGCTGTTCATGCAAATTTATCTGTCAACAGGATTGATTCAGTGACCCCCATATGCCAAGAGAGGGCCGCCGTAAATGGAGACATGCATTAAATGCTGCGCGGGAAGTGCAAAGCTCGCACCACCTTGTTGTGGTGACTACCTATGCCTGAGGGGGCTCCGTTGAAGTTATTGCTGTCAGCATTCTGAGACTCATGTCCACTTTAACAACAACCACAAGGGGCTGCAGTGGTGTGTGCAAAGGCATAAGTACTGCTGCAACTCCGTATGACTGGAGGGGCTGGCAGGACCAACACTGCAGGAAGATTTGTCAATTGCCTCATGTAAAACTGTAGCTGCGACCGGGGGTTGAGCACACACACTGTGACCTGCCCCTGACTGACCATGAAGGATGCTGCAGAAGACATTGTACACTTTCTGGGCTCCATGAGCAGTCTGGCTTCTCCGAACAGGATCAAGACTTTTGAGCACCCCCAGACTGGGCACTCAAATTGGGCCTGTGGAAGGCCAAGGGAATCTCCGCAGATGGTGCTGCAGCATCATAAATAATTTTGACTGACAAACGTTGTTATGTTATGTTATGTTAACTGGGCTTGTATAGCACTCAGCTGCCCCAGCAAAGGGGCGCCCCGGCGCTTTCACTCACAGAGACCCATCCTGAAAGCCACAGCGAGGGACACCGATAAGGAACTGATGGCGGAAACTATTGTGATGGAAAGAGATATGTTTTAATAGCTCTCCTGAAGTCCGACAGGCCCTCCAAGCCACAAATCTGAAGTGGCAGAGAGTTCCATAGTTTGGCTGCCAAAAAACGGAAAGAGCGTCCTCCTGCTCGACAGCGCATCACACGGAGAACCGTGACCAGGTGCTGCCCGAAGGAGCGCATCGCTTGAGATGGAACATATGGAGTCAGCAGATTGCAGAGCAGACTGGGCGAAGCAAGTTTCAGTATCTTAAATGAAAGACACAGAGTTTTAAACTTGATGCGCTCCGCCATAGGAAGCCAATGAAGTTTCCGAATAGTGTCGGAAATAGGACAGAAACGAGGAAGCCCTAACAAGGTCCTAGCCACTGTGTTTTGAATACGTTGCAGTCGAGCGATCTCAGCTTGATTGGCCCCCAAAAGGTGGGAGCTAGTGTAGTTCAGTCGAGATAGAATAGTGGACTCGACAATCAGCTGACCCGTTGAGGGTTCAAAAACTTTAGAAGAGGTTTAAGGCCTCGTAATAAACCAAAACATGTACTGGCAACTTTTTTCGTATGAATCCGAAAACTGAGGGAGGAATCCATCCACACCCCCAGGTTCTTCACCTCATCCTTAGGTTCAGGAGTCTTGCCTAACGCCGTCGGCCACCACTGTTCACCCCACAGGCTAGCATTCTTACCAGTTAACAGCACCTCAGTTTTGCTTACATTTAACTGTAGGTAGTTGGAAGTCATCCACTCCGCCACGGCCATCAAGCCATCTCTAAATCTAGAGACGTTCAGGGTGGAGCCATCAGTCAATGCCACCACCAGCTGCGTGCGTCCACATATGAGACGATGGAAATATCCCACTGCCTGGCGAGCGCAGCTAATGGCTGGACATACAGGTTGAATAAAGTGGTACTCAGGGCAGAGCCCTGAGGCACCCCCTGTTCAATGGAGTGCGCCTGAGATAAAAAAGGGGGAGCAGTGACTCGAAAAGATCTTCCGGACAGAAAGGATCTAAACCAATCCAGAGCCAATCCAGAGCCAGACCTGTAAAGAGGTGAATGTTTGCTTCATTCAAACACATATTTGTTCTAATAATGACAAGTCCATCTCCATGAGCTATCGCTTACACCATCTTTCAGAATGTCAGGCCCTCAACAAGACCTCCTTAGAACCACCTAAACTGGAGATCTTTGTCAGAACGTCTATTAGTGTTAAACAATGTATAACCCCTCTTTCCTGTGTTCATTAAGATGTTGTCACAACTATGTTGAGAGCTGTGTGAAGATAAAAAGGCCTCACATTCTAAACCATGAAACACCACCCAGGACTTCATGTACCCCAACAAAATATCACAGGGGGTACTAACTCAGAACATCTAGTCTGTTTATATTACCTCTTTGGTACCAGCTGGCAATTTATGCACTGGCTACTACAAAGAAAACAACTCAACCTTTTAGGCGTTCACATAGTATATGTTGACAAGGACGTTAAGTCTCCCACTGACCACTTGGGGGCTGATTACGATGTAGGGTGGATCGCCACCGCCCGCATGGTGGTGACGATCTGCTCTACATTTCCCTCCACCAGCCACCCATTTCCTCCCACCATATTAGTATGGTGGGGGGACCCCGGCGGACGGAAAGACCGTCTGCAGGTTTTCCGCTGGTCGACTAGTTGACCGGGCAGAAAAGGGGCTAGATATGGTGGCGGTGTCTGCTAGACACCGCCATCCATATTAGCATGGGTGCAGGAAGCAGCCTTTCTGTGGCAGCGATACCGCCACGGAAAGGCATGCAGATTTTCTGTCGGGCCCATTGCGGGCCCCCAGGTTATTGGGCGGGGAGGTACACATGGGGTTACCTATGGTACCCCCTACAATGTAATGGGCAAGGTGGCAGGCACCACGTGGTGCCTCTCACCTTGTTCATGACAATGCACACAGTGCATTCCCAGCATTGTGGCGGGCGGTGCTGTGAGCACTGCCCGCCAAAATAATGGGAATAGAGAATGCCACCGCCACGGTGGTGGTAGCATCCTAATTGCAGATGCGGGACCGCCGCACCACTGGAGTCCGGTCCCAGCACCGCCATCCTAATTGGCCCCTTAGCATTTGCTGGGCCAGACATGGCAAAGGGGACCTAAGTACTTAATCATTTCCTATTGCAATTGTCAGAGAGTTAACAATGTAAATCCCTTTTCTTCTTATTTGTCACATAGTTCACAATGTAAAGACTCTTCCTGTGGTGTTTTCATGGCACCCATGTTGTCATATCACTTCCTACTATATTTGCAAGTGGTTCACAGTCTGAAACCCTTCATATTGCTTTTACCAGAGAGATTGGAATGTAGAACACATTCCTATTGCTTTTGTCTGAGGGTTCCCTATATAAAACCTGTTTCTATGGGGTTTGATAATTAGTTCATAATGTAAAACCCCTCCCTACTGTATCTGTCAAAGAGTTCACAGTGTAACCCCCTCCCCATACTAATTGACAAATAAAGTTATGGAGGTCCCAGGGCAGGAGGAAATACTAGCCCAATACTGTCAATGGGGATTTTCACCTGTGGTATCCTGGGGTCCCGGCATCCCATGTACTCAAACTGGGGACCAGGTGACCCTTTTAACACTCATATCTAAAGGTAACTAGGCAGAGCAGTCTAAGGTTGACTCAGGCAATTGCTGTGGGCTAGAAAATCAAAACACAACAACACAGGATCTTAGCACTCAATAAATCAATGTCCATCCAGTATTTTCACGCATACACAGGCAAACACTATAATCAAAATGGCAAATATTTTGAAGATCTCAAGTGAAATTACAATTTGGAACCACTCATATAATGGTCTTGCCGATTAAATATGGTGTAAATCACATATAACTTACAGAAAAATCATAGTGGTCAGGTAACTCTGTAAAAGTAGTGCACTTCAGTCATCTGTGAAATTCCAGGTGGCAATTTGCACGCCAATGGGCTCTAACCGTAAAAACAGTCCTATGTGAGCCTTTTGGAAAATATGAGTCTGTAAACTTTGTAATGTCATTCACAACGTAAAATGAGAAGCTTACTGACTTTCTCATGACATTCAGAAATCAATAAAGAAATGTTATTGACTTTCTCATAAACATGACTCTGGTCTTTGCCTAGATAGACTCATCAAACATTTTAGGCAGACCCAAAGTACGCCTTTAAATGAATAGTTAGTCCCATTGTGTTACACCAACCATATACTCTGTCCAGACCTATAAATGCCCCTTTGAACAGACCTATTTCCTACAGTATTTTTCAAGGTCAAAATGTAAAACCCTTTTAGAATGGTCTTTGACATGGTATTAACGATGTGAAAGCCCATCCTTTTGTATTTGATAGAAGGTTGACAGTATAAAATCCCATGCTATTGTATTTATCCAAGAGATCTCATTGTAAACCTATTTTCTATTGCGATTCAGAGGTTTCACAATATAAAGCACCTACCTATGGTGTTTGGCAGGGAATACAGAATGTAAAACCTCACCCCTTTGCATTTGTCAGAGAGTTCCCAATGTAACACTCCTTTCAATTGATATGATAAATCTGGTTTGAATTGAGTCAAGAGGACCTTTCACTTTCACTTGATGCCTTGAGCCTCAAAGTATAGACTAAGAGCCCCTTTTAATACTTGTCTCTCAAAACAAGTAGGCATAGCAGCCTAAGACTGATTGAGGTGCAGTGGACTACAAATTCAGAATACAACAATACACATTAACACTCAATTAGTGAATGTCCAGCCAGTGCGTTCTTTAAAAAGAAAAAGCACTTTAATACATACACCACTAAATAGTATAATAAAAGTGGCACATATTTATAAGATTTATAGGATCACTGTAGACCACACAATCTAAAGAAGTATCACAGGAGGATCACTGGAGGCAACACTTCCCGTAAATGTAGTCAACTTCCTTTATCTGTGGGGGACCATATTGAAATTGCATATCAGCAGGATCTAATCGCATAAACCAGCAATAGTCCTATGTGCGCCTATTGAAAATCAGAAGGCTTTTCACAATTAGAATGTTTAAGTATACAAACGTTGTCAAGTTGTTTACATTGTAAAATGAGAGGCCTGCTGCATTTTCAACCACATTTAGTAATTAATAAGCATGACCAATTTGTCTCTGTCTAGAAAGACACATGAATCAAACAAAGCAGATAAAAAGTATACATTAACTAGAACATTAACTTCACTCTGAAAACACCAAACACTAACAGTAGGGCAGCAGCTAAAAAGGAAGATGTGTACGAAACTGCTTCTTATTGCATTGATCATAAATGGCAATGTAAATCCCATTCCTATAGTAGTTCACAAATATTTGAAAACATAAAGCCTTTTCCAATGCGCTTGTCATTGTTTTCCCAAAGTAAAACCTCTCGTTTGTTATAGAGTTCACAATGTGAGATATTTTCTAATGCATTTGTCAGAGGGGCGTGGCCAAGATGGCGATCGGGTAAGACTTGCCTCAATCGTCTCTCAACTCCCATTGGCCCGCCGAGCCGTCTAGCCAGGGCCGGTCCTAGCCATGGGCGGTATGGGCAGCTGCCCAGGTCCTCGCGCTCAGGGGGGCCCCGCTGCCAGCCCCGCAGTTGCTGGAATAAATAAATGATGATGGGGAAAAGTGCTGCGCAGTGAGCACAGCACTCGTGCAGGGGCCGGGCCGCAGGCCCGCAGGCTGCAGGCAGTAACTAACTAAGGCAGGGAAGGAGGCCTGGGAGAAGTCAATGTTCCGGGTACGAAGGCATTGGGAGAACAGTGATCCGAGGTGCTAGGACAGGTGTGTCCAGCTCTGGTATTAAAGATAGGGGCATAGAATGCGAGGCCCCTAGGAAAGGCTAGTCCAGTCTTTATTATGAACGATGGCTGGAGATGAAGGTAGAGAGGGCCGGCTGCTTCGGCAGAGCTCTGGTATCAAAGGTTCAGATTTATTTCTGCATTCTTCCGTCCAATAATATCGAGTGTGTTTATTTTGCAGACAGTTACCAGGCCTCGTTCTCCACACTCTGTTGCACGTGGCCCCTAGGTCGAAGTGCCTGACTGAACACATCGCTCACTTACTTCCAGACCGTCCTTGCCTGCCTCGCCTCTGACTTGACATTGGGAACATCTGTTACCGCCTCTCTGATGCGTGTGCCTACAATCGGCATTTCTGTGATATTCAATTCAAGGGTGTCTGCTGGCTGCAAAGAAAGTGCGAGATGAGACTTCTTAGAGCTTAGAGCTCTGTATTCTTTCAGCCATTATTCATTAGGCATCACTTCCCCCTGGGCCCCCTGGGCCCCCTCTCTCTCTCTTACTTCACCTAGGGTCTCTGCGTCCCATCGTTGAGCAGAGCCTGCTGCTACTTTTAAGTCAGCACCTCCTGCACAATACGGGGAACAACACTGTCTGTGCACGCACGCAAAGACGCCTGCACGCCCCCCCTGCGCCCCCCACCAGTTGATTCCGTGTGTCTAAGTTAAGGTAAGAGACCTGCTTCAGTTCAATTCATCATTGAGAGTCAAGGGCCGTTAGCCCTAATTATATGAATACCCTAATTATATGAATATATCATAGTCGGAAGATGACATAATGGCCACGGAAGGTGACATGGTTAAATCAATTTCTGCAATGATTAAAATAAAATAAAAACGGATGAGAGGGTACATCAATAGAACTGCTGTGATATACAAAAAAAATAGGTTTGAATGACAGGCCTTTTCCAGGAAAGTAACTATAGGTTGGTACACATTCATGCAAATCCCAGCCCACAGAGCTGAACATTCCACTGTTTCTGTACTAGGGAGCACCAGAAATAAAGTCCATTTAGGTATTGTAAAGATCAGTGAAGTTTCCCCCTTCTTTTTCCTTTCGCCAGGCACTACATTTTCAAAATCTCTCAAAAATGCCTTTTATGTGACAGAAGTATGATCCGAACCCCTTTCATTTTCTCGTAACCACTTTCTGATGTTTCCACCAAAGGAAGTATATTGCAATGGATGGTTATTTGACAGGGTATGATGTGTATTTTAATTCTGATAACTACAGTGAAAGGTACAAATACAATTTGTATGGTGCGAGGTGTGTTTTTCTACAGTAAGATGTGGTACATTATGAATAGGGCTTCCGGTTTTATGGTATTTATTTTTTTGGGCATTTCCGTCTGTATTTATCCACATTTATTTGTGGCCAATTTTATCTGTATTTATCCATATTTATTTATGGTTTTGTGGAAAAATGAAGCTGAAATTACTATATTGCCACATTTATTTAACCAGTAAATATGCTGTCATAATTGAATGCCTTTCATGTTTCAATGCTGTAAACACTGGCTGCAAAAGATAAATCAATGCACTTAAAAGGAAATATGCTATTTTAAAAATGAACCTTGTGCATATCTACTTCTGTTAAAGGCTCTTTACTAAAATTCCTTTCTTTTTTAGCCCCATAACCTATCAATCCACAGGCCTGGCAGCCATGGCAGACAATATTTAGAGTTACTCTAAAAGCAACCCACTTTCCGTTTTTATCCACATTTAAAAATAAATACAGACAAGAAAAGAAATGTTTTCTGTCTGTATTTATCTCTCAAAATCAGTAAAAACGGAAAACAGGAAGCCTTAATTATGAACAAGATGAGTCACCAAGAGACGTGTTCCTAGTCAGATACGTCCTGTAGTGTTACTTTTTTCTTCACCTCCTTTTCATGTGTGCTCACCTTCTCCGCCAGTGAGGTCTTCTCTCACTTTGTCTGCATTAGTATGAGTTGAAGTGTGGTGGTGGTGATGTCTGATCATGATCCTGTTACTTTATGGTGCTTATGCCATTAGATCACCTATTGCGCAATGATTATTACACTGAAGGTGTCTCTATTTTGCTGTTTTCTTGACCCTCTGGTTCCTTTGGAATTTGGGGGCATGTCCTACTAATCATTCAAGGAGACGGCAAGTGTTACACTCATGGATATTTGCTCACCTGTTTTCCATTCCCTCTACTTTTTGTCCATGTTACTGATATCCACATTAGTTTGCTTCACTGATGCCAAATAACTAAGATCAAAAGTCCTGCGAAGTCACTTTCTGTGATGTCACTTGGAGGGGCCTCACATCTTTCCTTTCGCCCGGGGCCTCAGAAGGCCTAGGACCGGCACTGCGTCTAGCTGCTGTTTACGGAGCAGAGTGAGATCCTAAACGCTGGGGGAGTGTCAGGGGAATCTGCCGGGCACCAGATTGAGAGGGACGAACAGGCGGTGCGGCTTTCATCCATCCAGAATGCAATGGCAACAGGAAGGCAAATTGGCGCCACCCTGATACACAGCCTCGGATTGGTAACGCAGGCACTCGGGCAACGCCCGAGGGGCCGGTGTCTGAGTTCCTGCTGTGGGCTGCTTTTTTTTTAGCAGTCTGGAGACGATTTGGGCAGTGTCTCTATCTTCAGAATACAGCCAGCTGTGTGGCCTTTCTGCAGGCAGATGGGTGCTCATTACCACCCCTTAAACCACCCCCCCCACCCTGCCACCAACACCGCCGGTCCCCCACCCCCGGTTTAGCAACAGGCAGAGGTATCACTCCCTTTGTCTCGCTGGCCGGCCCATTAATGTATGCACATACTGAGCGGGGCAGGGGGCCTCAGTAGAAGTGGCCTCACTTGTTTTCAGGTGTATTTCACTAGTATAAACTAATGCGTGCATTTTTTTAAGCCCCCCCTCCTCCTTCTTTTTAATGTAATTACGCTGAAGCAGTGATTTGAGGAAAGGCATTATGCAAATGGGGGCCGATTTTCTTTTTGTGTGCCCGGGCCGATTTTCAATCCCAATCCGACCCTGCTGATACAGGGAAAAGGAGCTGGAAACCCCAAGCCATACTGAAGTGGCAGGACTAGTGGAGGTGGAAAGCAGCGCAGACGCAACATATCGGAGGTAGGTTGCAACGAGACCCAAGGGCCCGCAAGTTAAGGGCATCGAGAGTCCGGCACAGAGGCCCGGGGAGAGCGCCACAGCGGTCGTGGAGAGCTCTCGAGGAGACAAAGTGGCCGAAAGCAGGAGGTATGTCCCTTCCCCTTGACGTGCATAGGAGCTGGGCGGAGAGCGGACAGATTAGAGAGTCAACACCCCAAAGAAATCAAGGGACCGGCGGCGCATGGAGGGTTCGAGGAGAAGCCTGGATCAAGACAGGGAAAAGCAGATCTGCAAGCAGCACGGGGCTGATGAGGAGATCGAGCGGCAGAGTAGAACCATTGACAACAATTCAGGGTATAGCAAAAAGCAGCGAGGGAGACACAGAGTCAGCGGGCGCTCATGTGTGCATGGCAGAGCCTGAAGTTTAGCAAGCAGAGAGTTAAGCAGGCGCCCAAACGACAGAAATGTAGGGCCCAGTGAAGAGTGGTGAGGGAGATAAAGAGTCAGTGGGCACTCACCAGAGCACTGCAGAGCCTGAATTAGAGCAAGCAGGCAATTGGCCCATAGGTATTGCTGCTATCGAGGGGGAACGGTGGAGAGGCCAGCGCTGGACGAAAGCGTCTGCACCTGAGGGATCGGGGGCCAGAGTAGCTAACTGATGGGCAGCCCTTGCTGGAAATTAACAAGGTGAGAGAACGGACAGGTACGCGCGAAGTGCGACTTCACCTCCTGGGGCACACAAGAGTTGCGGAGAGAATGGACAGACCTTAGGAGGCGACACCCTAAAGCGCTCTCGAAGCTCACAGTACACCACAATCTGTAAAGGACTCAGAGTCCACAGAGGCACTACCCCCCGTACTTTTGGGAAATGCTATTCAATATGCTGCGAGAGGATCTACAGTCACTAAAGGGCAAAATAGCATCTAAAATGAAGGAGGTGCGCAGGGACATAGATGAAGTGGGGGAACGAGTGGCTAGCATTGAGGAACAAGACGAAGCTTGGGATGAGGAAGTGGCACAATTTCAGCAGGAGGGATTAGCCTGCAGGAACAAGTGGACCTCCAGGCACACTGCATCAAGGGGGTCCCTCCCAAAGTTGAAGATGCAGATATTACCCAATACCTACAGGGGCTCTTTCACAGCATACTGGATGCCATACAGGATTTCGAAATTAAGATAGACCGGGCACACAGGTTTGGAACACAGAGACAAGTGCCAGCACCACTTCCTGATATCTTAGCTTTCCTCCCAGATTTCCAGCTGAAAGAACTGATTTCACGGAAAGCCAGAGATAAGCACCCACTCAGGTACCAGGAACATCCTGTTGCTCTATACCAAGATCTTGCCACAATCACGTTACAAAAAAGAAGGGAATTCCGGCCGGTGAAAATGTATCTACGGTCGCAGGGAATTGCATATTCATGGGGACGTCCTTTCAGGCTAATCTTCAAGCTGCAGGGCAAGCTACACCAACTTAGATCCTTGCAAGAACCATCTCAGAGATTAGGTTTTGAATACCCACACCAAGAGGAGGCGGAGAGAAAGGGTCGTATGGCATCCATAGGTCGGTGGCAACCGGAAGGGTCAAGGGACAGATTAATGGGGAAAGAGGGCTGGATGGGCAGTGGGGCTTCCCGCTGGGGCCAGGGGCCTTAATGGGTGTTAGACCTGGCACCTTTGGCGTGGTTTCCCCCTATCTTTTTGCCTCTACCTCCTGTATTTTTGATGCTGTGCTGGATTTCGTTTTTGCTGGTTTAGATGCTTTGGACACTCTGCCACTGCTGATCAGTGCCAGAGTGTAAGTGCTCCCTATGTAAAGTGTTATTCTGATTGGATATAAATGTTTGGCATATTTGTATCACCATGAAGTCCCTAGTAAAGTGCACTGGGTGTGCCAGGGCTGGTGATGACAAATGCTACTAGTGGGCCTGCAGCACTGATTGTGCCACCCACAGGAGTAGCTCTAAAATGGTGTCTCAGGCTTGCCACTGCAGCGCCTATGTGCAGTTTAGAAACTGCCATGTCCTCCTGGTCAGTGTCCCCACTGACCAGGCCTACCCTTCCCTTTTTGTGCACATCAGTCACCCCTATGGAAGGCCCAAGGTACCCCCATGGGCAGGGTGCAGTGTATGTAAAAGGTAGAGCATGTACTAGTGCAGGTGACATGCTCTGATAGTGAATGGCAGCCATTTTCGTTTTTCACTATTGTAAGGCTATCTTGCTCCATAGATTAACATGGGGGATGCTGGCTACAGTGGTTAACAGCATTTCTTCCCATAGGAACAAGAGAGGACATAAGTATCTAGTATCCCTGAACTCAGAATTTAATAACACATCTTTTAGGAAAGGTTGTTTTTAAATCCTGTGTTTGAGAACAGCACTTTTAGAAAGTTGCTGTTCTCTTGTCTGACCCTTCTGTGTGCCTTGGCCTGTTTGTGTATTGACTGTCTGGTTTGAGAGTGACAGGGGCTGGGGATTCCCCAGGAGGCTGGCTGAGTCAGCCCTAGGCTGAATGACCGCATTTGCAACTGGAGTGGTGGGAGGAGTTAGCACCTGGGCCTGCCTTCCACAATGCTGGCTCCACCTCCTGCTGGGCAGCTGACGACCCTGCCCCTCACTCAAGTCAAGTCAAGTCAAGCTGGAGTTCTGTCCTTCCTAGAGTGCTTGATCCAGTTGTGGGGCCACTGGAAGTTGTACCTGTGCTGGGAAACTTGAAACCAAGCTTGAGGAGCGCATCCCCGACAGTGCGAGAAGTTTCCCGCCGCTACGAAGGTCGAGATCGTCGCAGCAACTGACGCCGCTGCCAGAGCCGTCGCATCCTTCGTTTGCGGGACGTACCAGACCGGTGCGGGAAAGTCGAACATCGCTGCGAGTGTCGTTGCAGAGCCTGTCGTCGCTGGGTGAGATTGCCACACCGCTTGCTTGCGGACCGCATCATGTCGCTGCGAGCATCGTCGCAGAGCCATCGCATCGAGGAGCTGCGAGAGAGATGATCACCGCTGAATCGCGCATCGTCGCCCCGGAGATCGTCGCAGCCCCTACGAGATTGTCGCATCGTGCCTTTGCGAGAACAAACTTCCTACGGAACCTACGCACCGGAATCCATACAAGTGGCCTTCCTCCCCATACAGACCGGATTCGTTGCAACATGCCCGCTGCTGCAGCGGGGTTGTTGCATCGCCTCCCCAGGGTCTCAGGAGCAACGCATCGCCTGTTTTCCACCGCACCAGCTTCTGCTTTTGGAACTTTGTCGCAACTAAAAGGTACTGTGAGTAAACGTGACGCAACTGTGAACTTTTCACGCATCTGTGGATTATTCTATCGCAACCTAAAGAACTTTATCGCAAACCTTAAGAACACTTTTGAAACCATATTCTTGAACTGTGTATGTTGGATTTTTGTCGTTTTGGTCTTGTGTAGTTTAGAATAAAAATACCTTTATTTTTCTAAACTGTTGTGGAGTCAGTTTGTGGTGTTTTCACTGTGTTACTGTGAGTGTTGGTACAAATACTTTACACATTGCCTCTGGTTAGCCTAGACTGCTCATGCCAAGCTACCTAGAGCGTGAGCAGGGGTTATCTCAGAGGGTTATCTGCTTGCCCTGACTAGAAGCAAGGGTCCCTATTTGGACAGTGGTACCTACCTCTGCCAACTAGAGACCCCCTGTTCTAACAATGGGCTTTTATTTTTTTTCTTCTTCTTTGTCCACATCATGAACCCGACACTTTGGATCACCAAGTACACTAAAACTCAACCTGCAGGTCCGGGACAATATGGGAGTTCTTGTTAGGGGTACATTTGGGGTTAAGGAGGGGGGGCTGGGGACTGGTACTCATTCTGAAAGGTCTACAGGGGCAAACAATATTTATTGGGAGCTCGGACACATCAGGGCAAGAGAGGAGATATGGACACTGAAATAAGGTTAGACAGCAAAATACCCACTCTTTACGTTATGTCATATGGCACATTGAAAGTTCTCACACTCAATATGAAGGGCCTCAATAACCCCATAAAGAGAAAGGCCATTCTCTCCTACTTGGAGAACTCCGGCGCAGAGGTGTGCCTTCTACAGAAGACGCACCTGCTCTGAAAAGACTGGCACAGGATATGGTTGTGTGCCTTCCCCCAGCAGTTCTTTTCTTCCTCTTGGGATAAAAAAGAGGGAGTGACAATTTTGAACACTAAACATTTTCAGGGGGAGGAGGAGGACAAAATTTCAGAAATTAAAGAAGGCTTCTAGCATACACAATACAGATGGGGGGGGGCATACCTGGGTGGTAGGTTTGGTATACGCCCCTAACTCGGGACAGGAACGCTTTTTACTGACAGCTTTTTCAGAGGTCATGAATAGACAAGAACGCTTAACAGTAGTGGGTGTAGACTTAAATATAGTAATGGATGAAGGCAAGGATAGATCGGGGAGCCATTACACGCATGCTGGAGAATTGTCACAAGAGGGGGTCAGTTGATTCCAGACCATGGGGATGGTGAAATGCTGGTGGGAAAACTACCCCCAAACCTCACAATACTCACTCTATTCACACGCTCATGGCACATATGCCCACCTCTACTACATAATAGGCATGACAGAACTCAATAATCTAGTAGAGAATGCTGACATCATACTGGCAGCGCTATCCGAACATGATGCAGTCATGATCTCACTGTGGCTACCACCATAGTGGAAGTCACCGGGGTGCTGGAGGTTAATGGCACATGGATACAGTGACGAAGCAGATCACCAAGTGTATTAAGGACTACCTAGAGGTGAACGATACTTCAGCTGAAAGCTGTGGTGAGGGGTGAACTAATCGCCATTGCGGCAGCAGAGAGTAGGGAACAAAGAGATAAGAGGGATCAATTAGGGGCACAAGTTTTAGAACTAGAAAGGGTTCATTGCCGGACGGGGGCGCCAAGAGTATGGAAGCAACTGAAGGCAGCGAGGGCACAACTGGCAGGGCTGGCTCTCGATAGAGTGGAATATGCGGCACTGAGATTAAAGTATTCCTACTACATTGGGGGGACAATACAGGGTGAATGCTGGTAAATAAACTCAGGGTCAGGAGCCAACAGTCCAAGATCCAGGCTATCAAGAATAGCAAGGGGGATGATCTTATAGAAAACGAAGATATAGCTCACGGATTCAGGCACTTCTACACAGAGTTATATAAAAGAGAAGCTAGGTCGGAGCAACTTATGACATCGTATTTGGAAGGGGCACATACATCCACAATATATAAAGATCAGGCAGATTTGCTAGACTCCCCCCTAAAACTGGAGGAAGTGATTGGGGCGATATCACAACTTAGATTCCTCAAGTCGCCGGGGCCGAACGGCTTCTCAGCAGGATTTTACAAATCCTTCTGCCACATCTTAGCTCTGGTGCTGACGCGGCTCTTTAATTCATTCGATGGGCCAGGATTGATCCCTTCTGGAATGTTGTTGGCATCCATGGTGGTGCTGCCCAAACCCGGGAAAGACAAAACAGTATGTAGCTCATACCGCCCAATGTCCCTCCTTAATGTGGATTTAAAGCTGTTTATAAGTATATTAGTGACGAGACTAGGCCCACTGATGCCCGGTATAATAGAACCGGATCAAGCTGGATTCATCCAAAATTGGCAAAGCGGGGACAACACTAAGAGGATCCTGCATTTAATAGATAAAGCCCACCACACAAGCATGGATGCTTTACTATTAACAGTTCACTCCGAGAAGGCGTTCGATTGGGTCGACTGGGGAAACTTAGAACAAACCCTACTATACTTAGGCATAGGGAGCCATTTTCGATCTTGGGTAGCAGGCTGTTATAATAATCCTGTAAGTCAAAAAAGGGGCAATCCCTGGACACTATTTTACAAGAGGCGAACTCTTGCCACCAATACCTTATCATTCACTCATCCCACACAAGCAGAAGTGTCAGCTAAATCACTGGTAACAAACTAAATCACAATGTTTACAATCTATTTTATTAAAAAAAGAAGGAGAATGTTTTCCAGTTAAAAAATTCAGTAAAGATTAACTGAATACATCAATTTAAACACATCTCATGAAGACATTATTAAAAACAGACCTATTTAAAAATAAAAGAAACATTTTCATACAGAGTAAATTAAGAAAACAATATATATCTATTAAGCAAGACCACAGTACATTTGTCAAATCCACAAGGATAGTTTCACAGTATATCACAATTTAGACATAACAAACAACATAACCCCTCTGTACTCAATAAAGCTCTTAATGGTGCTACAGATTAATTGATTCAAAGAAAACCTTATGTGAATATCGGGGGTGCTTCTAGTACAATATAATAAAAGTATCTCAGGAGCCCCCTAGGTAAATTTGAATTCTATGCGGAAATTGCGTCGACGCGTTTCGGTGTTGTCGCCCGTTGATATGGTCACACCTTCCTCAGGACAATTTTTTATATATTGGGGTCTTCTAGAACAAAACTCCGTATCCTCTCTGTGTAATAAAAAGAGAATCAATGAGTACCTATATTTATTTCCATGTCATTAACTCAAAAGGTTCAAATAAGTAAGGTGGGCAATGCACAGCGTGTTGATAGAAAAGTTTCGCTGTTCGTATTTTTTTTTTTTTTTTTTTTTCACATGTGAATCAACGTGACATTAAACTATCTTTCTGGATCACCTCTTGCGTCCTGGTACAAAATTATTAAAACCGGTGATTTCTACAATGGGAAAACAGTAAGAGTAAATACACCACCCGTTCTTCTCTATTTATTTAGTTAGATTTGGGGCTCTCACTTCCTATTTACTTCTCGATATTGTCCCAGATTTAGTTTAGCTGCCCAAAATCTTCTCCCCTGTGCGAACCGCGGAGTTTAAATTCCAAAATAACTCTCTTTTCCCATGAACGCGGTCCCACCTCCACCTATAGCCGGTTTTGTTAACAGACAGTTTTAATAATTTTGTACCAGGACGCAAGAGGTGATCCAGAAAGATAGTTTAACTACGGGGAACGAGGATTATCCAAGAGTCCAAGGTAAGGGTGCAAGTGAAATAAAAACGTGAAAAAGGGAGCTGTAATAAAAGAAATAATAAATAAAAACTACTCCCTCTTTGATAAATAGGATCCCACATGATTCACCTAGAAGGTGTACTTACAGGAACATGAATTTTACAGCGACTAACAAGTAACCAATTTAGGACCAGAACATTTAACTCGGTTTGGCCTGAAACATAGAGGTAATTTTTATTCGTCAACTCAAATCCTAATATGTAAACATGAAAGCACAACTATAGTTTAGTTTTAATTTTAAATTTTCCGTTTAACAGGGTATTATCCTTGATAACGTACGAAGTGGTGAAAGATCGGGTGAATGTGAGGAACCCAGACAATATACTCTAGAGGTCAGTTGACCCACCTTCTCATAATGACATGTCTATAGAGTACAACAGGTCACTCTCTAAACCACAATGGAGGGACGTGATATGATACAAATGGAGAAAATTTTAAAATTGTTATTTTATATGGGACACATGGTAATTAATAAATGACAAAGATGCAAAAGTAAATGTAGAACCATAGTACATGAATATATAGTGACCATGATAGGAGAAATATGCACTAGATAGAGATATGTGAAAGATGTGGAAAATGATTTTTTGCCACGTAAAAATTGTCAGTACTTCCATTTCTAGATCTGACATGCAAGGGTACAAAGGCGTGTAATAGAAAGTAACTTGTGAGCTATATTGTGGTAGTTAAGAAACACTCTTACTTAAATTAATGATGCATGTGAGAATATACAATGGTGTACCTTTTGAGTTAATGACAAGGAAATAAATATAGGTACTCATTGATTCTCTTTTATTACACAGAGAGGATACGGAGTTTTGTTCTAGAAGACCCCAATATATAAAAAATTGTCCTGAGGAAGGTGTGACCATATCAACGGGCGACAACACCGAAACGCATCGACGCAATTTCCGCATAGAATTCAAATTTACCTAGGGGGCTCCTGAGATACTTTTATTATATTGTACTAGAAGCAACCCAGATATTCACATAAGGTTTTCTTTGAATCAATTAATCTGTAGCACCATTAAGAGTTGTATTGATTACAGAGGGGTTATGTTGTTTGTTATGTCTAAATTGTGATATACTGTGAAACTATCCTTGTGGATTTGACAAATGTACTGTGGTCTTGCTTAATAGATATATATTGTTTTCTTAATTTACTCTGTATGAAAATGTTTCTTTTATTTTTAAATAGGTCTGTTTTTAATAATGTCTTCATGAGATGTGTTTAAATTGATGTATTCAGTTAATCTTTACTGAATTTTTAACTGGAAAAAATTCTCCTTCTTTTTTTAATAAAATAGATTGTAAACATTGTGATTTAGTTTGTGACCAGTGATTTAGTTGACACTTCTGCTTGTGTGGGATTAGTGAATGATAAGGTATTGGTGGCAAGAGTTCGCCTCTTGTAAAATAGTGTCCAGGGATTGCCCCTTTTTTGACTTACAGTGATACTAGTACCCTGTTCCCTGGAACCTGTGGGGTCTTCTCTCATTTTTTCTCACTGTTATATTATTCCTACAGCCACAATTAGGGTCAACGGGGTCTCTTCCCGTCCCTTTGCTATCCAGCGAGGCACCAGGCACCCCATTGTCACCCCTCCTGTTTGCCTTATACATTGAATTACATTGAGAGACCACCCAGATATCGATGGGATTCCTTTCGGGGGAGAGCAACAGGTAATAAGCCTTTATACCGATGACATATTAGCTCCCCCCACTCCCTGTGGCGATTGCTCCCGGCTTTTCTACAGGAACTGGAGTCCTTTGGACACGTCTCCGGATTTAAGGTCAATGTGGGAAAATCTCAGATCCTCCCTTTAACCGAGACTTTGCCGGGCTAGGAAGGAGTGGGTTTGGCATCCCAGAGATCCAGATAGCAGAGTCTATCACATATCTGGGACTTGAGTTAGCCACGATGGTGTTACAAATAGCCAAGCTTAATTATATGAAACTCTCCCGACAGATCAGTAAGGACCTGAATAGTTGGAGAAACCATCATCTGTCCCTATTGGGCCGCGTGGCGGCAGTGAATAGGACAATCCTACCCAAAGCTCTATATTTATTTCAAACACTGCTGGTCTCGCAACCTAATGGAACTCTTGCTAGGCTACAGAAGGTTTGGGGATTCTGAATCTTTTAAACTATTTTAGAGCAGTCCATCTGAGATATCGAGTGGAGCAGAGAAGAATCCAAAAAGCACTGGTTATTCCAGGATAGACCACTAGCGAGACTTGCCCTATGGAAGGTTCCCTTTCTAAAGAAAGCGGATAGGCCGCGGAGTCTCTGGAGGTCACCTGTAACAAAGTCAGTGATGGAAGCATGGGATAGGGCAGCTACTAAAACAAAGCTCATGACATTCCCTTCTCCGATGACACCACTATTAGACAACAGGGAGTTCACACCAGGGCTAGACAGTAAGGCGTTCGCAGAGTGGCACAAGACACCTTGCAAAGCGGCAGCACACTTATTCGATCTGGAAGGGATTATACCATTCACACAGTTGCGACAAAAGTACGCATTACTCGAAACAGAGAGTTTCAGCTACACCCAGATAAGGCACTGTTTACTTCACCCTGAAGTTCACCCACTTGCATATCTTCTCCACCCCGCAGTTAGTACATTTAAATGATATCCTGCCCATGGGCTGGACTGACCACTCTCTCCTTAAATTCTATATCAACTGTAAGGGAGCTAAATTGCCGGCACGCAGTACCTCCTCTGAAGTCATGTACAGAGACTGGAAAGCTCTCGAAAGGCGGAGAACTACTGGTGCCGTGTTCCAAGTGGAGGACAGTTTCTCTCCAAATTGTCCAGCTGAGGATAACTATGAGGCCTTCCGTCTTAGGATAGCGACAACTATTGACTCCTTAGCTCCACTAAAAAAATGTAAGCACAAGGGTAGAGTATCAGCTCCTTGGTTCGACGACTCTCTAAAGGCCCTTAAACTGGCCTGTAAGCAGGCTGAAAGAAAATGGAGACAGGGTTACCTCGATGCTAACAAGCAACTCTGGAAAACCAAACTTTTGGAATATGAAACCGCGATTATGAAATCCAAGTCCGCTTACTATTGTTCCACAATTTGTACAGCCGCCAACAGTTCCAAAAGTATCTTCCAGATTTTGAATAACCTTACCCACCCTGACTGCGCAAAAAAATCAATCCCTCCCCCTCAATCCCTTTGCGACAATCATGCGCTGTATTTCAAAGAAAAAATTGAAATTATTATTCGAAACCTGAGCATCTCCCCCACTCTGGTTGGCTCCACTGGCCCTGAGGGCGTCTTCATTGATCATGGAGTGGCGAGCCCAGGGTGCCAGCTTATGGACCACTTGTGGGAGTTTCCCTCTATGACTGAGGTAGAATTTGACAGACTGGCTCAAGGGATCTCTTCGGGCTCTCCTCTTGACCCTATTCCTGATTAAAACTGGAAGGCTTCCAGGGAGGAACTCTTTCCCACTCTCCGCAGGATTTGCAATCAGTCCCTAAGCAGTGGCCTAGTCCCTGCCCCTTGGAAGCAGGCTCTCATTAGGCCACTGTTAAAGAAACCCTCTCTGAACCCTGAGTGTCTACAGAACTATCGACCAATCTCCCTGTTACCATTCCCGGCAAAAATTGCCGAGCGCTGGGTGAGCTCTTGTCTCTCCGTACATCTGGAGCAGAATCATTTTCTGGACGAAATACAATTCGGCTTTCGTCCAGCCCATGGCACTGAAACAGCTTTACTTACTGCCATGGAGGACCTTAGTATGCGTGCAGACAGGGGCCAAGCAGTAGCCTTGATCCTGTTGGACCTGTCTGCCGCATTCGATACGGTCAATCACGTGATTCTATTGGAGAGACTAAGAGAGGCCGGGATGGGCGGCACTGCCCTGCATTGGTTTCACTCCTTCCTGTGGGATAGGAAGCAGGCTGTGTCCCTCCCCCGTTTCAATTTGCCTTCTCCCCGGTGATCCATGGGGTGCCTCAGGGCTCGTCCATCAGCCGATTTTAATTAACGTCTATCTAAAACCACTGATTACGTTAATAAAATCCCACAGGCTAAAGGCAATTAACTATGCCGACGACACTCAGCTCATCCTCTCTTGGGGGGGTGAGGAAGCGATTCCTTTGGAGTCGTTTCATGACTGTCTGCGAGATACGGCTGGCTGGCTACACAAAAATTCCCTACAGTTCAACGCCTCTAAAACCGAGGTTCTGTTCTGTGCCGGAAGTCGGATTCCACGCCCGTTCCCGGCGGAGTTTTGGCCCCCTGAAACCTTGGAAAAGCCACAGCCGGTCACCACTGTTCGCAATCTGGGGGTTATGATGGACAACAAACTCAGCATGGAAGCCCAGGTTGCGAAAACAGTGTCCACCTGCTCCGTCCTTATTCGATCACTTCGCAAGATCTTGCCACTCCTTCCCTCACAGGCCCGGGCCTTAATAGTCAGGTGCACCATTCTTAGTCGCCTTGACTATTGCAATGCGCTTTTGCTTGAGGCCCCGTCTGTGCTGCTAGACAGACTCCAAAGAGTTCAAACTGCCGCTGCCAAACTGGCCTTGGGCTGGCCTAGGAGATCCTCGGCCACCGCGGCTTTGGCCGAGCTTCATTGGCTCCCTATGAAACAGCGAGTTGCTTTATAGGGCCCGATGTAGGTCGGTCGGTAACGGCCGAAAATCGGTATTTTCGGCCGTTACCGATCGGAATACAGACAACGGGATGTAGGAGGCCGAAATCCTGCGAAATCGGCGATTTTACCGAATCGGAAAGTCACCGAGTCGGTCGGATTCCGAATCGGAAAAATGTAGGAATCGGAAAAAATCTCCGAATAGGTAATCTACCGAATCGGAGATTTTTTCCGATTACTACTTTTTCCCGATTCGGAATCCGACCGACTCGGTGACTTTCCGATTCGGTAAAATCGCCGAATTGGTATATATTCCGATTCGGTGAAAATCCGATTCCATGCCAAAACCCTAAGATTGAGATGTAGGTAAGCACAGAAATACCGATTTTGCTCAAAAATCGGTATTTCTGACTCGGAAATTACCATGGATTGGAATCAGGTGGTAACCAGGTGCAACCTATAAAAAAGGACCCAAAATGCAGTTCTACTTGCAACATGGCAGCTTTCTATGTCATAGCTAGACGGCTACGGCTACAGCAGGAAGGTGAGAGGGAATGGCAGAGAGAGGAGCAGGTGTACAGGCAGAGGGTGACCCTGTGCATGCTGACAGATCCAGAGATCCTACAGAGGTACAGGCTGGAGGCAGACACCATCAGAGACCTCATCAGGGACCTCCAACCCCTGTTGCAGCACCCCACCCCAAGGGCACATGCAATCCCTGTGCAGGTGCAGGTGCTATGCTGCCTACATCTTCTGGCGTCTGGCAGCTATCAAAGTGTAGTTGCTGTGGCAGGAGGGGTGACCCAGAGCAGCCTGTCAAGGTTCTTCCACAAGTTCCTTGATGCCATGATCCAGAGGATGGCCCACTACATTTCCTTCCCTTCCACCCATGCAGAACTGGCACAGACAAAAGCTGAATTCTATCAGATGGCAAGATTCCCCCACATCATTGGCTGCATAGATGGCACACACATACCGATTTGCCCCCCTGCTGACACCGAATACGTATACCGCAATCGGAAGTCACGGCACACCATAAATGTGCAAGTGATATGCAATGCCAAGTGTGTGAGCACTGACCTGGTTGCAAAGTTTCCGGGGAGTACCCATGACTCCTATATCTTCCAGAGTAGCGGGATTTATGCACGGCTGATGGCAGGGGAATTTGGCGAAGGATACCTCCTAGGTAAGACACAGTGTCAGACCCCCATTACCAAAATTGCAGTGTGAAATACATGTATGCATGTGAGTAATGTTACCCCTTCTCCTTCCAGGCGACAGTGCATATGCCCTACGCTCGTTCATTCTCACACCTTACCTCAACCCCTCAACACCCAGCCAAAGGAGGTACAACCGTGCACACAAAAGCACGAGGAACGTAGTGGAAAGGACCTTTGGCATCTGGAAGAGCAGGTTCAGATGTCTGCACAAGAGCGGAGGTGCAAGGCAATATACCCCCATCACCTGCTGCAAGATTATTGCTGTCTGTGCAATGTTGCACAACCTTGCAGTCAGGAAAGGCACTGAGGTAGAGTTATCCGACTACGAGGACCCCGACGATGACAATGCTGTCCCACTACCACTACCTGCTGGAGTCTCAGCACCATCTGACGGCAGATACAGGCGTCAGGAGATCACAGACAACTATTTCTGAGTGAGTACAGATGCACAAACAGGTCAATGTATGTGTTCAGAAATTAAATTTAATAATGTTGCATCAACGTTACTGCACTGATGTGCAACAAAAGAAAACTTAAACAACAAGGGGTAGGAATGTCCAATGTCCGGGTTGCCTCACCCGCAGTGGCAGTCCTATTTTTTGCTGCGCTTAGCAGGCCCACTGGGATGAACCTCACCCCCTTCAGAATGCCCTGCAGCCTCAGCTGAGCGCCTGGTGCTCCGGCGCGGCTCTGACGCAGCGCTGGCCGGGCTGCTGCGGCTGCTGCTGTCCCCAGCCTCGCCCAGGACGGGATTCACTGCGGTGTTGGAGATGAGTAGTGTCTCCATGGCTGTTGTTATACGGCCCATGCCCCTAGTGACCTCGGACATGTTCTGTGTGAGGCTGGCCTCCATGTTTGCCCCACGTTGGCATGACTGGGCAGTCGCAGCCGCAAGGCGGGTGAGTGACCTGTTCGTGACTCTTGCATCCCTGCGACGACTCAGCTCATGGTCATCCAACCTGGTGCAGAGCTGGGTGATGGCAGTGGTCATTCGGCCAATTGATGTTGCTATGTCCTTGTTGCTGTCAACGAAGGTCTTGAAGCCCTGTGTCATCTCACCCATCTGCAGGTTGTGCAGGCGCAACTGGCGATGGCAGGCCAGGATGGATTTCGCCTGCATCCTCTGTATTGTGACCATGCTGGTCTCCAGCCCTGCGAAGACGCTGCCTCCCGGTGCTGGTATTGGGCTGCTGGTAGCACGTGGCCTACGTGGAATTCTGCTGCCCTGCTGTGTGTGCTCTGGTGTCGCTGGTGTCACGGGGTCTTGTGCAGGAGCCTGACCCGCTGCCCCCTCCATGATGACTAATGGAGCCACTATTCTCCTCCGGGCCGGGGAAGTGGCAGGTGCAGGGTGGCTCTGTGGTGGTGTGTTGTCCGGGGAGAATACCAATGAGGGCGACTGAGACTGAGACAGTCGGGGGGAGTGTGGAGTTGTGAGGGAATGTCCTGTGTCCTCCTCATTTGCCAGGGCACAGCTGTTGTCCTCCTCCTCCTGTGCTGCTGCACTGGTGCTTGCCACTGCCGCACTGGCTGTTGGTGCTGGAGCTGGTGCTGGAGCTGATGCTGCTCCCCCGCCTGATGGTGCCCTAGGTACAAAGAAGCATTTGTCAAGTGGGTGCTAATGTGTTCCAGTCACAACTATTAAAGCATTGCACATCTCATTACAAACACGTTGATGCTGTATTACAGTTATTTATCTCATGCTTCTGCTGTGGCATTATTGGTAACTTTTGCTGAGTACATTTAGCACGATGCATTGCTCATGTCTGTTGCTAGCTGTACTGGCCTGGGGTTTGGCTGTGCATTGGGTCTGTAGGGGAGGTGTCTGGTATGGTGTGTCAAGTTGCGCATGCTTCTTACCTGTAGCTGTAGCTCGGGATGAGCTATCCAGGTCCCCAATGCCCACGACACTGGCCCTCTCGATGGTCGTCGCCACTAGTTCCTCCAGCTGAGTGAGGGGTGGCGCACGGTTTGTTCCTCCTCCAGTGAGTCCAGCCTGCTTGTGCAGGTCGGCCAGTTTGCGCTTGGTCACGCCACGGATGTCATAAAACCTCTTTTTGAGGTCGTCTAGGCTCCTGTGGGTGACACCAACTGCATTCACTTTCTCCCCGATGTCGATCCACAGCCTCCTCTTGGTGCTCTCCGGGACAGTCAGGGACTGCCTGCCATATAGCTGGGTGTGCACCCTCACCACCTCCTCCACCAAAGTTTGTAGCTCCATGGTGCTGAATTTAGGATTGCGCTTACGCCCTGCCTTCTGGCTCTCTGTGCTGGTGTCCATGTCTCTCAGGGATCCTGCTCACAATGCTGCTCTCTCTGTGTTTGCTCAGCTCAGGCAGCTTTCCAGAAAGTTCTGATGAGTTGCACCTGCCTGGGTTGCCACACCCTGTGGGGGAGGGTGCTTACAGCTCATTGGCTGATGTCTTCAGTGTCACTCAACCAGCTCAGCAAAACGGCATTCTCCGAATCGGTATTTTCCGATTCGGTATTTTCCGAATGTGTTCGGTAAATACCGAATCGGAATGTATAATGCCTTCCTATTGGCCTTTCGGCCCATGGGGCGTATTTATTATTCCGATTCGGCGTTTACCGATTCGGTTGGTTCCGCATTTTTTTTTTCCGATTCGGACTTGTCCGACCCGGCCTATACCGAATCGGTAGTTGGCGAATCGGTACGTATCGACTCTCGATACCGAATGCTACCGATTCGGTATTTTTCCGATGATTATTTCCTACATATCATTTTCCGATTTTGAAATACCGAATCGGTACGGATCGGTATTTTAAAATCGGTAAATGCGTTTTACCTACATCGGGCCCCAAATCTCTCTGTCTTGTTTTTAAGGCTTTGCATGGAGTCGGGCCCGGCCCCCTGCAATCGATGTTTGACTGGTACATTCCAACCAGAGCCCTCCGATCTACAACATCCTGTCTTGTCAAAGTACCAAGATTTTAAAAAGTCAGGACAGGAGGAAGATCTTTCAGGGTTGCTGCAGCGAAACTCTGGAACAGCTTGCCTTTGGATGTCCGTCAAACAAGTGAACTGCTCCCTTTTAGGAAACGGGTTAAAATTTGGCTGTTTCCAAATTATTTGCCGCTGCTTATTCAACTGTTGTTCTCCCAGTGCATCTCTCTTAGGAGCTATCTCAGCGCCAGGATACCTGTAAGGTGATAGCTGCGCTATATAAATGTTTTAAATAAATAAAATAATAAAAATAGTCGGAAATTAATGAGATATGAGAAATAGCTGATCACCAAAAGTGAAGACAAGAAATTAGTCTCCGAATTATATGACATGCTACGTAAAATGGCCCCCACACAAACCACCGCTTGCCTGAAAAGCTGGACAAAGGAACTAGGAAGATATTTGTCGATAAAGGAATAGGAAGACATATACTATATGGCCAAAAACATGGCTAGGAACTAAGCATGGGCGGATTTTGCGGATCCACGATTCGCGGATTTGCGTATTCACGGATCGTGGATCCGCAAAATCCGCGGATTTTGCGGATTTGCGTATCCGTGGATTTTGGGCGGGGCTTCCATGCGAGTGCACATGCCTCTTGTGTGTATTAAAGGTCAGAGACCGATCAGAGCAGCAGATGAAGATACAGAAGCTCCTGGCCACAGGAACAGCACGAGGATTGCGCTCGTGAAAGTCATTGGATGCAAAGGCCTCTGTCCAGCATCACAGCTGATTTTCGATGGTATATTTGGGAAGAAGGCACATCTGCCCAGCCTTGACAACGCTCACGATTGTTTTTTGGGCCGATGAATGAGTCACTGAATTTAAGCTTCAACTAGGGCACATGCTTAATTGATATCTGTAAGTGCTTCCGGTTGAGGTTTAATTTTTGTGCCAGGACCATCGTGCCAGAATGAACCCTGCCCTTCATATTTATTCAAGAAGACGCCACCGTTTTGTGCCATACCTCGTTGGGTAAATGTATAGTGCTTTTACTACACTACAGCTGCCTAAAGTGCCAGAGAGTTGTCTACAGCGACCAGGTGTGTGTTACTATGCAATCGCGCCGAAGGGCGCAGGGGTCCCTAGAGTGAGCTATCATAGTGGGTAAATGGCGGGAAGACGGTGCCCACCGTGAGTGTGTGGGCGGGGCCAAACGGACGGGGCTTCCATGCGAGTGCACATGCCTCTTGTGTGCATTAAAGGTCAGAGACCGATCAGAGCAGCAGATGAAGATACAGAAGCTCCTGGCCACAGGAACAGCACGAGGATTGCGCTCGTGAAAGTCATTGGATGCAAAGGCCTCTGTCCAGCATCACAGCTGATTTTCGATGGTATATTTGGGAAGAAGGCACATCTGCCCAGCCTTGACAACGCTCACGATTGTTTTTTGGGCCGATGAATGAGTCACTGAATTTAAGCTTCAACTAGGGCACATGCTTAATTGATATCTGTAAGTGCTTCCGGTTGAGGTTTAATTTTTGTGCCAGGACCATGGTGCCAGAATGAACCCTGCCCTTCATATTTATTCAAGAAGACACCACCGTTTTGTGCAATACCTCGTTGGGTAAATGTATAGTGCTTTTACTACATTACAGCTGCCTAAAGTGCCAGAGAGTTGTCTACAGCGACCAGGTGTGTGTTACTATGCAATCACGCCGAAGGGCGCAGGGGTCCCTAGAGTGAGCTATCATAGTGGGTAAATGGCGGGAAGACAGTGCCCACCGCGAGTGTGTGGGCGGGGCCAAACGGACGGGGCTTCCATGCGAGTGCACATGCCTCTTGTGTGCATTAAAGGTCAGAGACCGATCAGAGCAGCAGATGAAGATACAGAAGCTCCTGGCCACAGGAACAGCACGAGGATTGCGCTCGTGAAAGTCAAGGATGCAAAGGCCTCTGTCCAGCATCACAGCTGATTTTCGATGGTATATTTGGGAAGAAGGCACACCTGCCTGGCCTGTTGTTACTATTTAACGATGGCGCCGGCAAGCTGCCAGCGCCATCCTAAACTAGTTACTAAATTAGCTTCAACAGGAAGCTCGAATAGATAAAATAAAGCAGATGCACGAGCATCTGCTTTATTTTATCTATTAGTGCTTCCTGTTGAAGCTAATTTAGTAACTATTTTAGGATGGCGCTGGCAGCTTGCCGGCGCCATCGTAAAATAGTTACAACAGGCCAGCAAGGCTTGAACTTTTGCCCTCGGAATCCGCCACTCGCGGATTTGCGAATTCGCGGTAAATTCGCGGGAGTTCGCGGATCGCGAATTTACCGAACATTCGCAAAATCCGCGAGCGTAACGGATTTTGCGCTCATGCTTACTAGGAACACAGCTAGTAAGGAAACAGCTATTAAGATAGCCACATATTGGTACCTGACCCCCGTACACCTTAATAAAGGGAATCCAGACCGAAGCCCCACCTGTTGGCGTGGGTGTGGGGAGGAGGGCACCTACATTTGTTGTGGGATTGTTCACTTTTATCATCTTACTTGCCTAAGATACTGGATGAGATAGACCTACGGTTTGAGGCACAGATCCATGACTCCCGACATATATAGTACTGGGAATGCTTAACCCCTTAATGTTCCCATTGAAATCTTGCAAGCGGAAAAAGATGAGATTGGCTTTGGGGGCAGTGCTCCAGAATATTCTGACACAGTGGGAAACACAAAATACACCAACATTCCTCGGTTGGCTCCACAGATTACGTTATATTTTGGGGATGGAGCGCATACATGTCTCTCACACTTATTCCAAAGAAGCATTCAAAGAAGTGTGGAAACCGCTTATCGGTTGGCTGTCAATGGAATTCCGTGAAATCACCTGTCTGAAATATCTCTGCCTCCTTCAGATAACAAACATGGAAAATCCTCTGAGACCCATTGAAACCTGATTAGGAAGAAGCCATGGAAGCTAGATACACAATAGAAGTAGAAAGAAGAGTAACAGGGGAAGGATGGGAGGGGGCAAGGGAAATGTTTGTAGTCTGGTTTTGTTGTACTTCTTTCTCCGGATATTGTTTCATATTAGAAATATACAATACAAATACTAAATGACGCAGATGCAGACACCTTTATAAACAGATCCAATTTGCACTGAGTAATGCAGTAGAACGGGTGTATACTACATATTGTGAAATGGTCATAAGCTGTATGTGACTAATGTTGGTATTACGAAATAAAAACAGAATTAAACCTAATGCATTTGCCAGAGTTCACGGCATAAAACCCTTCCAACTGCATTTGTTGGTTTGCATGCCTGCTGTGTTTGTAGGGAGTTCACAATGTGAATCCCCTCTCTATTGCATTTGTCAGAGAGATCAATCAATCAATCACTGTGATTTGTAAAGTGCTCGGCTGATTCAAAGACACATCCTGACGCTCAAAACAGACACTGAGTAAAGGACTGGCTGGGTATCCAAATCAATTTTGAATTCAAGAACCAAGGTTTTAAATCTTTCCTGAAGAGGTGCTCAGACTCAGCCATGCAGAGTTTGATAGGCAGTGAGTTCCAGAGTTACAAATTATCTACCTCTCTCTCGTACTTTGGAGAAGCTGGGGATGCACGTGAGTCAGAGATGGTTGGATCTCAGCAATCTCTCTGGTCGAGTCTGTTTCTCAGGTAACAAGGGCCCTTGTCTGCCAAGGCTCCGAACGCCAAGGTCAGAGTGTTGAACTTGATCCTTTTTGCTTCACGAAGCCAGTGAAGCAATCTCGGATGCAGCGAGATTGGATGGCGGAAAGGGAACCGCCAAATCAACCTGGCTGCCGCATTCTGTATGATCTAAAGCCTATGGATCAGATAGCTGGGTAGACCCATATATAAACTGTTCATGTAATCCAAGCAAGATGTCACAAGAGTGTGGATTAATATTTTTCAGGTGACAGCTGGAAGTAGCGCTATCACCAGCCTGACTGATTGGAGCTTCAGGTAGCAGTTCAACAATAGTTACCTAATCTGGGAGGCAAAAGAAAGATAAAAGACAAACAAGAACCCTAGGATTCTTGCCGATGAAACTGGAACTGCGGGTGGGTTCAGTTTGGCCATCCGCCTGAGGCAAGCAGGGGGAGGGGCCTTCTGGTTGAAGAAAATGATCTTGGTTTTATCTGTATTCAGTTAAAAGAAAGTATGAATGCACCCCTGCGGCACCGCCCCCTTTTTCCTTTCTGTTCCCTGCTCTCGCCCATTGGCCGCCCCGCTCCTGCCTCCCAGCTGCCCCTCCCTCCCACTTGGCCTCTTATGGAGGCCGCGCAGCGCAGGTGAGTGTGACCTGACCCCAGGTCACTTCCCACGCCGCACAACTGGGTGCCCGAGTGCTGCCGAGGGTTCGCCACTGGTGTGCCCCGGGTACTGCCTACCTTCATTGTTGTTGCTGAAGTTTATTGTGGTTTACTGTATTTCTAAAGTATTTCTTTTTTCTGGAATTGTATATTTCTAAGCGCTTCTTGTGCGCCCCTGCCCTCTGTGCCCCCCCGCTTCCCGCCGCTGCACCCCCACGGCCCGCCCCCTTTTTCTTTTCTGTTCCCTGCCCTCGCCCATTGGCCGCCCCGCTCCCGCCTCCCAGCTGCCCCTTCTTCCCACTTCGCCTCTTATGGAGGCCACGCAGCGGCCGCGCGCAGCGGCAAGCCCACTGCGCCCGTCCGCGCCTGGACCGTGCCCAGCGCCAGAACCCCTGGACCCCACGCCCCCCACAACGCCAGACTGCACTATGACTCCAGCACCCTCCACACACTCAACACCGAACGAGACCACCCCTGCTACCAGGCCATCCCGAAGCACACCCAAGGGCTTTTCACCTCCCGGAACTGCAGATACACCAGCATCCAGCCCACCAAACCACCAACCAGAGAAGCCAACCACCTCCGCTGCATCCTCCTCAACACCCGCTCCGCTCGCAAGCACGCCATCGAACTCTGGGACCTCCTAGACTCCACCGCTCCCGACGTCGCCTTCCTGACGGAGACCTGGCTGAACGCCACCTCAGCACCAGACATCGCCATGGCCATCCCACAGGGCTACAAAATCTCTGACAGAGACCGCACCAATGGAGTAGGAGGGGGAATCGCCATCATCCACAAAGACACCATCAGAATCTCGACCAACACCGATGACACCCTCACCTCCGCCGAGCACATACACTTCCTGATCCATACCGACCCCAACACCACCCTCAGAGGAACACTCATCTACAGACCTCCCGGACCCAGACCACAGTTCAGCGACACCATCGCCGACCTCATCAGCACCCACGCCCTCGCCTCCACGGACTACATCCTCCTCGGGGACCTGAACTTCCACCTCGAGAACAACAACGACGCCAACTCCACCGCCCTGATCGACAACCTCGCCAACCCCGGACTCAAACAGCTCGTGACGACACCCACCCACACCGCTGGACACACGCTGGACCCCATCTTCTCCACCGGCCCCCACGTCGCCTTCAACCACACCACCGAACCCCACTGGACCGACCACAGATGCGTCCAATTCACCTTCATGAAACCCACCACACACCACAGCACCCAACAGCTGCCACGCCGCTGCTGGGGCAAGGTCACCAAGGACCAACTGACTACCACCCTCGCCCTGAAGCCACCCGCCGACCCCGACACCGCCGCAACCAACCTCAAACAGTGGATCAACGACTGCGCCGACACCCTCGTCCCTCTCAAGACCTCCACAACCAACCACACCAACAAGAAAGCCGCCTGGTTCACCGATGACCTCCAGATCTCCAAGCACACCTGCCGGAAGCTGGAGAAGAAATGGCTCCAGGACCGAACACCTGACATCCACACAGCCCACAAGAGAGCCATCCACAGACACCACCAACTCATCAGGGCCGCAAAGAGGACCGCCTTCAAGGACCGCTTAGACAACACCGCACACAACACCAAAGAGCTCTTTAGCATCGTGAAAGAACTCTCCAACCCCAGCTCCAATGCCAACGACATCCCACCATCACAAGACCTGTGCGGCTCCCTGGATACCTTCTTTTACCGCAAGATCACCGACATCCACGACAGCTTCAACTCCGACACCCCCGCACCCACCACCGAGACCACCACCCCTGCGACCACCACCCGCACCAGCCGCCTGACCGCCTGGTCCAACGTCAGCGACGAAGACACCATCAAAACCATGAACTCCATCCACTCCGGAACCCCATCTGACCCCTTGTAGTGTAGCTCCTATCTTCCCAATAGGCTCTGCGCATTGGAATAGTACCTACAGCAGTAAAGGCCTAGACCAGACGTTAACTAGGTCTACTACTGTCGATGCTAGACTTAATTTTTGGGTTTGCCAGCTAAGCTCAGAGTTCGCTAGAAACTTTCTCGAATGTTCAAGGAAGGATTAACTTCCCTGATTAGACAAGAAGGGATTTAGTTTCTGACAACCATAGAACATGACAACTTTGCTCTCCCCTAATCAAGAGTCAATCTCAAGAGTCGTGTGAGCACAAGGCAATTATTTTACTCAGTCAGTACGTGCATTCTTAGTCTCATCAGAATGTAGAGAAAAGGAAGAGACGGGCGTGTTCAATAAAAGATGTTATTTATTGATCAGTCTCTTTTCTCGTACAAGAGAAATGGATCGATATTATTGCAATACTTATAGTTAAGTAAAGTGCATACATTAGAAGCAATAGTATAAAATAATACTGTAAAAACATTGATATGGTTTCTGAGCCATATGATGTTTAAAAATGATTAAAATATATTTACATATACATTTGACTAAACGTACTCAACTGGTGTTTCTAAATACGCCTACCCCGTGTACCTGACCTAAGTCTAATGCGTGGGCGGGAATAGAAAGTTACAGTTTAAGTTAAGTTTGTTTTTGCCAAGTGAATAACTAAAGAATTCTCTGTGAGGGGTTATTCAGTTCTGTACCTGGAATTTAGGATGGATGAGGAATGGTATCTCTTTCTCTGTTCTCGATATTCCAGGCTGCCTGCGAGGGCTGCCCAGAAACACCGGTGCTGGGTCTCTCGGCTTGAGATAGCAGTGCGTCAGGAAGGCGGGGCTGCTGCCAGCGGGGTCTGCTTCTGCTCTCGGCTTCGGCAAGTATGGCTGCTCCGTCTTGTCACCACGCGTGTGTTTGCATAGGGCAAGGTCGGCAATATTTATACCTTAAAGGTGCCGAGATTGACGTAAGGATGGACATAGGTACGTCAATAAAGATGTCATACGACTTGCTCGTTAGCACATTCTTTTGCAAAAGTTCTCTGTGAAATCAAAACAATGGCCGCACGGATTATCCAGGTTGTCATAGGTTTGATTTGTTATGAGAACGTCGTATGCCTTATCAGGGGCTGGAGGAATGTCGCTTGTCTAATTAGATCTCAAGCGTTATGACCTAATCAGATAACACGTTCCTGTGCCGTAGTGTGACTGCGTCAGATAACGGTATCTGCATCATGGGGGATTTCTTGCCTCATGGGCTGACTGTTAGTTAACTTGATAGTTAGTTTAACCAGAATAGGGTCAGGAATAGGGGGACTGATTCAGAACCTATAGAAATACACGACACCCACTCCACGCTAACTATGGTCATATCTACTAATCTATGCATAGTATAACATAGTACAACATACTATAGAGTATAGTGTATACCTTACCACCCCAAAATACATAAATGCATTTTGAAATTTTCAAATATACTGAAAAATTGCAGTCATATATATTGTATGCACTTAAGCTATGAATTAAATGCAAAAGTAAACACGCATTGTTATGCATTATTGCTTTTTGGTATATGAGAAATACACATGAAATGGCTCTTAATATGGCTATACAGAAAGGAAGTCCGAGACCATTTCATCACATAATAAAATATTTGTGAACCTACCAGCGGGCAGCTAAAGTCTATATAAAGTATCTAAAAATAGAAATCTTATTTCTCTAGGAATAGTTTCTTACTTTAAGCAGAAGATCAGTGTCCCGGGAAAAAATATGTAGAAAAATATTTTAAGGGGCATGCTGAAAAAATTGCTGTCCGTGAACTGGATGGTAATTGTTCATGTGACTTTATTTTTAAAGTTGAAGGCCGAATTCAGGGAACGCCGTGTGCGAGTTTACTCAAAAGTCTCTATTTCTGTTCCGGAGAGAACATCATATCATTCAGGCTTTCGAAAAAACTGTCAACAGCTTCATGGGAAAGTTCCACTAAGTCGGAAATAGGGGTAACCATGCATTCATGGGCATGATTGTCTCCATTGACATTCTGATTTGCATTGCTGACAGAAGGTCGTACCTGTTCGATGTTGCTTTCATCTTGAACTTCACTACTCTTCAATCGCAGTGGTGAAGATTCCAGGAATGCCGTCATCAGGATTGGCAGCCTTTGAGGGCAGCACAAAGCGTGAACCTTGGTAGGAACCAACAGTGTATCTGCATCCACTGGCGCATCCGATTGTAGCGTCAGACAGGTGTCTAACACGCATTCTTCTCCGCATAGCAGACACCTTAGTACAGGTAAAACACACCTTTGCCACATTGGTCGAAATGATAGAAACCAAGTCATGTTTAGGTCTCTAAGCCGGGAAAGTCCCAGGATTTTTGATATCCGGTCCCGGTATCCAATGGCTAGGATCGTGTCTTCCATTGTCGCGAGAGTTTGATCTGTGACATGGGTTGCCATAACGAAAAATAAGGACTAGGAATAGGATTCCTGCAATTAGTCCCAGGATCAGGGGAAGTCCGCCAAAAATCGAATGGACGAAATCTGGAAAAATACCCAGTATGGCTTTGAATGGTGTTAATGCCATCGAAAATACTGTCTTAAATACCTTTGAGACCCCAGTGGTATCAGAAATATTTAAGATTTCGCTTAGGATTTCCGCGAAATGTACGGGGGAATTAGTTGATAATATTGTATGTATCTCTGCAGTCGTCCTTGCGACTTGTAGATCATACGTTTCTTTTGATGACGTGAGCATTGTAGGCGTCTGAAGAAGCACTGTTTTCATTCTGCTTAAAGTGTCTATTCGAATAGAAGTAATTTTCAAACTGGGCCATGCCCTTGCCTCCCTGTCTGGAAAGGAGCTGGGGAATAAAGAACGTCCACAGCACTTGACCTTCGCCGTTGTAGTTACTAGATAAGGAGTCCCGGGCATAAGACTGCAACATCTGCGGTCTACAATAAGAATGTAACTCCCATTATAGAGTCTTTGAAAGAATGGTTCTATTTCAGTTGCAGGTGCGCCTTGCTGGTGACATGAAAGGTTGTAAGAATTCCCTTCACAGGCTCCATGCAAACTAATTCCGTTACACAGAAGCGTGCCGCTTAGTAACATAGCACAATTGTTGCCACTAAGAAACACTTTCTGTCCTTTATTACTGACACATGCATGTGAATAGGGCAGGTTCCAAGTTGTTTTAAGGTACCCCTTTCCCAATTTCTCGTACATGCCAGCCTGTATATATTTTTGGCAGTATTGAAACCTGAAGGTTGAGATTGGAATATTTATGATTCCGTGTATTATCCATTCACTGACAGGTCGTTCTGACATTGTCATTGGTAATCTTTCTAGTTTTTCAATGCTCAAGATTGTATAATCAGCACCCTTTTGCGCCATACCGATTTGTCTATCAGTAAGGTTAAAGATTTGGAATAGTGACGTTGTGTTGATTAAACGCCAAGGCACATAGCCTGAACGCAGATTTTGTAACGTCCAGCCAAGCTGTACAATGGAACGCAATTGTGACTGACCATGTTGTAATAACAGTAAGTCTTGCGATAGTATATCGATTGCTGAAGACACAATGCTGTCCAATGAAAAAATTCTGGAGGACAGAGTCATTAACCCATTGTCCACTACAGAAAGTGATTTTTCCAAATTGATACGGTCAATTTCCCGTATTCTTTCTGCTGTTTCAATTTGAGTAACCTTCCAGGCCTCATTGTATGCTGCATATACAGAGGCTGCTATGAAACGCTTTTGACGCTGTTTGCGTGGTCCCAGTATGAAATCACGCAAGTCAGCACCATCAGTAAGTAAAGTTAGGTGTTGCTTAATTTCAGGCAGTGTGGAAGTCTGTAGCCATTGGAGGCATAATTTGCCCACACTGTAGGTTGTTATTATCCCTGGGTGATGTCTTTGGGGATATCTAGGGTCTGGCCTGGTCATTTTGAAACCCTGTGTTTTATTCAGGAATCTATCTTGACAGTTATTTGTATCTGTGGGCCAGATCAACCATTGTTTCCAATCAGGATGTGTTCTGTTTTGGTTAAGTATATGGTTTATGTCTATTCCTTCATCTGTATCAGAGTTATTGCTAAACATTGTTGGCTTTGGAATAGACGGGTTATTTAAATCTTTGATTTTGGCTCAGCCAAGACAGGTGGTTTGTTGAACAGTGTCATTTAAAAATATCATTTGTTCTGGGATCATGCAGGCTCTAAACAAAGCTTCTAAACCCTGTACTTGCCATTCTTTTGTACCCCAAACACTTTTCAAATCAACATTTTTGTCCCAATAATCAAATCCAAAAGTATTCATTTTTTCAAAGAATGAATCTGAATATATCAATTTTGTGTTGGTTATCATGGTTTTCATCCCTGTCTTGTTTGACAATTTGTAATAAAATGTTTCAGCATTAGTTATGTTAAAACCTGAAAAATATGAATATTTGTCATAAACGGTTCTAGAGCTCCCTTTTGGAGGTGTAGCACAATGTTCCCATTGATTATAATTTAAAACATTTCTAGGTTGTGCAGATTTATGCAAGAAATGGTTACCATAATGGTTATAGCAATACATACTATCATAATTTGTAGAACCTTGCAAATAATCATGTTTTGTAAATTTAGCAGACATTACTAAGTCAGACATCATATTGTTAATACTTTCAAAGTCCCAATCATCAGCAAATGAGTTTGGTTTTGCAAAGTCACTCAAAGAGATCTTGATTTGGTGTGGATATTTCAGGATCTCGACCGGACCATAAATTTCATAGTCAGTGTTGTCCCAGGCTACCCCACCAGGTATCGGATTGGCTGTGAAGTTGGCTGAAGAAAGTTCTGGAGAAAGTTCTCTTTTCTCGACGTGTGAAGATGTGTGTGGTTTGAGGACCAAGTTGATGTTCTGACTTGCTGTGTCCATTTTAGCATATTTTCCCTCAATGAAGCGTCCCAAAGTAAATACCATGATGAGCCAAAGTATGAGGATAAATGCACCAAAACCCACCCAAAATTCAATCCATGGAGAAACCAGATATGTTTCTTTCAGTTGTTTCAAAAGTTCCTTAGCTTTGTCTTTAAAGGATTTTGATGATGGCTGTGTCTTTGGTTCACTGAAGCCTTCAGAGGAATCATCGAAGTTGATGAAGTAACCAGATGCAGTTCTGTCAATTGTTCCAATTGGTTCAGGATTTTTGTTTTTTGCATTGTCACTTGGTACTTCAGTATAGATAGGTGTGTCTCTGCTAAATGTTTTTATTTGGGTTTTCAGAGGTCTTAGTTATATTGCATTGTTGCATAGTCCTTGTTGTTCTTCTGTAGGCGTTTCGAATGTGATGAGCCTCTCTGATAGGACCTCTGTACTGGTAGCAAACCTTGGTGTTCTGCTACTTATTGGGAGTCCACTTGGCCTACTGTTTGTTATTGGCCACATCTTGTGGTTTTACCAGGTCGATGGATACAACTCGGTTCTCCTTTTTTCCAGCAAGTGGCGGTAGTACAACTGATCTTGTCCCGTTGACAGACAAGACAGGAACTGCTTTTCTGTAAAAAGGCCCAAATTCCTTCTTTACCGCGATCTTCTCCCTGACTAGATCCCCGACTTTTGGAATCCAGACAGGTCTTGCTGGGACAGGTGGTGACTCTTCAGTGGTTGTTGGCTGTTGTTTCAACTGTATGTTGCTCAGGTCTTTTCTTGTTTTATTTAAGTCCTGCAAAATAGCCAAACGGTCTTTGACATCAAAGGTTTTTTCTATTACCACTGAAGTCTGACTATCAAGGTCAGAGATCAACATCCTAGTTCCGAATAATAATTCGTACGGACTTAATCCCTTCAGAGAATTTCTTGGCAAGTTATTTAGACTACGTTGGACACTTATTAGATGTTTGACCCACCCAGCTCCCGAACCTAATATCCTTTCTATTATAGATTGCTTTCTGCCTTGGTTTTTTCTTTACACCATCCCATACCCTCAGGAAGGAAGTGAGAAGATTCCCGCTGGGCTGTGCTCATTTGGCCATGTTTCCCCCCCATGCTGGTTTGCCTGAGTGAAAGAAATGGTCGAACGTAGCATGCTCTTAGCGTATATGCCATTTAGACTTGCGAATCTTGTATAATAGTCCGGACGTCAGCCGAGTGCTGGTGATCTACATTATAAGTGGAAACTAGCCTGTATATGTTAATCGCAAGCCATTCTTTTTGCTGGTAATATTATCTGCCTTGATTCGACGAGGTATTAAACTGCTTCTCTCCCCTCTGCGATCTCTGTTGCAGTTTGGGCAGTTTTTTACAAACATGGTGTAGTGCAGGCTCATGCCTGGCCACCAGTACCGTGATTGTAAATCTTCCAGATAATCTTTTAATTTAAGGTGTCTGTAACCCTCGCCCATGTGTGCGTCTGCGATTAACAAGTTTCTCCTGTCCATGTTTGGAATCACTCTATCCCCCACTCCAGGGATTCGAGCAAAGGGGACGGAGTTTGCATCGATTATGTATGTATAATTGGGTGGATAGTTGATCGGTAGTGCTGAGCAGTCGCCGTTTGATGACGTTTTCACTGCCAGCAATGTTTCACCGTCAATGTATTTTAATGTACGCTTTTTTCGATCTACGGGAGCCGATTTAGTGGCTGCCGCTGCGGCTGTTTCAGCCAATGAATTCCCCACAACGTGAACGCCATCAAGTTGATGACTCAGTGAGTGTGTCACGTGAGTCTTTGGTAGTTCTTTTTGTAAAAGAGCTATTTGTTCCCAGAGCAGTCTCTGCTTTATTGGTGCATCTGTGTCATCTTTGTAACCGTTCTGAATCCATGTCTGCAAATCCTTGTTATATGCTTTGACGCAGTAATATGAATCTGACACTATAAGTGTCGGGAATTCGCGATCCGCATTATCTAGCGCCATTTTCAAAGCTATTATTTCAGTTTGTAGTTCTGAATTAGTTTCTACTGAGTGTGATTTTGTTAATAGAGGTTTTAGTTTACCTCCGCGCCACACTTCTTTTGTAATCTCACATGTGGGGTTGTATGCATGTTCTCCCCAAACGGAGGGTTGAGCATGTCCGTCTGTATAGATTACACAGGCGTAATGTCGTAGAGGCAAAATGTCGATTGGCAGAGGATACGTCTTTTCATATTTTAGATTTTTTAATTCTTCTAGTTCTGGATCAAAGTAGTAGTATACTTTGTCCGTTGTGATTGAATTCACCCATTGTATCCATTCTGGATCCAATGTTGTTGATGGTAAATTACACGGTGTTGTTAATGCCTCAAAGGCTGATTCAGCTGTTCTGACTGTGATATGTCTACCGTCAGCTATGTCTTTTTCTCTAGCTATTGCGGTTTGAACTGCTTGAACAATTTTTCCTTTGTTGCTGAATCTCTGTTCAGCTTTTGTGTACAAGTGTGATTTGAATGCAATTGGTACCTTTTCTCCTTCATTAGAAGTCAGTTATGTGAATCCGCATCTCCCTGGGATGACTCGAATCACAAGATTGCGTGTGTTATCACGTGTTTCTAATTTTGTTTTAATTAGCATGTCTGTTTGTAAGGATCTCAAAATTTCTGTGTGTTTTTGAGTCCAACTGGATCTTTTAAAGTCTGGTTTAATTAGATCGTAAAGGGGTTTGACCCTTTCTGCGTAATTTGCAATGTATGTTCTTCCGAAATTTAGGAAGCCTAGAATTGACTGTAGGTTTTTTAGTGTTTTAGGAGCTTGGATTACGGCACATTTCTCTAGGAAATTGTCTGCCAGGCTTTTACCTTCACTTGATAACTCATATCCTAAGAATAGGACCGTCAGATGGGCAATTCTGGACTTTTTGAAGTTGAATTTGTAACCCTCTGCAGCGAACCCAAGTATTATGGTGTTCACCCTTTTCAAGTGAGTCTCCAAGTCATCATCTGTTAAGTAAATGTCATCGACATAAGATAATGCTTCATCATCATATAGTTGTAGTAATTCTGTTACTCTAGCTGAGAATACCCCCGGGCTGTTCTTGTACCCCTGGGCTAACCGACAGAATTGTTTTTGAGTGCCATTTACTGAGAATGCAGTTAAAGATCTGCTCTCTGGTGCTATGTTTTGACAAAATAATCCATTGGAGATGTCCAAGGTTGTTTTGTATTTTTTGCACACTATGTTATTCATTAGTGCAGCACTGTGTGAGTTTTGCACTGCAAAGGTTTTGCAACATGTGTTAAGGTGTCGGTAATCCAAAACTAGACGGTACGAATTGTCTGGTTTGGAGACCGGAAACAAAGGATTGTTCATTTGTGAGGTGCAAGTTTCAATCACCCCCTGGTATTCTAGCTGATCTAGTATTTCATTTACTTGTTTTTTAGCTTCTTGCTTAATTGGGTACTGCCTTTGTGCAGTTGGTTGTGATTTTAAATGGATTTTGTGAGGAGGAGAATCCTCATCCCATCCTACATGATTTTTATATAAAGCAGGTGCTAAGGCCACTGCCCACTTTCTAGCAAGTGTGTATTTTTTATGAATCGGTATTTGATTCGAGAAGGCAGGCATAATTACTTCTTCGCCATGAGGGCACTCCCTGACAAACTCTGGTGGCCAGTCTTTTTCAGCTAGAAGGATGTCATAGCCTTTGGAGAGGTTATCCCAAAATAGTCCCCTTATTTTCCTAGTCTTATCTCCCTCTATACGTAATGTTATCTCGTATATCTTGTGGGGCTTGCTAACTCTGGTGTCTGCAGTTTCCACTTGAAGGTATTCATTCGTGTCCACTGTCTCCAGATGATTCATAAGGACTTTGCGAGCTATGCTCACCTCTGCTGCGCTGTCTAGCATTGTCTGAGCCCATTCTCCGTTTTTCAGTTGTGTCCTCAGTATTCTCGGCATTTTTAACTACCTTGATACTGGCTACCTTCTTTTTTGGAAATTGTAATTTCTTTTTAAGTTGAGCAGGTTCCTTGTCTTTGGACTTGGCGTGCTCTTCTGATCGTCCTCTTCTTTCCGATTTCTGCGAGGAATTCTGAAAAGATTGAGAGGGACGTGTATCAATGTCTTGATATCTATCAGGTTTTTTAATATTATCCCTATTTCTAAGGTTATATCTATTCCCAGAGGGGTCACTCTGCTGTGACCTCTGTCTTTGGTTTGGAGATTTCTCTCTTCGCCTAGGAGACCTTCCTCTGGACTGGAATTTCTTTTCTTTAGGATTGGATTGTTTGTTTCCATCCCAGTTCTTTTTTGGTGAATTATTATTATTAAAAAATATTTTTTCTGGACTTGTAGTCAGTTGCGGTTTTACTGGTATTCCACCTAGACTATCTCTGCCTAGTTCTTCATAGGATTTTTCTATGATTCTGGCAATTTCAGCTGGTTGGTCTGCTATATCTGTCTCTTTTAACCTCTGGCGGATCGCCACGTTTGCTGCTTTACCTTTTATGTTGGCTAGTAATATAGCCGAAACCTGTTTGAAGTCTTTTAGTAATTTCATACCAAGAGTTAAAGCAGGTTCTGGATCGTATTCATCTTGAATTTGTTTTAGCACATCTGGTATCACCGAAATGGATGGGACACCGTGCGTTTTTGTGTAGATGGAAGCAAAGACTGTACCCCAAGTGTCACAGTCCTCAATGTGTGGTGCGATTCCCATTGGGAGACATATAGTCAGAATCCTGTGTTTTTCTAATGGGGTGGTGTCAGGAAACACCGCCTCTATTTGGGTAATTTTCTGTGCCAACCAGAATGGTATCTGTTCCCGTTTAGCTGGAACTTTACCTAGGCAGGATTGGATGTTCTGTGGTGTAATTTTGTTTGTGTTCCCCTGGTGAGGGGTCAGCTGTGGAAGTTTAATCGCTGGCTGAATTGTTGAAGTCCGCATTACATACTGAACTAATTGTCTATGAATTTTTAGTAGTTGTTTTAGCTGTATTAATAGCTCTGCTGCAGGCATTCTTTCGATGTCTGGATGTGGTGTGTATCCGGCTAAGACCGGCCACGTTGCTCCTGGTCTTCCTAAAGGACCGAGCCTTGTAATGTGATTGTTATGTTTTAGGGCGCCATCAAATAAGAGCAAATGCTCTTGGAATTTGAGTGGTACTTCCACCTCCTCGAAAGGAGTGTACGTTTCAGGAGGTTCCTCTACTTTGTAATAGTGGAAGTACTTTGTTACAGCATTTGCTGCTGGAAAATGTATCCATGAATAGTATACCTCTGTCTGCCGATATTCGTGTGCCTCAATTACGAATATGACTGTGCCACCTCTAGGTGTCAGTCCATTTTCTATAAGTTTTAAGGTTATAGATCTCCTTTTAATGACCGGAATGAGTATTATATCCGCGTCTGCTGCTTGCATGGTAGCATCAGCATCTGCAAGTTCAGTTGCTAATCTAACTTCCTCTCTTTCTTCATCACTTTCTGACATTTTACTGTCAGGATGGTATTATGTTTGTTTGCAGATCAGGTTTCTTTATGGAACAAAGATAAGATGCACAATATTTCGGAACTGTTTTATCCTTCAACGTTGACTTGACCAAGAACCATACATAGGAGTTCCCTCCTGCGAGGTTTTGGAGGATATAACCTTTCACCCACTCCAGACATCTTTGGAGTATTCGGGAAAAGGGGTCTGAGTGAGAAAGCACGACTGAGTTACTCTAAATGTCTTACGTTAGTTTTATCGCCCTTTCCAAACGCGTTGGGCGCCATGTAGTGTAGCTCCTATCTTCCCAATAGGCTCTGCGCATTGGAATAGTACCTACAGCAGTAAAGGCCTAGACCAGACGTTAACTAGGTCTACTACTGTCGATGCTAGACTTAATTTTTGGGTTTGCCAGCTAAGCTCAGAGTTCGCTAGAAACTTTCTCGAATGTTCAAGGAAGGATTAACTTCCCTGATTAGACAAGAAGGGATTTAGTTTCTGACAACCATAGAACATGACAACTTTGCTCTCCCCTAATCAAGAGTCAATCTCAAGAGTCGTGTGAGCACAAGGCAATTATTTTACTCAGTCAGTACGTGCATTCTTAGTCTCATCAGAATGTAGAGAAAAGGAAGAGACGGGCGTGTTCAATAAAAGATGTTATTTATTGATCAGTCTCTTTTCTCGTACAAGAGAAATGGATCGATATTATTGCAATACTTATAGTTAAGTAAAGTGCATACATTAGAAGCAATAGTATAAAATAATACTGTAAAAACATTGATATGGTTTCTGAGCCATATGATGTTTAAAAATGATTAAAATATATTTACATACACATATACATTTGACTAAACGTACTCAACTGGTGTTTCTAAATACGCCTACCCCGTGTACCTGACCTAAGTCTAATGCGTGGGCGGGAATAGAAAGTTACAGTTTAAGTTAAGTTTGTTTTTGCCAAGTGAATAACTAAAGAATTCTCTGTGAGGGGTTATTCAGTTCTGTACCTGGAATTTAGGTTGGATGAGGAATGGTATCTCTTTCTCTGCTCTCGATATTCCAGGCTGCCTGCGAGGGCTGCCCAGAAACGCCGGTGCTGGGTCTCTCGGCTTGAGATAGCAGCGCGTCTCTCAGCGCGTCAGGAAGGCGGGGCTGCTGCCAGCGGGGTCTGCTTCTGCTCTCGGCTTCGGCAAGTATGGCTGCTCCGTCTTGTCACCACGCGTGTGTTTGCATAGGGCAAGGTCGGCAATATTTATACCTTAAAGGTGCCGAGATTGACGTAAGGATGGACATAGGTACGTCAATAAAGATGTCATACGACTTGCTCGTTAGCACATTCTTTTGCAAAAGTTCTCTGTGAAATCAAAACAATGGCCGCACGGATTATCCAGGTTGTCATAGGTTTGATTTGTTATGAGAACGTCGTATGCCTTATCAGGGGCTGGAGGAATGTCGCTTGTCTAATTAGATCTCAAGCGTTATGACCTAATCAGATAACACGTTCCTGTGCCGTAGTGTGACTGCGTCAGATAACGGTATCTGCATCATGGGGGATTTCTTGCCTCATGGGCTGACTGTTAGTTAACTTGATAGTTAGTTTAACCAGAATAGGGTCAGGAATAGGGGGACTGATTCAGAACCTATAGAAATACACGACACCCTGCCCTCACCACGTCTTCAAGAAAGCCAGCACAACCATCGCGTCTCACCTTCGAAAAACAATCAACCGTTCCTTCGAGACAGCAACCTTCCCGGAAAGCTGGAAGCACGCCGAGATCAACGCCCTTCTGAAGAAGCCCAAGGCAGACCCCAAGGACCTGAAGAACTTCCAGCCCATCTCCCTGCTCCCGTTTCCGGCAAAAGTGACAGAGAAGATCGTCAACAAACAGCTAACCCGCTACCTCAAAGACAACAACATCCTGGACCCCTCCCAATCTGGTTTTCGCAGCAACCACAGCACCGACACCGCCCTCATCGCCGCCACTGACGACATCAGGATCCTGATGGAGAAAGGAGAAACAGCCGCCCTCATCCTCCTGGACCTATCAGCAGCCTTTGACACAGTCTGCCGCCGCACCCTATCAGCACGCATCCATGACGACGTAATTCAAGAGAAAGCCCTGGCCTGGACCACATCCTTCGTCTCCGGCAGAACCCAGAGCGTCCGCCTCCCACCCTTCCGCTCGAAATCCACCAAAATCATCTGCGGCGTCCCACAGGGATCCTCTCTCAGCCCGACGCTGTTCAATATCTACATGGCACCGCTCGCCCACGTCGCCCGACAACATAACCTCAACATCATCTCCTACGCCGACGACACCCAGCTGATCATATCCCTCACCGAAGACCCCCACACCGCCAAAGCCAACCTCCACAGAGGAATGAAGGCCGTAGCAGACTGGATGAAGGACAGCAGACTGAAGCTGAACTCAGACAAGATGGAGGTCCTCATTCTCGGACCCACCGCATCAGCCTGGGACGACTCTTGGTGGCCCACATCGCTAGGCACAGCCCCGGAAACCACAGACCATGCACGCAACATGGGGGTCATCCTCGACTCCACCCTCTCCATGACCAGGCAAGTCAACGCCGTCTCCGCGTCCTGCTTCAACACCCTCCGCATGCTCTGCAGGATCTTCAAATGGATCCTTCCTGACACGAGAAAAACGGTCACCCAGGCCCTCATCACCAACAGACTCGACTACGGGAATGCCCTCTACTCAGGAACAACAAGCAAGCTCCTGAGACGACTACAGCGAATCCAGAACGCCTCGGCACAACTGATCCTCAACGTCCCGCGATGCATCCACATCACACCCCACCTGAGAGGCCTGCACTGGCTCCCCGTCAACAAGAGGATCACCTTCAAACTCCTCATCCACGCACACAAAGCCCTACACAAGACCGGACCTACATACCTCAACAACCGACTCAGCTTCCACACCCCCACCCGAAGCCTCCGCTCAGCCAACCTCGCCCTCGCTACAGTTCCTCGTATCTGGAAAACCACCGCCGGCGTCAGATCCTCTCCTACCTCGCCGCCAAGACCTGGAACGCTCTCCCCACCAGCCTACGACAGACTCATGCCTGCTGGCCTTCAGAAAACTCCTCAAGACCTGGCTCTTCGATCAGTAGCGGCCCCCCTCCCCCCCAGCGCCTTGAGACCCTCACGGGTATGTAGCGCGCTTTATAAATGCAGTGATTGATTGATTGATTGATTGAATCCATCCATATGACAATGTCTTTTAGACAATCTTTGGATTTAAGAAAGGCCACTACTGAATGCTCTCCAAATGTAGCTGCATATTGTCTCCATAGAAAATAACCTTCACTCCCCAAGTTTCATGAAAAGTGACCAAGGGCGCTAGGTAGAGATTAAAGAGCAATGGGCTCACTGCAGAGCTCCGGGACACCCCACAGATAAGGGGTTTGAATGAGGAGGAAAAGGGGTGAAGACGAACCCGCTGGGAAAGCTCTTCCAAAAAAGATCTGAACCCTGATAGAGCTGTGCCCTGAATGCCAAGCTAGCTTAGACTGTTCAACAAGGTGGAGTGTGCCACCATGTCAAATGCTGCCGAGAGGTCTAACAAAACGACCACAGCTGAGGAGCTACAGTCTACAGTTTCTCTGACAAACTCCAAAACATCCAGTAGGCAGATTATGTGTAACAACCAGCACTGTAGCCCAACTGAGTGTCATATAGCAGATTATTTGCATTGATGAAGGATGATAGTTGGTGATTCACCTTCTTCTCTAGGATCGTATTGGGGACAGACAAAAAGGAGATGAGCCTAAAGTTGCTGAGCATACTCGGGACCACATTGTTTTTTTTTGTTTGTTTTTTAGGAGGTGTAGCAGAAACGCCTGTATCCATATGGAGGGGAAATGTCAGACATCAACTGAACATTTCAGATCATATTCAGATAAGGATTGATTGAGTATGCAGCCAAACTAAGAATATGAGAGCAGAATGGGTTCTCAAGGGAACCCGATTTGCATTTTAGCACTTCCTCCAGAGATTCCTCTACCAAAATAGTACAGAGTTCAGAGAAACAGGTGAGGGACTGGAGTGCGGTACCGCTGTGTTAATAGTGCCAGTAGATCCTGGGAACGCGAAGTAAAGTTTTTGTATCTTTTCATCAAAAAAGTTGGATAGCCTAGTGAAGAGATCATGTGAAGGAGCCATGGTACTTTTAATTGCATCAGGGGAGGTGAATGACTTGACGATTTTAAAAACTTTTCTTGATGAGTTGGAGGCAGATTCAATCTTTGCTGCAAAGTACTCTCTCATGGATCATGATGTAAAGAGACTTTGAATCATTTTGGCAGCCAGTGCAATGTAAAACCCCTTCTTATAATATTTGTCGGAGAGTTCACTTGTGAAATCCTTCCTATTGTTTTTGCCATGGGGTTTCACCATGTACATCCAAGAACACTAATGATGCGGGAATTTAAGGCACATGAGTAATTAGTCTAACTGTAAAGCACATAAACACACAACTCTTCAATGTTCACAAATCAATAAGTAAAACTCCCATAAACATGAATATCTTATCTTCAGACTGTTACTAATCTTTTCTTCTTCTTACTAAGGGCTTGACCCTTAGTAAGAAGAAAAATGTGGTAAAGGGATATCCACCAAAAATTGGCTTTTGTCTAGTTGGCTCTTTTCTCAGTTCCCCCGTCTCAATTACAGATGGGAACATTGCTATGTTTCTAATGGTGGAGCTACTAATGGCAGAGAGAAACATAACAGCCTTCCTCCCTCCAATCCATTGGCTGGTATTATATCAATTTATGAAGGAACTGCCCACAAAGTTTCCATTAGGCTTTCTCATGTCCGTCACCAAGGCTGTACCGGCAATGAAAGGGCTTGAAAACTGCCCATATGTTTACTGATGTGCTGGGAGAAAATTCCCAGTAAGTGACAGTGATTTTTTAAAAGTATTTGTTCTTCTAAGGTAATCCCTACTTTGGGTGTTTATCTTTGAATAAAAACAGTTGTAATCTTATCCTCCATGCTACAACAGCATGGCTGGCCAGATGTCAATCATTTGTTACCCAAAAGTTCACCCACCATGCTGTAAAACTATTGTAGATGAAGATACAAATCAAATCAAATTTATTATGCATAATTAATCAAAAACATGGCATACAGTATCACATCTCTACATGATAAAAGGAAACTTTTAAAACACTAAACACGGATTGAAAATACTTGTGACTTAAAAGAGGTGTGTAGCAGCAGTAACTCACCGGTTGGTAACTCAAGATAGGGAAGCCTGCTTACCACTTGGCTAGGGAGACTATGCCTCTACTGCTTCAGGCAGTTGGCAGCTCTACCTGAAAGTTCTCAATGACCCCATAAGTCCTGTGGTCACCATGAAACTGTTATGTTATTTTGTCTTATTTCTGCAGTGATGGGTGAAGAGCTGCAGAACTATGGTGGCATGGGATCTTTGCTTGTGATAGTACGTTAAACAGAGAACTTGTGAGAAGGATTGTGGGTTGTCTGAGTGTAAGCTTTGCTGAGGTAACATGAGAAGTGCTCATTGCATTACAAATAAAAAACTTGTTCATTTGCTGGTTTTGATAACAGATGCTGAGTGCACTTCCCACTTTTGAATACAACAGTCGAATAATTGTCATCAACTAAAAGAATTAAGTCCTGCAATTTTTTCTGTGATGGTCACCAAGATGACCTAAGCTTTATTTAGCATTGGGTAAGAGATACCCATATAGAGGTCCATAATGGTGTTCTCATGAAAACAAAATAAACTAAGAAGCTCCTTAAAGCAAGAGACTGTTGTTAAAACCCCAGGACATTATGTCTTAATATTCTAAGCTTCTATACTTTTTATTTCTATGCAATATATTCCAGTCTCTTAATTTGGTGGATGTTCGGTGAGGTAAACAACCAAAATATAGAATCGAACATATAGAATGGACAGAATATCGACTTCAAAATATAGATAGGAAAGAATACCGAATTACCAAAATATAGTTAGTCAGGATATTGAATTTGAGGTAGGAAATATCGATTTCCATAACATCGAATTTAAAATATCGATTTCCATAATATTGAATTTTTTTAGTGTTATGTATGGTAGTATATGTGTTAAAATTATGTATTAATTTTGTAATGTATGTTTAATTTTGTTAAAGTAATGAATGTTATGTAATTTAATGTTTGCGTAATTTCATTCCGTAGCGGGTTGTGGGTTTATAGGGGAATAGGGTGGGAAGTAATTTAATTATAGTAAATGAAATAATATTTTGTATTTATGTGTATTGATAATTAATTGATTGATAATTAAATATTAATTGGTAATTGATTTTTATTAATTGGTAATTAATGTTTATTAATTGGTAATTATTTTTTATTAATTGGTAATTAATCATTATTAATTGATTAATTGATAATTATGTTAATTGTATTATTTATTTGGAGTGGGTTGTGCGTTTAAAGGGGAATAGGGTGGGAAGTAATTTAATTGTAATAATGTATATATTTATTTTTATTTATATGTGTTGATAATTAATTGCTTGATAATTAATTATTAATTGGTAATTATTTTGTATTCATTGGTAATTAATTTGTATTAATTGATTAATTGATAATTATGTTAATTGTATTATTTATTATTTGGAGCGGGTTGTGGGTTTATAGGGGAATGGGGGGAAGTAATTTAATTGTAATAAAGTAAATATTTTTATTTATTTATATGTATTGATAATTAAATATTAATTAGTAAATTAATTTTTATTAATTGGTTATTAATTAATTTAATTGGTAATTAATCTTTATTAATTGGTAATTATGTTTAATTAATTTGTTATTGGTATTGATAATTAATTTAATATAATTTTAATATTAAATCATTACATTCCCTACTGTTGCACTCTCTGGAGTGGGAATAGTAATTTCTACCCCTACGCTATCCAATGTTTTCCCTACTGTTGCACTGACTGGAGTGGGAATAGTCATTTTTACCCCTACGCTATCCAATGCTTTCCCAACTGTTGCACTCTCTGGAGTGGGAATAATAATTCCCCCCCCCCCCTGCTATCCAACGCTTTCCCTACTGTTGAACTCTTTGGAGTGGGAATAGTAATTTTTACCCTCCTGTTATCCAACGCTTTTCCTACTGTTGCACTCTCTGGAGTGGGAATAGTAATTTTTACCCCTACGCTATCCAACGCTTTCCCTACTGTTGCACTCACTGGAGTGGGAATAGTAATGTTTACCCCACGCTATCCAACGCTTTCCCTACTGTTGCACTCACTGGAGTGGGAATAGCAATTTTTACCCTCCCACTATCCAACGCTTTCCCTACTGTTGCACTATCTGGAGTTGGAATAGTAATTTTTCCCCACCACTTTCCAACGTTTCCCTACTGTTGCTCTCTTTGGAGTGGGTATAGTAATTTTTACCCCTACGCTATCCAACGTTTTCCCTACTGTTGCGCTCACTAGAGTGGGAATAGTAATTTTTAACCCTACACTATCCAACGCTTTCCCTACTGTTGCACTCTCTGGAGTGGGAATAGTAATTTTTACCCTCCGGCTATCCAACGCTTTCCCTACTGTTGCATTGTCTGGAGTGGGAATCATAATTTTTACCCCTACGCTATCCAACGCTTTCCCTACTGTTGCACTCACTGGAGTAGGAATAGTAATTTTTACCCCTACGCTATCCAACGCTTTTCCCTACTGTTGCACTCTCTGGAAATTTCAAATAATTATTTCCTTTAGTAGACTAGTTAATAAATTACATGTTGAGTATGGAACAATTTTACCATAAGCCCTTATCTTGCTTGCATCTCATGTTAATTTTGAATATGATGTATGTCAGTATCTTACATGATTTTTGTGTGGCATTGTGTCGTAACCTGTGGTTGTTGCTATGCATCCTCTCCATAGTTCATGAGTGTGATGTAATGGCATGCTGATGAGTTCCTGGTTGGTATGAATGGCAGTTGGGGAGAGTGGGCTGAGAAGCAAGGATGATGCTCTGGTTGGGCTATTTATACTGGACCTGTAAGTTGTAACATTAGTGATTCTGCTACAAGAAATCTATATTTTATAATCTACATGACCTGGCCCCATGACATCTTACATTACAACACTGTTGACGAGGATCGGATACGAACCTACGTGTGCATAGCACAATGGATCGAGGGGTCACCGGGGTTGAGGTCTTTCTGTTACCTGCCAGGGCAAAATATTGAATGTTGCATATTTTTCATATGCTTTCTGGTGTATTTCATGTAATGCTATGCTGAGTATGATATCTTGTATATTGCACAATGTTATGCTAAAGTGTTACAAAGTGTCCTTCCTTAGGAGTTAGGGGGTGGTGTGTTGCATCCTATTGTTGCCAATGTGTTGCAGTATAGGGTGAGGGTATGTGTTGGACCCTAGTGATACTGCATGTGTCCTTACTAAGGGTTTAAGGATAACTGTGTGTAGTAGGAGCAGTATAGGGTGAGTGTTTGTGTTGAACACTGGTGATTCTGTGAGTGTCCTTCCTAAGGGGTTATGGATTAACTGTGGGTAGTAGGGGGCATATTAAGTCCTGCAGAGGATTTACCTGTTTGGAATATTTATGAGTCAGATGTGTATAGGACTGATAAATTCTTTAACTTCTGATCCAGCGTAACCAGTATGAATATTTCAAATTTAACTTTCTACTCAGTACTTATTCATTTATCCCTCTAACTGTAATGGGCACCCTACAGCTAGACAGGTTACATACACCATTGCCCTCACCACAGAGGCTAATGGTCTTCTTATGGATCTTTCTCCGCCCATAGGAGGGGCTGGGAATTCGGATGACCAAAACAAAATGTTAGCCACCCAGTGAGGACCATTAATGACTGACCAACTCACAAATTTGAAATAAGGTTCAAATACACTATCAATGCCATACTGTAAAAATAGAGTATCGCAATGTGGAGACCCAATCTTCTAAAGAAAGTTACAAACTAGAAGCTCTGCTATTGCAACACAGAATAGAAGAAACAAACCTTGATATTCTCATAAAATTTGCAGATTCTACCTACACAGCGTTTAGATTAAAAGAGTAATTCAGTACAGTTTCAAATAAAGAACATCAGTACACTATTATAGACTCAGGCAATTTAGATAATTATTGTACTAAAGTACCAAACTGATACAGATAAGCAATTTCTTGTGCACCTCATTCAAGAATAATAAAGCATGTAGTACTAGACCACACATCTAGCTAGAAGCTCAAATCCAAATTGGATCATTTAAAATAAACTTCAGATATGAGATTACAGACCTCTACCATCATTAAAGCCAGAACTATAGTTCAGAGCTTTTTTAACAATACCTAAAGATGTTAAGCAAAGGGATAAATGAATCAATTTTAAAGACTTCTATGGGCGAGTCCGTGAGCATTGACAAAAAGAAAATATAAAGTAAAAATCAATTTGTTTATCAAAGGAGGATTCAAGGTCAAGTGCATGAATATAGTACCATCAGCAAAAAAGCAGTCCAAATAGGGGAAAATAATGGCATTGCAAGTGTTACCCTTCCTTTGTCATCTTTTATAAACTGTGACACCTTAATGACGTGTTATCACTCCACTAGTCAGTCCATCGTATGATTAGTTTACGTATGGAGTCAGAAAATACATTTAGTTACTCCTGCATTCTTTCCCAAGCACTTCATGTGAACAACTTGACTTTTTGAGAGGCCTCACAGGTTTGTCAACGGTAAGAAATACACAGTGTAACAGACTATGGCAATCGGGTGAGATTTGAGTTTCCCACTGAGCCATATCACAGTGAACTTCGAAAGAATGTACTTTGTATGTAAAATGAAATATACGCATAACAAATAATACATCATTTGCAGAAATGCCAATGAACTATTTTGCTTGCTAATGGAAAAGCTGCAGCTCAAGAAAGGACTGTTTAGAGTTTAAAATGCATGCATCAGCTTTAAATGAATTAAAATGAATTGAAATCAAATATAATGGATAGAATCATTATTTCATAATAAGTGAATAATAATAAAATGTTTCACCATGTATTATTACATAAAGTTGATTAGCATTAGTAATGGCCTACTGCCACAATTTTCAACAGCCGTACATGTAAATAATCCATAGAAAGCCATTTTACCAAAATTGTTTCTACATTTTTACAATCATTCAGGTCTCTACTATCACCTCAGAAAACTTAAACTTTCTAGCTAAGTTCATCGCATAATTTCACCATAGTCTAATTATAATGCATTTGCGATCATTAGATTAATTTGTTTTCTTCAGCACGTGACTAGTAACATTATTTCATGAGGAATCTTGTTATGAACATCTATTAGCATTATAACTATTTGGAAATATATTTTTTCCTTTTCTTACTCTTTCAAGCACGTTTTTACAGTGCTGTTAGTTCATTTATCTCTATTGCTGTATTACTTTGTTTATCTTGTGCAATGTGTACATTCAAGTTTTTGTGTCTAAACCAGTAAAAGTGTCATGTAAGATGTCTAAAATATTTCACTTCATCAAGCCTTAAAATATTTCACTTCATCAAGCCTCCCTCTGAAGGCGAATTAAGCCATTACAATATCTACTCCTTAGATCTCATCACAGATTGCAGGTTTGTTGTCTTTAAACTCTTTCTTCTGCTCTCTTCTAGGATTTTGATTTTGTCATAGTATTTACATTGTTCATTTTCTATTTCAGGATTAATTCTTGTTCTTTTCACTCCTTGTTTGTTTTTCCGGGGTTTGGAAAATTTGATAGATAATATCACCAGCATTATGCTCAGAGAGATCACCACGAAAGCTCTCATGATAGAAATTTTCAGTCAATTTCATAATTACCTAACCAGTTACTAACAGTAGTCAAAATCCCTTACTTATTGTTTCCCATGCACCATCAGAATTTTACATTTCTGACGTCCTCAATTAAGTCAATAATGCATTTTATGTAACTCTCTAAACATATGCTCTTGTCTGGTATGTAGGTGCAATAATGTGGGACCTTTAATAATTGACAGACTCTGCCCTCCTTCACAAGAAGGATATCAAGGGCAAGTTGATTTTGAATCACCATTGATCTTATTGAAATAATTTCTACATCTATAACAGAAAATTCCCCATCTGTACAAGTGGCTAATTTATCAACTATAGTAGAAAGTTGTCTAATTTTATGTGTGTGAAATGCTACTCCTGCAGAAGGTATTAATACTCCAAAAATATCTCCTACTATTTCACTTACACTCGTGCCTGTCTTCATTCTCCCATTTCCAAATTTGTTTTCTTTTTCAAAATCTTTAACATGATAAATCTTTGAAAAAGCAATTCCCATATTACAACTTCCATATCAACCTCTCAGTAATCTATACAAAGCATTCTTTTCACAAACATAATACACTCCAGGAAAGATGGAATCAACAACCCTTAAGTATATTCCCAGGTTTTCATTTATCTCAAAAGCATGTTCCCGTTAACTAGAACCTACAAAATGTGTTAATAATCGATATTTTCCCCATATATACCGCGCCCTCATTAGCAACACTCCCACTTCACTGGACAAATTGAGGGACCAATGGATAGAATGGGTGGGTCCTCTGGACGAGGCGGACTGGTGTGATGCGCTTATGGCGCCTAAGACAATTACTGCCTCTGCCAAACTCAAGCTAATCCAATTATATTATTTACAAGCCGCTTATCTCACTCCATTGCGCCTTCACCGAGAGGGCTTGCACTCTGATGCGTCCTGTGCAAGGTGCGGCCAAGATCCAGCAGATTTGTTTCTCATGTGGTCTGGTCCTGTCCCCGGCTGACAAGTTTTTGGGGGGCCATTGAAGAGGAGCTTACAGAGGTCCTAGGGTGGACGATTCCTCACGATCCTCGTCACTCAGTATTAGGGATAACGGATGGGCTAGATGGGTCGCGGAACGACAAGTCCTTCTTCAACACAGCCATGATTGTAGCTAAGCGGGACATAGTGGTGGCATGGATATGTCCCGGTCCACCAGCCCTGGGAAGTGGCGCAAGGGAGTGGACTGGTGAGCGACACACGAAAAAGTTCTATATACAGCACGTGGATGCCCCAAGAAATATAGGAGGGTGTGGGGTAAGTGGCAGGGCGCTGTCGGGGACATTAAATGAGTTGCTAAACCTTCTTGCTGACATGCACTCCTTGGGGTGTGGACTTAAGAGTTGTATTGATATTGATGCAGTAAATTACCATTTGCCAGCCATGATTTTGCTGATTTGTTTGTACGTTTTAAACCCAATAACATTTTAATATATAAAAAAATTATCACATGTTGCCAGTCTAAAGCTAATGAAGCCATTCCTTCTATTATTTTAGTTTCTTCTTGCTGCAGTTTCCAAGGAGTTCCTTTAGGCAATGCATCATTTTTTAAAGATATTAGCTTGTCTACTTTCTAGGGAGTTTATAAAATTCTTTGTAGCTCTTACTAAATTTCATGTTAGGTTATTTCTAAGTGCATAAACCATGTCCAAAGATTGAGTCAATTGAATATAGAACCCATAGTTTCTGCGTTAGAAGCTTCATAACATAGATTGATACCTTTGGCCCCAGGAGTTCAGAAAAGATCTGAGTTTGATTAAAGTAATAATACTGTTATTGACCAGTATCATAGAATAAGCAGGTTAATGCACTTCATGAAATTCTATATGGTTGAGGTAAACTATGAAGGTTACACCCTCAGCAACTGATGAAGGTATTTGCATTCATACGTAGCAATTACCAACATTCATGGTATTAACATATTCACTTAGTAATCTATTATATACACGTGCAGACAAAAGTTATCGCAATTGCATTATGTAAAGTTTTAGAATTCCAAGATATATAATCAGTGTATAATCTTTGCAATTTCAGAAGAAATTGTATGCTTAGAATCTTTTGCAGGAGGATAATGTGGTAAATTTAACATGATTTGCAAAGCAAGTAATATCAGAGGAATAATAGAAAATATTCCCATATATGCCTATTTCCATCTGTTTGGAAGACTATACTTCAGCATTGGTCGATACTCAATGTAGGGACACTCAATATCCAACGCCCATTGTTTGCCTTCCACAAGAGTCGCAACCTGCAGGATCCCCTTGTGAGAGCCGCACTCCCTAATCCTACATTACACACCACACTTGATGCTCATTGGGGTTTGGAACCTTTGATCGGGCACTTTAAATGTGGTTGTTGCACTGCTTGTGACTTCACAATGGAAGGACAATCTTTCACATTTAACAATATTGCTGTAAAAAGTCATGTTTTCTCTAATTGCAATACATGTAACATTATCTATCTGATCCAATGCCCTTGCCCCAAAGTGTATATTGGCCAAATAACACAGAAAGTCAAGACAAGGATTGGCCAGCATCAGAGCAGGGTGAGATGTAAAACTCCGAACGCACCTTTAGTGGAACATTTTTCTTTGGCCAATCACAGTGAGGACGACTTGAAATGAACGGTCTTAAAAGTAGTTAAACTCCCCCAGAGAGGCGGGCACATGGCCCAATTCCTCAATAAAGAAGAACTTAAGATGATAGTTCTTATGGACAGTATCAGAAATGGTTTGAACAGGATTGAGGACTGGACCTCTTTACTCTAGACTACGATCTTGCAACTGTCTTTTCCAAGCTGCAATACTAACGTTCATGACTGCAACCACTGACCCAGAAATGATCCCTTGTCCTGACCCATGCCAAGTTGTACACTCAGATCTCTCATTGTATTCATTGTTAATGCCATTCGTGTTGAAACGACTGTTATTGTATACACATTTTTTTCCCTGACAGTTCACGTATATGATTGTATTGAGTGTTCCTGCAATATTCGTGTCATTATGCCCTTTGGCATTTTGCTTATGTACCTCTAACTTCTAGGATAATAATGTGTGTTTTTATTATAAATCATCCTTTCCAATGTGCGCTCAATTTAATACGCCCAGTGGTAATTTACCTGAACACCACTAACAAGAAACCAGGTTGTAAAATGTATAATTTCTATAATCACCTTGCCAATGCGCGCTTTACTTTCCACAGATACCGGCTACTAATTTGGCGCCATTTACCGCCGTGAGCATACTCATCCTTATACTCGCTTCACCCATGAGCAGACTTCTCGCGCTGCTTAAACCTTTTTCCTGTATTGGCTCCATTCTGAGCCACGGTATGTACTTTCCCTGTTTTTTATCACAAGTTTCACATCACCACAACGGGTCTCCTGACAATGTTGTCTTTCTCCTTGGCAGCAGGCGCTCGTGTTGTACTTTGCCTACGTTTTACGGGACATTTCTGAACCAAAACCATTTCAAAGTTTGTTCTTTTCCCGCTATTAATTGATTCATCACGAACCACGAGGCACTGTAACTTCGGGACACTCGTTAATCACTCACCCATCTGACTAGTGATGCCTTCTGCTATGCCGCATGTACACTTGTCTCGCCAAACACTGGCTCAAATTACCATTTACTCTACTGAATATACTGGCATATTTTCATTATTTCTTCCATATTGGTTCACAGTGGCCCGCCAACATTAATTGTTAGTTCTTAGGCACGGTTGTTACACTTGCCCATGCAGGCCTGCATGGGTCACAATATAGAAATTCAAACACCCTCGAAGTGACAACTGGCATGCTCACAATATAGAATCTCCACCTGCATGGTCCTATTATTGATGCCCTAAACAAGCTTTTTTTACTACATTTCTCTCTGCCTTACCCTATATTTTTTCACTCTCTTTCTTCACAGGCAGTGTTTTGATACTCAGGCAATTAACCCATTTGTCCTGATGATGATCACACTATAGTTTTGAAAGGGATCGAAACGTCGTCGACCACTGAAATAGTTCCACACATAAAACCATTGTGTATTATTAGTGTGGCTACTATCATGGATAGCTTGTTCAATCTTTTTATCAAATCAAAAATTCAACTACTTGTTGCCTGAAATCCTTACTGTTTTGTATGTACTCGTGCTTTGTTTAATGTAGTGGTTGCCGGACTGCATCCCACTACATTGTTTGTCGCTTTTGCTAATAATGAACATTTATTTATCTGATTAAATACTTTGTCCGGCTGGACACTGTTGAATATAGCGCCCATCTTGGTCTATATCTAATTGTTTCATGTTATATGTGTTACTCTTAGGATTATTGTTATAATATATTCTCCAAATTAAGATAATTTATCTAGCAAAGTTTAAAAAATACCAGCAGTGGTTTATGTAGTTTGGCACAGTTCAGCACAAAAATGTTAAGGCACAGTTCAGCAGTTTCTCTCAAACTCTCAAAGGTTAATTGACGTGCCTTTTGAGAGGCGCTAAATTGTTGCACTGCTGCCTATGGCTGACTGGGGCCGGCCTTGGGGCCAGATGTAGGTAGGCATTTACCGGTCGGTAACGGCCGAATTCGGCCGTTACCGACCGGTAAATGCAATTTGAGATGTAGGGCCCTGTATTTTACAGAATCGGTCAATTTACCGATCGGTAAATTTACCGATTCTGTAAAATACCGAATCGGTATTTTTACCGATTCGGTAAAATTGATATGTAGGTGGGACTCTTCTGAGTCCCACAAGCCTTACAAAATCGGTATTTTACCATCAAATTCTATTTGATGGTAAAATACCGATTCCGGTGTGCATGCACATGTGTGCATGCACACCTGTGCCATATGACAGGCAGACCTGCCCTTAGGGCAGGTATGCCTGCCACATGGCACCCGAACCTGTTTTGGGGGTGCTAGAGGGTGTCAAAGTGACACTCCCTGCACCCTTGTGAAAATCGGTATTTACCGATTCGGTAAATACCGAATCGGTAATGCCCATTAATTCCTATGGGCTTCAAAGCCCATAGGAATGAATGGGCATTACCGGTCGGTATTTACAGAATCGGTAAATACCGACTTTTACAGATTCGGTAAATCAACATCTGGATTTACCTAAATCTCGGTACTTCTATTTTACCGATTCATAAATACCGAATCGGTAAAATTCGGTATTTATGAGTCGGTAAAATAGAATTACCTACATCTGGCCCTTAATTCCTTAGGAGGCCCATGCAGGTGGAGGAAGGGTAACTGATTCCGGCCCCACTGAAAAGTGCAGAAGGTTCCTTGCGGGACTTGCCTTTTTAGACTTGTTACATTGTTGCACTACCTCCTACGGCTGAATAGGGCAGGACTTCACCCCCCAGGAGGCTCGTGCAGGTGGAGGAGGGTAAACTGATACCAGCTGTGTTGAAAAGCACAGAAGGTTCCCTGTGGCATGGAACACACCTTTAGAGCTGCTACATTGTTACACTGCTGCCTACGGCTGACTGGGTCCAGACTTAATCACCCAGGAGGCCTGTACAGGTGGAGGAGGGGAACTTATTCTGACCAAAATGAAAAGCATAGTAGGTTCACGACAGTGCAGGATATGCGTGGGCCTGCACATGGGCAAGGACTGGCCAAGAGCAAGCACATCTGCGCCCATCCACGGCCGAACAAGGCTGGGCTGGGACACTCGCTGTAGTATATTGGTCTTTTTTAAAGAATTTATCTGCCAAAACCGAGCCTACATATAAGGTAAGAGAACGGGGAAGAGGAAGTCTGCTATGCCTGCCATCAAAAACGACGATTGACTGCAACAATTACTAGCTTCCTCACTACAGCAATGGGTGTGATTAATAATTAAATTGAGTACGTTGAAAAAAAAGGCTAGGGGCCACAAAGAAAGCCTTGCAAAGGAGCCTTATTGTTGGGGTGCCTAGTGTTATGCAACCATCCTGTTTGGCTGGAACTACTAAGACCCCCTTGGGCGATTTAAACCCCTGGGTGTACCAGGGTGATTTAAATGGTGTTTCCAGTGAAGGCTAGGAATCCAGACTGGCACCTCTTGCTCACCACTCTTAAGAAAGGGTAAAGGTTGCAACAAACCTAATATCAGACGGAAGCTTCCAAGTAAAAGCTGAGGAGAACAATGTGATGGATCCAGTAAAAGGGGTGCTGGGTGAGGCATTGATGCATGCTCAGTTTGAAAATATTCTGGAAAAAACTTTGAAAACACATTTCAATCCCCTTCTGCTCATTTTTAACAGTATTGGCACACCATTGAAGATTTTGATTGGTTCAAGTCTGACTAGCATTACTAGTAGACCTAAACATTTAGTGCATTCGGATTCCAACTCAGACTGGCAAAACCTTCCAGCAGTTCATAAGCAGGGCAAGTTACATCCATTGCAAGAGACTCACGATCAAGATAACAATTTAGTCGTCAGCACTTCGGATCACCCATCCCAAAATAGAATAGCTAGGGACTCGAGTGTGGTACAGAGAAAGGGTCAAACCCGGCCTGAACCTGGGCCTAACAGATTCGACAATGATGGATTCGCTAGTATTGAACATCACATGGTTAGAAAAAGCACTAACGTATTCTTAGAACTTCCACCAGAAGCAACTCCACTGGTTAAAAAATGTCCCACCTATACAGTACCAGAGGGAGAAGGCACACAGCAAGTAAAAAACGAAGTTATACGGGGCATATTTAAGATAAAACCAGTGCCCTATGTACAAGAGGGTGCTAACATGCATAATCGCATGTTTTTTTAAAATATGTATTTATTGGCATTTCAAACAAAAAAAAACAGAGAGAAACATGGGACAAGTACCGAAATTAGGAGCATGAATCAGCGACACTTCAATATTCACATATCGAACACTTAAAAATACAGCACCACCAATAAAATAATCAAGGCTGACAAGCAATAAAGGCATAGTTACACCCTAGTCACTCAGACATAGACGGTGAAGGCCACATCAAGAGGTGTCATGAAACCAGTCAGAGACCTCCACGGCCAGCAAGCACACACTCGCCAGCGTGGGGGGTGGGGACCCGTCTGTGACCCCTCCTCTGTCAAAGTCATGTCCGCCTCACATGTAGTGGGAACGTCCTGATCAGACCGTTTCACCAGGTACAGCGCCCAGAAGTTTTTGGGTCTATTGCGGGAGGCAATAATTTGCTATATAACTCAGTTTGTGTGCAGCAATAGAGCATTTCTTTAGACCACTGAGTGAGCGTCGGGACCGGGCCTCGCATCCAGGAGAGAGCAACACACCTTTTCGCTACAAGAAAGGCCATGTCAACAAGTCGCCTATGTTCTGTCGTAATGTCGTTAGAGTACCCTAAAATGGCTAGCAGGGGAGCAGGAGCAAGTGAGAGTTCTGTAACCCTATTGACTTTTCCATAAACCACGCACCAGAAGGCAAAGATTCTCGGGCAGGACCAAGACAAATGTGAAAAATCAGCTACCTGTACTCCGCATCTCTCACAACAAGGGCTCTCCCGAATCCCGTATCGAAAAAGTCGCTCTGGGATGTAATAAACCCTATTTAAAAATTTAGAATGCAGCAGCAGTGGCGGCCGTTGAGCGACACCCTTTTCATATTGGCGCAGCAGTATCGCCACGTTTCATCAGGTAGGTTCACAGCCAAGTCCGACTGCCACTCCAGCCGAGGCTTAGTGTAATCTGTCATATGTTCAGAGAGCGTGATTCGATACAGATTAATTATTAATTTGGTCGAGGTCTTGGCGTTAATGATAAACTCGTATGCCTTAATCACCGGGGGTTCTATCATGTCCTCCCCAAACAGATACTTTAGTGCATGTCGGACTCTGGAAAATTGAAACCGGGGAAGGCGGGAGCTGGTAGTGTCCTCCGATTCTAGTTCCATCCAAGTGCGAGCCCTACCGTCCAAGAATAAGTCTCCCAAATGTGTTATATGGATAGCGGCCAGCGCTGATAGCACTCCCTTATTCCTGCAAGGGGCAAGCCACGAACACCAGGCAAGAGGGGCCTTCGGAGTATACAGAAGCGAGCAGGCCTGCACATCTATCAGGTTGTGCCATGCGTGAATAACCACATTCAGGGAGTCAAGTAACCCCGTCCGGCGATCCCTGGGGCGGGACATCAACGCAAGAAGAGGAACCGGGGCTGCAACAATCGATTCTATATGGATGTGCGCAATATCCGCCGGGCCGTGTATCCAGTAATGCGCATGTGCACTTTGTGCAGCACGATAATAAAGCTCCAGGTCCGGAGCATTCAAACCGCCCTCCTCGTAAGGGCGAACCAGGATTTCTCAAGTGACCCTGGGCTGTTTCCCAGCCCACACCAGTTGGAGAATGAGTGAGTGGAGTTGCTGGGAAAATGCACTCAACAGTGCCATGGGTATATTACTGAACAGAAACAAAAAACGAGGGAGAACAATCATTTTCAGTAGCAAGATGCGGCTCATCAAGGACAAGTGTAGGCCAATCCATTTAGCCACATCGTCTTCAAACTTAGAGACAGCCACCCTGTAGTTCTCTCTAAGAACTACCTCCGAGTCTGTCTGCAGCCGGATTCCCAAATACCGTACCGCCTCTGTGGTCCACTGAATGGGATATTCCAGTTCAAATCTCTTAGTGGCAGGCGTGAGCGGGAACATGAGTGTTTTAGTCCAGTTCACATGTACACCCGAAAGTGAGCTGAATAAAACTACTTCCCGTAACACCGTCGGCAGGTTGACCTCTGGGTCCCGCACATACAGTAATGTACCATCCGCATATGTGGACACTATCAAATTGTATGTAGGAAACCGTATGCCTCGGTGCCCATGATATTCGCGTAGAGCGCAAGCGAGGGGCTCAGCCACCAAAGCATAAAGTATCGGGGAAAGTGGATATCGCTGCCTAGTGCCGCGACCGATATCAAAGGGGTCCATAATAAGCGACCCAATGCGAACCCGGCCCGTAGGAGAAGCGTAGAGCGTGATCAGTAGTTGGATGAAAAGGTCCCCCACCCCCATGCGACTCAGAACGTGTCGCAGGAAAGGCCACTCAACAGAATTAAAGGCCTTCTCCATGTCTCAGAATACCGCGACAGCAGAGACCTTTGGGCGTGTGTGTTGAAATGCCGCGAACACAGTCCGTAAGTTGTATGTGAGGTTTCGACTGGGGGCAACTAGTGTGGTAACCAGCGGGCTGAGACGATTGGCTATGACCTTCGCAAAAATGTTCACGTCAACATTTAACAGCGATAGCGGGCGGTACGAAGAGCAATCCTCCGGGGGTTTCCCAGGCTTAAGATTAGCAACAATGATCGCCGCACGCATTGTGGGGGGCATCTCGCCCGCCTCTGCTATGTTCTCAACAAGAGTCAGTAGTCGTGGGATTAGGAGGTCTGAGTATGCTTTGTAAAATGACACAGTTAGGCCGTCACTGCCCGGCGCACTCCCCGCCCTCATCGACGATAGGGCCCAGACGATTTCCTCTCATTCAAACGGCCGCACCAGGAATTCACGGCTGCGTGTTTGACAGCCAGGGAAGCTCAATATGAGTTAGATAGTCCAAAATGCGTTCCTCCGGGGCAAGGCCTCTGGAGAGGTACAGCGATGCATAGAACTCACGGAAACGGTCCGCAACCTGCTCATCATCTAGGGGCACGTCAGTCTTGGGGGATCTCAGGAACCGCAGTACCCCGCCTACGCTGTTTGGCCAGCTGTGCCAAGACTGTCCCCTGTCGTTCTCCCTCCCCGTAAGTATGCGCAGTGGCGTATTTACCCAGATGCTTGATCTCAGAATCAGCCTCCTCATGGTACTCGCACAGCATCTGAGCAAGTTCTTGAGTGAAGCCCGCGTCAGCATCCTGCAGGTGTCGCGCCTCAATGTCCCCAAGTCTCTTCTCCAGTACCGTCAGGCGCCCCGAATAGATTTAGGGACCCCCGCATGCTTAGAGATGGCAACTCCCCGTATAAATGCCTTAAAGGCCTCCCAGACGGTCAAGAATGAATCAACAGAGCCAACGTTAGTATCAAAGAATTCCTCAATAGCGACAGCCAATTCCTCCCTGAAGGCGTCGTCCAGCAAGGAGTAAGGGGGGAAGCACCATGCAAATGGAGGAATGCGTCTCGCCGGCGCTACTAGTGTAATAAGGACAGGGGAGTGATCTGAAAAGGTGTGCGGGAGAATCGTACACGCCCGAACCCGGGAAAGTAGATGGGAAGTGGACAACCAATAGTCTATACGAGTATGAATGTCATGTGGAGCAGAGTAGTGCGTGTATCCCCCCCGGGTGGGATGCCTAAAACGCCACACGTCCTGCAGCCCCAGTCGCGTCATTTCAGCATCTAATATTTTAGCAGAGGCCGAGGGGCATCGGTCAGGACCATCCGACCTGTCCAGTGAAGGCTGCCTAGTCATATTGAAGTCGCCCCCCCATAGGACATGTTCTCCACAGTATTCTCGGACTTTAGCCGCTAGATTAGAGTAGAAGGCGGGACAATCGTAGTTAGGCCCGTAGGTGTTTACTATGTAAAACTCCATACCTTTCCCAGTACATTTAGTAATCGTGTATCGCCCCTCCCTGTCTGTGGATATAGGGGTACATTTCAGAGATGCCTTTGGATTGACCCATGTTAAAACTCCCCTAGCGTGCGAGGTAAATCCTGCTGCGTGTATGTTGTTCGAGAAAGCTCTATAAAGTAGTGTCGGGTGTCTTGGCGTAAGTGGGTCTCCTGCAGAAGCGCTACATCAGTCCCGTGTCTCGTGAGGTACTGGAGAACCCGCCTCACTTTGCGATGGTCATTGAGACCCCTGACATTCCACGTAAGTAATGTAATAGTATCTGCAGTGGAATTCTGTTGCGTCATCTCAGGGTTAACAGCATGTAGAGATGCCTGTGTGGTGCAGTCTCAGTTTGTGTCAGCAGTATCTGTCGCTTCAAATCTGTGCAGAAAAGTCCCTCAATTAGACATAAAACTTGCAGCCATTCCCCCCACAACCCCCTCAAGCCCGAAGAACAACCAAACTCTCCCCTCCCCTGCTCCACCCATGCCTCCCCAACCCCAACTAGGCCGTCATCTACCCCCCACCCTCTGTCACCCCCTCATCAAGCCTCCTCATACCTCAAGGACCCACCCCCCCTTCTCCCAAGAAAAAGAGAACAACTAACAAGAAACCCTATTCAGGGGAGTGTGATGCACGCAGGGGCGTAGGTAGCCGGCAGTGTAGCTATACAAAAACTGTTTGTCACAGAATGTCCTGCTGCCGTGCAATACCCCCCGTCTCCCAGACAAAAGAAAAATAGAAAGCATGTAGTCCCAGTTAACGTTCCAATGCCCCGCAAAAAGAGAGAGAGCGACAGTGTCCATCTTCATATGCAGTCGGCCAAGCTCCGCTGTGTAGAGCTCATCGGAGCATTCAAGCACCTGTCATTGTGGCTGTGGGCAGCGCTACACATCAGGGCCGACTGATAATGACATCAAAAAGTGCTAGTACTATATATCAACATGGGTCAGTAAGTGATGCAATACAGGTGCCTAACCCGAGAGCCCCCGCCCCTCGCCACACTCATTCTGACCAACGATAAAGTTAATGAAGTACAAAAAGCAGTAAATATTCAGGGACAGACCTCAAGAGAACTCGCCCCCACAACGTGCTCTCAAATCTATACTACTCTCACAGCAACTGATCTTCCCGGTTCAGTCCTGTTCATCGAGGGAGCTTTCCGTAGGCTCCACCAGAGCAGTTTGCCTTCTGGTAGTTGCCTCGCTTCCCTGCACCAGTCTTTGAGGGCCTTCTGGAGAGCCCTAGGGTCGGTAAAAATCATGGACTTCCCCTGCCTGTTGACTCTCAGCTTAGTGGGATATAGCATCGCATAGTCCTTGCCCATTTCACGAAGCTGGCGCTTCATTGGCGCAAACTGTCTCCGTGCCTCCTGGACCCTCGCAGTAAAATCAGGGAAGAGGGAGATTGCCGAGCCCTCCTATGTCAACGGTTGTTTTGCACTGGCGAGTCTCAATTCCGTGTCTCGGTCTCTATAATTGAGCAGTTTAGCAACTATGGGGCGTGGAGGAGCCCCCGGTTTCGGCCTCGGTCTCAGGGAACGTGCACCCTTTCGATGACAAACATCCCTGAAGAGGCCGAATCCCCCAGCAATGACTTTAGGAGATTTTCCACAAACAGCTCCATATTCCCAGTCTGTGTGGTCTCCGGCAAACCCGTGATGCGTAGATTACATCTTCGGGACCGGGCTTCCAGGTCCTCAGTTTTGTCCTGCAGGAGTTGGATCACCCTGCCCTGCTGCTTGTGCTCTGAGTCCAGCGAGGACTGCGCCTCCTCCACCTCACCAATGCGGCGCTCGGACATGTCGAGCCGTTCAGCATGTTTGTCTATCCGTTCCGCCATCCGGTCCATACGGTAGGTGAGAGCGTCAATCTTTGAACCCAGCGAGGCAATTCCGCTCTGTAGACCCTTCTCCATGGCAAAGAGTATGCCGCGGATATCTCGCCCTGACGATTCGCCCATTGCAGTTGGCTCAGCGCAGTCCTTGTCCGGCGGAGGGTCGCTAGATTTAGACCGTTTGTTGTCAAAAGACAGTTTGGGTTGGGTCCTGTCTGTGCGCCCCAACACAGCACCAACACTCGCTCCGCAGTTGCCGGGTGAAAAGCAAGCACGTAGATCTCAGTGGCCCCCAGCAGCCAGGGGCAAAGCTCTCCTCCCGCCAGCCAGGCACTCGACCGATGTATGGGCTGCAGGCCGCGGGGCGGGGAAGGCAAGGCACGGGCCTTAAGCAATAGACCAGCAGATGACCAATGCCAATAGAAGGGGGACCATGCGTCACACCCAGTAGCAGGGCTCCCACTCAGTCGTAGAGCCGCCACAGGGAGGCCCACAGCACCGGGCCCCGGAATCACTCTGGAGGCGTCTGGAGGGAAGGTGGCTCTTCACACCAATCTCGAGTCCCAGGTCTCAGGAGGCCCTACACGCGTCACAAAAGCCAGCTTGCAGTGCACAGTGCTGTAGCTTTAGGGGGGGCCTATGCACAGGGGAGAACCCCCATTCAGGGCCCAATTTTACTGTATTCCCGGCTCACCTCTCTCGCCTCACAGCCACACCGCCACACCGCCAGGAGAGTCTTGCCGCCCATTCCATCTGCAAATGGGGCCGCACAATGGGAGTCAGATGTAAGACGGTCTCTAGAGGTCCTAGCCGCACCTCTCAGCTCTGCGCCAGCACGGCGCGCCGCACACAGGCCTCCTCCCGATCACAGCCGGGGCAGTAGGAACACCGCAGTTTGACCGCAACTTCGCCCAGCCACAAGGCGGGCGTCACGCCATTGAAGGTCTCTGGGGCCTAGCGCAGCCCCGCAAATCAGCCCGGAGGGGTAGGGAGGCACGATCAGCAACAGGTAAGCCTCCGATCTCCGCAAGCATTACCAGCAAGAGGCCAACCGCATCCAGGCCATCACCAGCGGGGCAGCTAGTTCGTTCAGCAGCTCACCTAGTTGGAGATCAGCCCACAGGGTCGCGATCGGCAGCAGTCCCCAACCTGGAGCCAGAGTTCCGCGGGCCCAGCAAAAGCCGGGCGCTCGCGTGATGGGCAGCAGACGCCGGGCAGGCTCGCTCTTCCGCGGTCTCCGCTTCACCGGCCGCTCGCCTTCCATTGTAGCTGGTTGCAGAGAGGCAGGGCTATACCAGTATCAGCAGATATCCACCGGGCATCTCCGAGTTCACGGATCGCAGCTGGTAGACCCCGCAGACCCGGGGGGCTCAGATCCTTTCTTGGCCCACAGCAGGGTATGCCGCACCCATCAGCGCCTATTATCATATAAGGATGCTGTATGTCATATAAGGACGCTGTCTGTACTATGCATTACCTGTGTTGGTCGACTTGCATAAATATTGGAAACCAAATTTATATGTCACAAATAAGTCACTACTTTCTAGGTTTCATGTTCACTGGGGACACATTGCAATGTTTTTTAAAAAAATACATTTAAATTTAGATAAACAACTATGTTCATACTAAAAAATGAGTTGTGATAGTTTTTCTCCTTCGAATATCGTCCTCACCCTTAAACTTATACTGCGATTGTGCATTATAGTATTAATATTAGTCACATTGTTCCACAGGAACCACTGTTTCTGTTAATACAATACTTACCCTGGTTCCTTGTGGGTAAGGTCTCCCTTACCTCCTTTTTTCGTGTGGAGTTATGGTGATAGACATCCGAGCAAATGTGATTACACCTCTGGTTTGTGACGATGTGGAACTTAAAATTATTATGGAATTAACGTCAGAGATGATGGTAGAGGTAACCTCTTAAACATTGTCTCTGACGTTGACTTTGGAAATAATGATTGTGTAGACAGACCTGGTTTGCTTCCTAAAAATGACCATAATGCCTTTAGGTGTCTATTTTGGAATGTGGTTGGTCTTTTAAATAGTATGAAGAATAATGAAGAATGATGAATGGCTTGACTTTTCGGGGGGGGCTATAATATTTTTGACTTTCAAGGAACCCCGGCCGGGGAAATAGTCCATCTCAACGGGTGCGTATCTTTCTATACCCCAGCTGGTCCGGCATTGTGGGTCATCATAAGTGAAGTCAGCTTACCTTGATAGCAACCACTTTAGATAATAAGGTTTGTAGTACTCATCTTGAATCGCCACATTTTCAATTAATTAATATTATGTTGGGACAAAATGTAACCGTGGTCATTGTTAATTTTTATCACAAAGATTTTGGACTTACTAACATTGATATAGCTGCAAGGCTTAAACACTGTCTTAGTAAACATCTGATGGAACTTAATACTGATTTTATTCTCCTATGGGGCAGGGATTTTAACTGTAGATTATGCCCCTTATCTGAGATGTCTGCTTGTAGTCTGAGTGTAGGGGATATGGATGATCACTGTCATTTTGATCATAACCCCTGTGGGGATATTTTTAAGTCTACACTGTCTAAATTCTCACTTTTTCTGATAATAGATGTCACCATACAGTCGCTAACAGAAAAAATTACATATATAGGCAGAGGTCAAGGGCATCCTATTGATTTTAGTGCTCTTTCTGAGTATTACAAAGCAACATCTGTGGGTTTTTTTCTATTTTAAAAGAAGGTTTTAGTGATCACTTTTCATTGTCCATTCTTTTTGAAACACTGATGGAAATACCTAATACTATACCAAGCTTACTTCCTATAACTTATAATAATATTAAGGGACTTGTGTAAATGGGATTCCGTAAGCCCTGATATTGTATTGGAGCAGATAATGAATACAAACAGGGCACTAATTATGGCTTGTCTAGAGGGTATGATAAATCCAAAAAGCATTGTGGAAGCTTTTGCTGATATAACTCAGATCATAAATTAAATATTACAGGCTGAGGGGAAGCCAATAGTCCAAATTCCCTATAAATAGTTTAATAGCGATTGTTCATGGAACCATAGTAATCTTATTATGGCTTTGAAACAAAAGTCTAGGGGCAAAGGGTTTGTGAGATTATGTAGACAACAATATAAGCAGGCACTTATGATGTACAGGATGGCCATTAGACAAGAGTCATGGGAAAAACTCTACAAAACAAGTGTTAGGAAGGACCCTAGCCTTTTTTGGATGACTGTTAATTCGTCTTTCTTTCAGGGAAGTCACAATAGTTGTATTGATGTCACAATTCCCCCTAACAAATGTGTTGATTACTATACTGGGGTATACAGGAGTGATTGGTAGCCTTTTTGCCTTACAGAGATCACTGATAATTATATAGGTGTGAGTGATACAAAGATGGCACCCCTTATATATGAGAAGGTTACAAAGTCCCTAAATTGAACCACAAAGCACAATGCATCTGCACAGGACGGTGTCTCTGTCGATCTTTTTCTGGCATACCCCGATCTTTGGTTCCCAGTGTTAACCAATAATTTCCTGGGTGAACCTGGGCTGCAGCACTGCCAGGGGGGCCTGTTTTGGTTCCCAGTGTTAATCAATTCTTTTAGTTTTGTAGCGCATTTGGGCCCATTAAAATCTTGGTCCAGGTGTGTGTGGCCTGACCAACATGGCGACGGACGTGCACGTTTGGAGCTCCCGCTGTCACTGGGCCCCTTAATCCTCACTATGCCAGTTCTTCAGACCCTTCACCCAGTTCCTGCCATGGCAGGCCTGAGCCCAGCATGATTTTCAACTGGAGAAGCATTCGTCTTTTTTATTTGGTTTGCTTATCAACACTTCAACCTTTACACAATTTTCAACAAAGCGTGCAGGAGAGGTAGCACGTTTGTCCAGACCGTGCCTCTACTAAACCATCCTATCTTGAGTGTAACACGACACTCAACCTCTCTGCACTGTTGCCAAATATAGTTCTAAATTTTAGAACACTACCCTTAATTTCAAATTCAATTTCAAAATAATATTGCGCTTTACACAGAGATTTCTGCACATATTTTATATTTATAGTTCACATAATTATCGTTTTTTTGAAAACATTCATGTTTGTCATTTTCAAAACAATACACGTATTAACAAATATTTCAATTTTTATACAACAACAATTATAAGATCATCCGGAGAAGTTTTCTTCATGACCGATGCATTTCGAGCTACATGAGCTCTTCCTTGGGGGCCTGAAATCTAAGCATGCATGACACCATCTTGTCCTGGGCGAACCCGGGCTGTGGCACTGCCATGGGGTGCCTGCTCTGGCTTGTTGGAGTGCTGTAGCCTCCCTTGTACCAGCAGGGCCACTGGGGGTACTGCCGGGCTCCACTGAACTCCTGGACCCTGGGCTTGGATACTGAATTTGCAGCACTGAGTGCTGCGGATGCCATCTTGATTAGGGTGTCCCTGTGATGCGGCAAACCCATGGGGAGGTCGGCTGGGCTGGTGGGAGCGTTGGAGCCTCCCCTGTACTGTTGCTGCACAGCGGGAGCACAGACAATTCTCCTGCAGTCTCTTGGTCCCTCTTCCTCACCCCTGAGATGGCGGTGCCTGCTGGATCCACTGCCACCATCTCGCCCCAGATGGCCCAAACTACCTCGCTACTGGGGTAGGGCCACAGTTCTGTGTGGCTCCCTGCAGCCGCTGCCACAACTTTCCGCCTGCTTGCTGTCTGATCTGTGACCCCTCCTGTTGGCCCTCAGCTGCCCAATCGGATAATGTGACCAAAGTGGAGGTTGGCCTGGAGGCCTGACTAGGACCATGCCTGTGGACTACTTACAAGGTACAGTGCCCCCTGCTTCACAACCTCCTGCTGTGGTGCTCACCCTGACAGAGGGACGGCCCGGTAAGGGTCTGCTCTTACCGCCTCCTTGGAACCACTGAACCGGTTAGGTTTGCCCCTGCATCTGCACACAATCCTGATTGTAGCCTGGTGCAGTCCTCGTTCCCTTTTCACTGGACTTACCTGGCGATTAAGTATAGTCACCACCAGAGACGGCGAGGGTGTAGTGCTCCGACGTCTGCTGTGCTCTTCCCCCGGGCTCCTGCTATGTGTTGACCTTGCTGGGTCCTGGGCCCCCTATCTACCTGCATTTAAGTCTGGCTTGGGGCTGTCCATCCTCTGCTGCATCTCTCCTGAGGCTTGCCTCTCCTGCATACAAGGGGGCTCCCTCTGCGGTGCTTATCTCCTGTGCCCAGCTACTGGCCTCAACTCGCTGATACCCGGATTGTGCTGTCCTGTGTTCCTGCACCCTTTTGCAGGCCACTGTGCCTGACAAGCCCAGAGGTAAGGCTGTTAAAGAGAGCTCAGTGGTCTCCCTCTGGGCCAAATCAGCTGTTGCAGACATGGCCAAAATGAAACATCCGCAAGCCCACACAGCATCCCCTGGCCTCCCCAAAATGCAAGATTCCATGGAAAAGTTTCTCTCTGCCATACAACAGGAGATAGACTCTCTAAAGACAGACTTCAAAAGCTGTCTCTACGAATTGAGCAGAGACGTTGCGGCAGTGGGGGACAGAGTTGATGGCCTGGAACACGCAGTTGATGCCCGGGCTAAGGACTAGAAACCCCTGTAGAGGAGGGTTTGTGCTACAACTCGAGCTCCAGGCCAAGCAGGAAGACCTAGAAAATCGGGGGCAAAGCAACAACCTGCACATCAGGGTTGTACCTCGCAGAGCAGAAGGGGAAGATATCATGTCCTTTACCAGGGACCTCTTGACGGCCATCTGTGGGGAATTGGTGTCTGCTCCTCTGGTCTTGCATAGAGACATTGTAGTGAATCAGTACAAAGTAGATTTGAATAAATTCTCCTTTATTCCTCAAGATAAGTAGTACAGGTAAAAAGGTGCTGCCAGTTCGTAGAAGAACTCAGGACTGACCAGCACTCCAAGTACAAGCATAATGACATACACACATTCTATACATGACTTATAACAATTCTAAGATTACTTAAGAGGTACTATAATAAATAACATTATAAGCATTACTACACATCCTCCCCCTAAAATAACAAAAGAAAACAAAATCAAATTAAGGAATTATTTACAGACAAAATCACTTAAAAATTTTGGAGTGACAACACTTCTACCACTTCTGGTAAGAACCGGAGACTGCACAGCCTTAGAGACAAAAGGATTGTGATCACCTTGAATTTGAGATGAATCAGAGTAATTACCTTTGGAAGTTTCAGAAAGAGATGATGACAATGAACAAGGCCCTTCACTTGTGTTCTGAGACTCTTCAACCAAAGACCCAGACCCAAGCAAGGGAGTTAAAGGCTGACTAACAATATTGTCTCTGTCAAGAGAATCTGTACTGGAATCAACGGACCCAACTGGAGTCAACCACCAAAAATCATCAACATCACACACATCCCCTTTCTCATTTTTGCGAGAATCAGACCCTCTGGCAAAGGCAATCTTACCCATATGATGAATGGAACCATCATCTAATAAGACGGTATTGCGCATTACTTTAGTAATGGTCTTGGGATCTGAAAAACGAGGTTGCAACTTACCCAATTTCTTGGAAGACTTAACTCTAACCAATTGACCAACCTCAACACGAGTATCCCTAGTGCCATGTTTTCTATCATAATACACTTTGCTTTTCTCCTGAGACTTGCAAATGTTGTCAGTGACATTGACAGCATTCCAAACATATTCTTTGCTTCTGCCCATCCACACAGGATTCAATTTGGAATAAGGAAATCTGCCCCTCATTAAACCAAAAGGACTCTCACCACACGTTTCATGAATAGTGATTCTATATGACCATAACATTTTATCAAGTTCAGCATACCAATTCTTTCTGTTCTTGTTGGCTAATTGTAAGGTTCCTTTAATGACTCTGTTAACCCTTTCTACAACAGAATTGCCTTGAGGGTGATAAACCGCAGAAAATCTTTGTTTGATACCAGAGGATTTCATAAAAACCTTCATGGTATCAGATTTGAACTGAACACCATTATCAGTTAGAATGGAAGCAGGAAGACCTTCTCTGATAAAACACTCATCCAAAAATGCTATACCAGTTTCCGTGTTTACTCTGTTAACCACTTTCAATTCGATCCATCTAGAAAATAAATCTACTAAGACTAAGATAAACTTGATAGAATCATCTTGCCACACAATAGGTCCCATAATATCTAACGCTAATTCCTCCCACGGTAATTTGGGACAGTTAAGAGAGGACATTGGAGGATTAAGCGTTTTCTGGCTTTTATCAGAACATTCACATTGCACACAGTCTCGAACAGATCTTTCGATCTCCAAATCAATGCCAGGCCACCAGTACAAAGCTTTTATAACCCTTTTTGTTCTGGATATTCCAGGATGTCCCTCATGGCCCAATGAAATAATCTTTTGACGTACTCCTAACGGTGGTATGAGTTTGTCACCTCGACATAAGAAATCACCGTCAACACTGAGCTCATCTTTGACCTCCCAGAATGGCTTAAATTGAATGTCCTTTTTAGCTAAAACAAACCAACCTTGGTTGATTTTAGTTTTGATTGTTTCAAACACCACATCTTTGTCAGATGCTGAATCCCACTCATCCTTTGATAGGCCATGAGGATCAGAAAAAATTCCAGCAACACAACAATCATTCCAAGCATTCAAATCAATTTCCTTCATTGGCAAGGGTAACCTACTTAAGAAATCAGCGACCACATTCTTTGCACCAGGTACATATTGAATAGTGTACATGAAATCTTGCAGTCTCATGGATAAACGAGCAATCCTGGCTGAAGCTCTGGACAAGCCCTCCGTAGTGAGAAGTTTGGTCAGAGGTTTATGGTCTGAACGTAAAATAAATTGTTTACCCCAAATAAATTTACAAAAATGTTCCATAGACCATACAACAGCAAGAGTTTCGCGCTCGATCACAGAGTACTTTTCCTCACAAGGCGACAAAGAACGTGAAGCGAAAGCTACAACCACTTCATCACCTTGTTGAGAAATCTGTGAGAGAACACTCCCCAAGCCAACTCCACTAGCGTCAGTGGTCAAATAAGTTTTGGCGGAAGGGTCAAAACCTTGTAGCATAGGTGCATTCACTATGGCATATTTGATTTCCTTAAATGCAGCACTACATTTTTCATCCCAAACAAAAGGTGATTTGTTCTTCATCAGAACACGCATGTGAAAAGTCTTCTGTGAAAAATTGATTAACAAATTTAGAATAAAATTCAGCTAATCCAAGAAATGATCTAAGTTCATCCTTGGACTTAGGTTCAGGTGAGTTCACAATAGCCTCAACTAACTTCGTCTTAGGTCTTATACCTTCATCACAAATTTCGTGACCTAAGTAAGTAACAGAGCTCTCCGAAAATTTACACTTGCTGAGCTCTCCAACTAAACCATTATCAGCTAAAACTTTCAGAACTTTTCTCAGGAGGCTGTCATGGTGATCTTTATCTTTTCCCATGATTAAAATATCATCCTGGAAAAAGATTACCCCTTTGATGTGTCCAAAAGGTTGGCCATAAGTCTCTGAAATACTGCCGCAGCAGAGGCTAAGCCAAACGGCATTCTTTTAAATCGAAAACATCCAAATGGGGTAGCAAATGATGTTAGATGTCTACTGTCAGGATCAAGAACAACCTGATGGTAAGCTGCTGACAGGTCCAAGGTGGAAAATATCTTTGCATCTTTGGTTAAGGACAACATTTCATCAATGCGTGAAAGTGGATATTGATCAACTAAAATTTGACTGTTCAAATATCTCAAATCCACACATAAACGGGCCTTACCATTGGCCTTGCGTGCGACGACCAATGGCGAAACCCATTCAGCCGCCTCAACAGTCTCAATAATATTGGCATTTAACAATTTATCCAATTCGGATTTAACCTCATCCCTAATGATGAGAGGAATATTCCTAGCTTTGTGAATTTTTGGAACTGCATTGTCTTTTAACCTGATTTGATGTGTAAAACCTTTAAGTTTGCCAATAGTGCCAGTAAAAACAGAAGGAAACTCATCAACCACCCATTTCTTGGTGTCTTCACTTATGCAGGAAACCAAAACTTGTTCCTTACTGTTGGGATCAAAATTATGTGTAGACTTTTTTGATCCCTCCAACCTAACACTGAAGGACCATCCTTAGAAACATAAAGTTTGCAGGTGGCATGCATCCCTTTAAACTTGAAAATCAAGAGCCTGAACCCTAGAATCTCAATTGTGTTGTCAGTATAACTAACAGGTGAGATATCAGAAGGTTCTAACCAACTTCCAATTTGGCTAACAAATTTCTGATCCCAAACATTCTTGTTCACAATAGTGTAGGGTGATCCAGAATCTGCAGCAAGCTGTGTGATGACTCCACCTAATGAGACTAGGCATAAGGGTTTACTGGAGTCAATATCAGAAATATTTAACACTACTTTTTTTTTTACTACATTCTGCACAATTAGCACTTCTTCATCAGAAGAGGAGGTACACTCCTGTGCTACCTCTTGAATGCAAGCAATCTTACCTTTGGAATTTTTAAAGACTTTCTTCTTACAGACCTTAGCAAAATGCCCCATAACTCCACAATTCAGACATTTAGTGTTCTTAGCTGGACATTTAGGATAATGAGCAAGGTGAGAGTGACTACCACATCTATAACACACTGGTTCAGAAGTTTTCTTATAGTCAAAATTTTCCTTTTTAGAATTACCAGACCTGAAATCTTTGCTACTTTTAACAAAAGATTTCCCTTCAGAAATTTGGTTTACACTTTCAGTTTCCTTTTTCTCACTGGAAAGAGAAGCTTTAGCACAACGTTCTGAAAGTTCAGCTTTTTTCCCCATGGCGATAATTTCTTTCAAAGGTCCATCACCTTCAACCCATAACTTGTTTTGAATGGTTTTAGTTTTAGTGTACATGACAATTTGATCACGAATGAGATCATCATGAAGTTGAGCAAATTTGCACTTAACAGCTAATTTTCTAAGTGCAGAAACGTAATCCTCTACTGATTCGTATTTCTCTTGCTTACGTTGAAAGAAAGAATGTCTGGTGACAGCAATGCAAACACATGGAGAGAAATAATCATCAATATCCAAAAGTGCTGAATTGAAAACATCAATGTCACCCGCAGATCTATCAGTCTTGTCCAATTGATTGTAGATTCTTAATCCTTCTGGGCCAAGACCTAATAATAAAATCCTTTTCTTCCTTTCAGGAGTGAAAAGTCCACTCACATCCTCAAGATTTGCAACATAGTTCAAGAAATATTCTTTCCAATCTAACCAAGCAACAGGAGGATCACCAGGAACAACTAAAAACTCTCTGGGAGCATTTAAGTTCAAGCCATGTACAGGCTTTTCACTAGATGTAGTGGCACTGTTAGTGTCAGGCATAATGAAAGAAGAAAAGTAATATGTATATCACTGTATATCAATTTTATCTTATTTGAGGAGGAGAAATAAAAAATAATTGCAGGCAGCACCTTAACTTAAACAAGTTTGAAATTGTATTTAAATAACACTAAAGAAAATCGTTGATAAATACCACACGAAAAGCAGTTGCTCGTGTCCAGATTCAATACGAAGTGAAATGCGATGAAATGCGAGAAATCGGCAGAAAACCAATCCAAAATGGCCGCCGGCGTGACCTTACGTGGGGTCGTACCCACAATGCACTGCACCGGTTGTTGACGTAGGTATCAGTGACGAGTGGTGCAATGACGAACAGCAACAAAGAAAGGTTCTTTGAGAAAATGCTGCGTTGTTTGAATTCGCTGGAGTAGGAGCGGAGACGCTGCAGCGGTTTGTCAAACGGCAACGTTTGAAAGATGCCGGCACAGACGCTGGTAGGAACTCAAACAAAGTTTCTTCTTCTCTTTTTTTTTTTTAATAATAAATGAGAATCTGACCGCAATTGAAGTGAAGCAGTTCTGAAGAGAAACAGGAAGTTTTTCTTTAAAACGAAGAGTTTTGTTAAATCCGGAGACAGGCAATTGTACTGTTGAATGAAGCAGGATCACAAAATCTTCATTAAATTAGCGGTTTCCCTCGTCGCCAAATTTGTAGTGAATCAGTACAAAGTAGATTTGAATAAATTCTCCTTTATTCCTCAAGATAAGTAGTACAGGTAAAAAGGTGCTGCCAGTTCGTAGAAGAACTCAGGACTGACCAGCACTCCAAGTACAAGCATAATGACATACACACATTCTATACATGACTTATAACAATTCTAAGATTACTTAAGAGGTACTATAATAAATAACATTATAAGCATTACTACAGACATTGAGTTGGCTCTCCCTCTAGCTGCCCACATGCCCCCTAGACATTCTCACCAGGGTTCACCTTTTCCAAGACAAGGAAACTGTGGTTCAGGCAGCGAGGTGCAAAGCGGATCTGGTGTTCTGGGGCCACCATACAGATTTTTCAAGATCTCTCCCCACTGACCCTGAAGAAGAGGCAGTACTTCAGGCCACTAACTGAACATGTGCGCAACCAGGATATCAAGTGCCAGTGGACCCACCCCTTCGGATTGCTCTTCACCTGGAATGGGCAGCAATGCATGGTTCGCTCTCTGTCGGATTCCAGGTCCCTCCTGGGCCTCCCAAGGGACTCCGGGAGAGACTCCCTATTCTTCCCTCACTCACCACGCACCCAGACTCCTGGCAGCCTCAGTAGCACACTGTCCTGCGGAGGTGTCGCTCCCGCTGCGCAAAACCTACCAAACCATGGAATCGCCAAAGGTGGACATAATTGCCAACCTTCAGAAAATGAAGTTTGGACAGGCACATTCCTCGGCATGTCGTAATATGGCAGTGACTAGGTTAGCATTTAGCTCAGCTACACGAACCTTCGTGTTTAACTTGACCAAACTTGCAGGGGCCATTTTGTATTCCCTGGCTTCCATTTTGTATGAACATGCGGCCTCGTGATCAGCATGCCCTTTTGTCCTTTCTCTGTTCCAATGACCATTTACCTTGCCCGGCAACAGGCTATTTTTAGCACTGGTCAAGCTCACGCATGCGTACTCGAACATTTAGATTAATGAGCGGTCACCTCTTAGGAATGTACTCCAAAACTGACCAGTGGTACTAAACTCCTCCCAAACGTTGGCTGTGTTCCAAAAATGCCCTTATATGTACTTAAACTGTTTCAAAAGTATACTGCTTACTTTTTTTATTGCTGTTAAATTGTATAACATTTATTTATTTATTTATGGGATTTTTAGTGCGCAACTAATACCCTAAGGTGTCTAGGCGCAGTGAGATACTCTAGGATACAGAAAAGTCAGGATACAAACTTATTGATTAAAAAGCCAAGTCTTCAAGGCCTTGCGAAAGACAATGAGAGTTGGTGCAGTTTTAATGTACAAGGGGAGTGAGTTCCACAGTAAGGGAGTTGCTACCAGGAAACGTCTATCTCCCCATGTAGCCGTTCTTGTACGGGGTACAGACAATAGACAACTTGCTGCTGATCTTAAGTTCTTTTTAGGAGTGTACACCTGAAAAGCATCCTTTAAGAACTTCGGTCCAGTCTGATGAATGGCCTTATAGGCGATGCAGAGAGCTTTGAATTTGATCCTGCTCTCCACCCTTAGCCAGTGAAGGTGGCGTATGGCTGCTGAAGTGGAGTGTCGCCTGGGAATGTTAAGCAGGATCCGTGCTGCCATATTTTGGACAGACTGAAGTTTATTCAGGATGTATTTATGCGTGCTGAGAAAAAGAGCATTTCCGTAATCCAGTTTTGAAAACACTAAGGTGGTAATCAGTGTTTTTCCTGCTGAAGCTGGTAAGTATGGCATGAGTTTTTTTTATCTTCTTCAGCACAAAGAATGCAGCTGAGACCACCTTGTTAACATGACATCCAAAAGATAGCCTGTTATCAAAGATCACTCCCAGATTCCTGACCCTAACAGCTGGAACCGGGGGGGGGGGGGCATCTGACTGGGCCACCATATTGGGGACCATTCTGGAGAAATTTTACCGAAGGTCATGACCTCAGTTTTCTCCGCATTAAGTTTCAGGCAGTTACTGTGCATCCATGATTGTACATCCAGTAACCCCTCCTGAAACTTAGCTGCTACCACTGGGCCGTTCTTGTGCACCGCCAACACAAGCTGGGTGTCATCCGCGTAGGTGGTTAAGCGCATCCCATAAGATTTAATGACCCTCGCCAAGTCCGCGACGTAAATATTAAACAACATAGGACTTAACGAGGATCCTTGAGGGACCCCACAGAGCAGTTCGGAGGTAGGTGAATAATAGTTGCCCAATTTGACTGCCTGCTTACGATTAGCTAAGAAAGAAGCTATAAGGTCTTTGGCCAGATGGTTAATTCCAAGGGCTGCGACACGGTCGACCAAGATGACATGGTCGACTGTGTCAAAGGCCGCCGACAGGTCCAACAAAATGAGCACTGCCGCTCCTCCCGGATCCATGATATCTCTGATTTCATCCGAGGCCTTTATCAGTGCTGTCTCGGTTCCGTGTCCCTTCCGGAACCCGAACTGAGTGTCATCTAAGGGTTTGTGTTGTTCAATACACTCTGAGAGCTGTTTGTTCATGATTGCCTCTACGATTTTGGCCGGGAAGGGAAGGCAGGCAATAGGCCTGTAGTTGGACGTAATGGTGGGGTCTAAAGAGGGCTTCTTAATCAAAGGTTTAACAATGACCTTCTTCCAGGTCTCTGGATAAACACCTGTTTTGAAGATGGAATTGCATATATTGGTCAACGGCTGCGTAATAACATTATGTAGTTGATTCATTATGGCAGGAGGACATGGATCCAGCGGAGAACCTGATTTGATCTTGCCAACAAGCGCGCTGACTTGATCTTCAGTAACTGGCTGAAACTGAGCGAGGGAAGAATGATTCATTACTGGATGAATGATTGAATCAGCAGTTCTTCCCACCAGCTCTTTAGAGAAAGTGGAATAAATATCCATCACCTTAGTGGTGAAAAATGTAGCCAGTGAGGTGCAAAATTCCTGCGAGTTCTCTATTGTGGATCCAGCCGGAGGACTGGAAAGAGAGTTCACCACTTGAAACAGTATCCTGGCTGAGTTCTGTGCATGCTCAATTTGACCAGTAAAAAAGAGATTATTTTGCGTGCTAATAGCTTTTTTGTATATCGCTAGAGCATTTATATAATCTTGTTTAGCAGAGGGACTATAGTGCTTTCTCCAGCGCCTTTCTAAATTTCTGCAGAACTGACGCTGGAGTCGCAACTCCTCTGTATACTACTGGGCAGATGGAGTGGCTCTATTAGGGCGATAGAATTTTTCGGGTGCAACTTGATTAGCTGCCTTTAGGATCCACTCCTGAAATTTAATAGACATGGTTTCCGTATCGCCTACGCTTTCCGGGACTGATGACAGCAGGAGATTTGTAAAGTGTGGCATATCTGCATTTTTCCACATCTGTGCCCCCACTGACGACCGGACTTTGGTCTGAGAGGGTTTGGATGGTAACAGTCGAATCCTGAAGATAATAGCTTGGTGATCAGACCATATCAGAGGTAACACTGCTGACAACTCAATGCTGTGGTCATTAGTGAACAGGCCGTCCAGCGTGTGCCCGGCCTCATGCGTAGGGCCCCTCACCAACTGCTGCAGTCCTATTGCTTGCATATCAGTGATGAGTTGGGCTGTATCTTTATTTTCCATGTTTTCAAGGGGGAAGTTAAAATCCCCAAGAATCGTATGGTCCGGGGATCCTATTACTAAATCCGTAATTTCATTGAGTGCAGCTAAAAATTTAGTCCGAGGCCCTGGTGGCCTGTACACCAGTGTCCCTTTGAAGGCTTGTTTCTGCGTGAGATTGATAGCAAATGCGAAAGCTTCGCACTTGGTACTTTGGATAGGCTCAAATTTTGCGCGATAAATGGCCCTATGAATAATGGCTAAGCCTCCGCCTCGTCCAGAAGTTCTATCTTGTCTGGCCACACAGTAGCCTTCTGGGGTGGCCAGAACGAAATCAGGGCCTGATGCTTCATCTCCCCATGATTCGGTAATGAAAAGGATGTCCAGTTCCTGATTAAGAATACTCTCCCTAATATCCAGACTATGTTGGGGGAGAGAGCGTGAATTAATCAATGGTGCTCTAACATACTGTTCAGCTGAGGAAGGGGCACTGGCGATTACAGGTGAGTAAGATGTAATATTTATCGCGGGCAGAGGAGGTTGCAGAGTAAAAACACAGCCTACACATGATATAGGTGTGGATGTCAGGTGTTTAAAGGACGGTAGTACTTGACAAGACCTACCCAAACCTGTGTTCCACTCTCGTATCTGTTTGGAGGTATAACGTAGGGTAGATGTAGTGTCTAGGATGGCAGCAGGAGCAGGGGGGGTGGCCCTGGGCCCGGATCTGGCTCGGACGGGCGCAGACGGGCTTGTCCTAGGCGCGTCTTTGGCGCGCGCCCGCTGCGCTCGTCCGCTGCGCATCCTAGCCAAGCGAGGACTAAATAGCTCTCTCCCGGAAGTGGAGAAGAGCTAGAACGCGTCCCGACCCAGCCCCAAGATGGCAGCTGGTGTTCGTGGACGAGTCCTAGTGCCCTATTCCCTCCGCTCTGGCGGGTCGGGTAGGTGCTAAAGTATGTGCAAAATTAGCAAAAGTTGAGTGCAACAGCTATATCGTCGCGATCGTTATTTAAAAGTGGCAATTTCTAAAATCACATAATATTTCTAAAATTCATCCAATAGCAGCCTATAAATGTCTAAGTGCAAAGCAGATTCTAAATATACAGCGCTAGTAAGTATTTCAACAGTTCGTGCTCTGAAGAGAGTGTAAAGAGTATCACTGAGCGGTGGGCTCGCTCGCTCTAAATAGCTCTCTCCGGGAAGTGGAGAAGAGCTAGAACGCGTCCCGACCCAGCCCCAAGATGGCGGCTGGTGCTCATGGACGAGTCCGAGTGCCCTATTCCCTCCGCTCTGGCGGGTCGGGTAGGTGCTAAAGTATGTGCAAAATTAGCAAAAGTGAGTGCAACAGCTATATCGTCGCGATCGTTATTTAAAAGTGGCAATTTTTAAAATCACATAATATTTCTAAAATTCATCCAATAGCAGCCTATAAATGTCTAAGTGCAAAGCAGATTATAAATATACAGCGCTAGTAAGTATTTCAGCAGCAGTTCGTGCTCTGAAGAGAGTGTAAAGAGTAAAAGAGGTCACGCACCGATGTCCGGTGTGATACTTCTTGCATTACCGAAGGGTGCTGTAGGAATGTACCACCACCCCATGGGGTCTTAATAAACTTGTCTTTTGCATTTCCAGTTTCCGTGCCAACTTCTACTCTATGGTGTCCGAGAGTTTTTTACAGAGTATGTAGACCTGACAAAATCCGATACCACAGGCAGAGGACACTTGACTTAAACACCGGCACCTGCCTTCCTGTTAACCACTCCTCTACCAGTTCTCCGGCCATGCACAGAGCAGCTCACCAGGCATGGCCCAGGGCATGGAGCCTAAACTGTAATTTTTTATTGATTGCTGTTCTTCCCTTGCACTCAATTTGTTCGTGGAATTGACTACCTAATACTAGTGATCACCTGAATCGCATTAGGCCACCCCGCATATGGCAAGCTCTCCTCCATTAAGGGTTTCACGTCATTTGTGTCTGGTATTTTCTCCCTGCCCCCTAAGGAGTGGTTTGCATGGTTGGGCCACGTTGGCCTTGTTAACCCCTTCCCGTGCACCTACGTGCCCTCTTGGTCTCCTCGATATCCCTTCTCCTTCACAGCACTCATGCTCCTCTTTGGGCCCACTGGGGGGCCCACTCTTTGCAGGCCCTACCCAAACAGCTGTTCTTCACACTCCGCCCACCTCACCAACTGTTGGTCCCTGCCTCTGACCACCACACATGACCTCAAACTGCTCTTCCTCAATGTCTGCTGGCCTAATTTCCTTAACAAATGGCAACAAGTGTGGAGGGACATCATTATGGAGGGTGATTTCAATCTGGTTTGGTACCCCGCACTCGATAGAAATATGCTACATATCCAGGGCACAGGGTCGATGTCAGGGACACTCAAAAAAGTACTTATGGCAGCAGCTGAACTTCACGGATGTACGTTGTTATGACGCGTGGTATTACCACGCGTACCATTACAACGCGTATTTTACAACGCAAGTCGTTACCACGACTTGCGCTGTAGGGGTGCGGACTTAGGAATAGTTTAATTTACTATTCCAACACCAGCCTACGTACAGTAGGGAAGGTGTTGGAATAGTAAATCTACTATTCCTTCCCCTTTAGCGCCCTCCAGCGCAAGTCGTGGTTACGACTTGCGTTCTAAAATACGCGTTGTAACGGTACTGCGGGGTAACACCTGCGTTGTAAAGGATGTTCCCCGAACTTCACATTATGCTCCAGGAGCTCCCCAAGGGGAAAACTTCTGGTCCCGATGGCCTCACCCCGGCTTTTTACGTGGCCTTTCTACTTCAACTCCTAACCCCCTGATCGTATTTTAGAATTCCTTTACTCCTGCCACAGGACTTTCACCCACCATGTCCAATTCTGATTTTTTTTTTAGCCCTAAGCCAAGTAAAGACGCTGCGCTCTGGTCAACTTACTGCCAGATAGCCCTCCTAAATACTGATGCGAAGCTTTACACCAAAATCCTGGCCACCCACCTCGAGAATCTCCTCCCTATGCTGATACAGCCGGATCAGGTGGGTTTTATTAAGAACCAACAGGGCTCAGACAACTTCTGCCACCTGGCTCACTTGGTCAAAAAGGCCCAGCTTCACTCCATCCCCACTCTCCTTCTTTCCATGGATGTGGAAAAGGCTGTTGGCCGGGTGAGCTGGGCATTCCTGAGGGCAGTGCTGCAGTATATAGGCCTAGGCCCGGTTATGATTATTAAAAACATGACCTCCTAACTGGTGCCTACCTCCTCGATTTGTATCAATGGCTAGACCACCCCATCCTTCCCGCTGCTCCGGGGCACGCTGCAGATATGTCCATCTTACTCTTTGCCCTGGTGGTAGAACCCCTCACTATCCAACTGTGATGCTTGGCAGAAGTCAAAGGCATCCCTTTCTCTGACTAGGAGCACATGGTCCTACTATATGCGGATGACCTCCTCCTGGCGTTGACAGAACTGAATACCTCCCTTCCGGAGTTTGTTCACATCTTGCAGGCCTACAAGCGTCTCTCTGGGTAAAAGATCAACTTAGTAAAATCGCAGGCTCTCAACCTCACCCTTCCTTCATACCACCTCCTGCAGCTCCAGGCACTTTCCCCCTTTCAGTGGGCCATGCACTCAGTACAATATTTAGGTCTCACCATAACAAACACCCTACCCTCCTGGATGAAGGCGACTGGCCACACCTCTGTGGAACGATCTTAGAAGATCTCAGACAGTGGAAACCGCTTTACATCTCGTGGCTGAGGTGCTTTAATTTAGCAAAGATGACTATTCTTCCCAGGTTCCTCTTTTTTTTCAGTCACTGCCAATTCCCATCACTGCATGGGACATCACTAGGTTGCAGGCTGACCTCACCTCCTTCATTTGGAGGGGTAAACATCCCTGCATATCTGTGGCACTCTTAATGCTCCCCATAGTCATGGAAGTCTGGCGTGTCCCAATCTGCAGGACTATTACTGGGCGACACATTGACGTTATATCTGTGAGTGGGTGGTGCGGGAAAGTGAGGAACACGGTTCACATGGATAGAGCAGTCACCTGTAACCCTCCAGGAGACCTTGTGCGGTTGTCCAAACACTCTCGGCTGTGCAGCGCTTACACCGTTATCATGACGTGCACGGTGCTGGACATCTGGGATACATTAGCTATACGTTGTTACGTTGTGGACTAACTACGTTCCCCTTGCCGAACACCCCGATCACACATAATCCCGACTTCTTCCCCGCCCTCCCCAGGTGTCCTTCCTGGAGTGAACACCCAGCGAATATATTCTTCTGCAGGATCTTTTCGAATACCAGACAATAAAGTATTTTGACCATTGCAAACGGGTGCTTACACCTGCCTGAATCTGCTTGTCACCAATATTTTCAGCTCCGTCACTGGGCCCTTTACCCTCCAACACGGAGGCAGCCGCTCGCACACTCACCCTCTTCTAACAACATGTTTGTTGCTTTATGGGTTCCCAGGGACTGATATTCAAAACATATGCAGTCCTGCAACAAACACACCTTCTTCCTCATCACCCCTATCAATGCAAATGGTCACTGGACACTTTAACCACCATTACCAAGAGGCAATGGGAACAGCTCTGGCAGGAAATACCATGTATTCACAGAACCATTGCTTGGCAAGAGGCAGCCTTTAAGGTCATGTTTCCATGGCATTACACTCCAGACCATCTTCCTGCTAAGCACCTGACGTTCCCTGCTGCTTGCAGGCACGGCGGGGCCCCTCTGGGTGACTTCCATTACATGGGATGGGCTTGCCCTCTCTTAAAATCTTTTGGAAGGAGATCCTGAGCCACTATAGGGGTACACTTGCATACCCAATACCAGATGGCTATCACACAATTATTTTAGGCATCCACCCCTCATACCTGGCTGCAATGACCCATGCAGACTGGTATCTAGTGCATCACGTGGCTGGTGCAGCTAAGCAGCATATTGCGCAGTCCTGTTGCTCCTCGTTGGCCCCCTCCTTGTTCACACAACTCTGGCACACCATTGCGCTGGAGCTGTTGACACACAAGGTGGCCTACAGATAGGAATTTCCAAAGTCTCTGGTCACCCCACATCCAGTACATGCCTCACCTAGAATACTTATTCTTCCAACCCCCCAGACTGCAGGGACTACATCTTTTCAAGGACCCGATATAGCGGCTCCCCCCACCCAGCAGACTCGGGCTGGTTATGCTTAACATATTATCTCTGCGGAAACAATGTCCCCTCTTCTATTTTCTTACATCATTACGGGCCTTGAGGGACCTGAAGGGGACCTCCAACTCCCCCTCTCCCCCTCTCAAGTCCCCCACATTCCCTGTTATTCACTCCTGGTTTGTTCTCCTTACCTTTGAACAGTTCCCCTCCATTTGGAGCCAAATGTGCCTGAACTGTCGCTTAGACATAAAACAGCCTCCTCATCAGACAGACCGTGCCTCTTGGGGCTTCTCCTAAGTTTTTTAGTTCTCTAAATAGGCATGGTAGTGTTATGTATCTGTACGGTCGCTGCACTGTATCTGCTTATTTAATGTCTCCTATCCTTCCAGTGCCACCAGTACTCTATTGTTGTTTCTCCGTTTGGTGAGAAACTCAATAAACAGAGTTTGAGTAAAAAACAATCTTGGTCCAACTTGATAATAGTCCCCATTTGTTTTTTAAAACATGTCAAATACCAAATGTTACAGCCCGAATTTGTTGATTGATTTCACATGTCAATGAATGGACTGAGTTCTATTATATCACTTAGAAACTTGGGGAGCTTAGAGAGAAAAATTCTCTGCGATTCAATATGGTTTTAGAAGAAGTTTGGGGACCGTTGAACAGTGCCTTAATCTCCACCTGGTCATAAGCAAGAATACGTTGGCGAAGAATGGCACTCTTTATCTAGGATTTAAGGATCTAACATCTACTTTTGACTGTGTGCAGACCAAAACTGTGAAAGAAATGTTGGGCATCGGCATAGATTCATTTTTGGTCTATGTCCTAGCACAGATGCGCCAAGGATGAGAATGGGAGAGTCAGATATGGATTAGATGGTAAACTTACTGCATCCATTAAAATGAGTTGTGAAGTTCGACAAGGGTGGTAGGAGCTCCTTTTTTATTTTGTCTATATATTAATGATCTGGAGAGGTATCCTAATCAGGGGATGGCCGATGTACCTAGGGTAGGCTCTAGAAATCCCCCAGCACTGCTTTATGCTGACGACTGTGTGCTGATATCCAGAACTGGTATGGGCTTGCAAATACTTCTAAATAGATTTCATGATTTTATGAGTGACTTGGGTTTAAACACAGCCAAATATCATGTTATGGTGGTTGGGAACACCCTATCCCCTTTAAATGCTTGTTTTTGTTTAATAATGTCAAGTTTCTTTATGTTATGTTTTGTTTCTTTATGTTCCAACTGTTTCCTGCCTAGGTGTTCCTTTTGCTCAAAGAAGCACCTGGAATTAACTTATTGAGATCAGGAAAAGGTGTTTTGAACAAAACGTGGAGGAATTCTTTTGGTTTGTGAGGAAACTGGGATCTCAGCCAATTGCTGCATTAATTAATATCTATAAAACACACTCTTGTTCCGTTATTCTGTATGGAACCGGAGTCTGGGGTTTCTGCAATTCTTCACGCTTGCAGACAATAGAAAATTATTTTCTCAGAATACGCTGGCATTCCCTACTAGTCTGCTGATTACATTATACCATACGAAATTAGGTCTGACCCTTTTAATTCATTGCATACAAATTGCCCCAGTTATGCTATGGCACTCATTTCATTTCAAAATACTTTATTCAGCTTTAAAGTAAAAACCATAAAAGTTACACCACTCCATGTAGCAGTTAAAACATACAATTCAATACATTAAAATTGGGACAGATGGTCCCTTGAAATAAAGAAATATAGTCATCTAATACAAGGAATAATAGGGGGAAAAACACACAGCCAGGGGCCCTAACTTCATCTATATGGGTAATATTGGGGGGTGCCTACCAACGTTGAGAGTTTACTAGCTCTCCATACATATCCTAGATCTCAGAGAGGATTTCAGAAAGCCTACTATAAAAGTTACACATTCTGGTTTCAGCAGTTGTAAATAAAAAAGAGCTGGGTGGACCTGAGTAAAATTCAACTTTTTTAAAAGAGGTGTTAAAAAATATCTGTGAGGTACTTCATAACATTTACAGAAAAACATAAAGTGTAGCAAATCCTGAGGAGACACTCTGTCGCAGCCACAGGATGCTAGCACCTGGCCTCTACAGCTCCCTTTTGGGACAGCAATTAACAGATGGAAATAGTCCAATCGGAACCTGATCAATAAAAAACGCTCATGGGACGTCAATGACCACAAGAGATATGGCTCAATGGATGTGATTGTTTTAAGCATCACAAGTTTACGGACTCTAGATTTTCCAATTTCTAGATCATCTCTACCAAGCTTTTTTAGGTTAGTAAAAGTTTTCTTTACAAATTCCACATCCTTCAAAGTGATAGCGCCAGGCTTTAAAAAAAGGTCCGGCCTCCCCAGCTCTTCGAAACAGCCCCTAATTTTAACCATGGAATGCATGACATATGATCGAGGCTCATATTTTCTCTTAAGATCTGGGGGCTGAGAGCTAAATCTTTGTTAAGGCCAGCAATTAAGCCAGAACAACAAAGGGCACATAGCCAAAGTATCACTTAAAAATGGCAACCCCAGTTTTTCATGTACCACCAGGTTTGATGTTCTGCTGGGCACTCCTAGGAGACGTTTTAAGAAGGTGTTCTCCGCCACCTGCAGAGCGTCAGTTGCTATATAGCCCCAAATTTCACTCCCATAGCTAGCTATAGCAACACTTTTGGCCCGGTATATTTTCAGAATTGACGCAATTGGGCGCTTACCCATCTTCGCGGCAAATTTGAAAATTGCGGCATTCGCCCTTGTGATCTCCACTTTTTCCCTCTGAATCAGGGCCCCTCAATTCAAGCGATCATCTACTAAAACACCCAGGTAGGAGAATATCGAGGTCATTGGTACTTTCCCATTACCCACTTTCAAAGAGAACTGTTTCTTTAGGCGAGTCCAGACCTGCATGATATAAGATTTAGAATTATTAATTGCCAGGTCGCGGGCTTCCATACAACTCCGGGAGGTGTCGTGCAGGGTCTGGAGTCCCCTTGCCGTCCTTACAACGAGGACCGTGTCGTCCGCATATAGCAGGACGGGCAGACCTCTTCGCCCCACGTATGGGAAGTCGACCCCTGTTTTTATCAGAGATTTTTCCATATCATTGATGTATAAATTAAATAAAAAGGGGGCCAGGATACACCCCTGCGGAACCCCCCTCTCTATTGTAAAATCCCTAGAAACACGGAGATCCTGGGCATATTTTATGTTGGCCTTAGTGTCCCTATGCAGATTCTCCAGGAAGTCAACCAAATTATCCTCCACCCCATGGCCCTCATGGATTGCCACAGTTTCCCTCGATTGACACAATCAAAAGCAGAGGAAAGATCCATGAAGGCCAGGTAGATCTTACGCGATTGTATACTTCCCCAGGATCAAATATAAGTTAAGGCATTGGGCCAAAGTGGAACGCCCTGGGCAAAAACTGTATTGTATATCAGAGATGATCTCATTCTCTGCCGCCCAGGAGGATAATCTTCCCAATAACACCCCACCCACAACCTTAACCACGGAGTCAAGAAGGGAGATCAGTCTATAACACGAAGTGCTATTACGATTGCCCTTCTTGAAAACTGGCACAATGTTTGAGGTGCCCCAGGAGTCCGGGCAGCTGATCCTGGCCACCACATTAAGCACAGCCATCCGTACCGGAGCCCAAAGGAGTGGGTTTTAATTATGAAAAGGTCTGGAGGGATGCCATCCGGGCCTGGGGCCTTATTGTACGTCAGCCCTAAGATGCCCTTCTCCACCTCTTTCTGCTCGAACATTACTAGGGCATTGGTATTAACCCTGCCTTGGGATTGGTGAGGATCCATGGGGCATCTTAAAATAGATTTGAAATGAGACACTCATTCATCCTCAGATATGTTAGTGCCTACTTCTACATCCCTAGCCTTTTCAAATAAAGGTTGGTTAATATTGTCCCAAAACCTAGCGCTGTTCCCTAAGGTGCTTGCCTCCAGTAGATCTCTACACATTTCCTCCTTCAGTTTGCCCTTAAGGGTGGCCAATGCCCATTTGTACTCACGACGGCGGGCGCAAATCAAAGATTGATTTCTCGGGGTAGCCTTTAGAGCAACTTTTAATTGTCTTGCTGACTTAGAACATAGTGGGTCAAACCATCTGTGGTCGGATAGCACCGTCTTATGTAAAGGGGCGCTTAAGAGTGCCCCTATGTCGGTAATAATGTCATCAAAAATCTTGAGGACACCTTGAGGACACCCCCCGGGTGGGAGCCAGATGACACACAGGAAGCTAATTTGGTTGCACATAACACTTGTACCTCGTCATAAAATGAGTCTGGAGATGTGCGACCATTTTAGGCGGCGTCTTCCATCCACACGTCTCAACATGCCTGGGACTGTCACCCTGGCTTGTGTTGACAACAGCCTACCTACAAGGTGCACACAGATAGGATTATGGTCGCTGAAAACACTGTCCATGATTATAAATCCAAGGAAGTTGGACAGGAGGCCAGTGGAGATCAATATGTGATCTATAAAAGAACCATCACTACATCCTTTAAAAGAAGGGGGCAGATAAAGACATTTATGGTAGCAGGTCAAATTGATTAAGCAAATTATTCAGTGCTTCCCCTGGACAAAATGCTCAAAGTGGAATCCCCGCATCCTGGCACATCCCAGCTTAGCCATACGTCTGATTTTGGGATCTCCACAGTGATGAATATTGAAATCCCCCGCTACCATAAGATTATGTGCAACAGAACCGCAGGACTGTCTTATAAGGCAGCCTAGCTGGGCAATCTTGCATTCCCCCTCCATGCTTGTTGCATTATAAAAATTAATAATGCCCATGCTGTCATTTCCTCTCCTTAGAGCGATAACTTGAGAGTCCCTGTTAGCAGTAGAAAGTTGCTGGATCCTGCAAGTCACAGCCAACGATATATAAATCACCAAATCACCCCTAGCTCTGCCACAAGGAGACGGGGACGCAGGAATGAAGAAGGCTTTATATCCCTCCAAAGACAGGTTACAGTTCACAAGTCAAGTCTCCTGGAGACAGATCACAGACAATTGTCGGATGAACTGCATCCAGGAGGGATCCTGAAATGGACCCAATAAACCTGCAATGTTCCATGACAGGACATTATAAGTGTTGGTAATTGCGATCATCCCTTGATGTGCAGTCGGTGGAAGCACCTGCTGCTGGGTGCTAACCTTCCCAGATGACTCCACAGAGCAGGACACAACATTTCGCCTAGAAATGTGTGGGGACCCCTGTTGATGCGGTAACTCTCCAGCGGGCTCTAAGTTCTTATTCAGGCAGTGGCACTCATCCAACCTTGATAAAACTGAAAATCTGTTGGATAGCTCTAACCGGTTAGCAGGCTGGTACCCAGTCGATCGGAATTGGACCCCTTGGGATTGTGGATGACTACCGCCTATAACCTCACAAGGTCTTTGAAACCACCTATCACTTGAAATGTTTGTGATTGGGGGCCTTATGTAGTCAGCCTTATAGAAAAAACCCAACGGGAGAACCTGGATGCCAGAATCGTGATGTGTACGGTCAAAATAAGCATCCTGTAAAATTCTATCCACAAGGGAAGATCTATTGAAATTCACAACAATACAATACCCCCCTCCGGGTTTCCTTGAACTCCCTAACCAACCCACACGACGCACCATAATGATATTGCGTTCAACCATTGGGTGCACAGAGGTGTTATTCGACAGCCAATGAGTAACCTTGTTTTTAAGTTGAGTAAAATCCTCATTGGACCTTGGTAAAAGTGGAGGGTCGTTTCCCAGGATTCTTACAAGTGGTGTTGATTGGGGTGGGAGATTGATCACTGCTAGATTTTGTGTGGCATTTGTTGGATGACCATGCGCCTCTTCGGTTGGAATTCCTGATCTTTGGGAAACCGAACCCTGGGGATGAATACTAGGAACCTGTCTTTCACTTGAGACATTAGCCAACTCCCCTAAGTCTTCGGGAGCCATATTTATACCATGAAGTTAAGCTTCACTGGCAGGCCAAGGGACTGAAGCTGACCCAGGCATAGGTGTAATACCTTTGGCTATGTTATCCCTAGACACGTCCGGAACCACAGGTTGGATAGACTGGGTGGGTGGGGCAGACCTATTTTGTTCTGCTAGGATTTTCTCTTTGAGGTTTAACTTATCCAAGATGGGGCTCAACTTAGCATCCAGCATACAACTCATAGTTGATTTAAAGGCTTCCATCATAGTGTGAACAGTATTTACTACTGGTGATACTGGTACCATGATTTTAGGGACCGACTTGGTGGATACATTTGGTTGAGTTTTTTTGGCTTGACTCCTGATAGGCTTCAATTTTCTTTTAATGCTCCCACATGACCTTTGGGCCACCCTTGGCTGTTGTGAGGGGCCAACGTTACTGTGTGTTTCTAGCGACTTACAATTATTAATGTCCCTGTCATTAGCGTAGAAACACCATTCTCCCTGTTCACAATAATAACAGCGGGAGAAAGTGGCCTATGTGGCACCTCACAAGAGGTTCCTTGCAAAGGAGATGAGGCTTCAGTGGGCTCTAAGTCAGTACCCAGCACGGGGAACAAAGATTTACTTGGTGTTTCCATTACAACTTCCCTTATGAGGTTGATAGGACCAGCCAGGAGAGAGAATAGGCCATTGGAAGGAGATCTAGAGAGATGCCTGTTCACTAATTCGATCTCCTTGCCTATAACTGAAGCGGCTCTCGATAAAAAAATCCATAGTTTTGACATTAGCCCTGGTTACAGCTTTTGTCCCTTCTTGACTCACTTTAGTCTTCCACCTCCCCATGACGCAATGACAATATAAACCCCTGAATCTTAAGCAAAGTTAACAACACAGCACAGCACAGCACCTAATACCCTAATTAAGGTAAAAGAAACAATATCAGCCTGACAGACCGTTACAGGCCCCTGCCGTGCAACAACGAGAGCACAAAGGGGTCCCGTTTGAGTGCTACTTCACCCGCAGTATGATGCTACACCTAAACACTTCTCCAAACGGTCCACTAAAAGAAGGACATAGTCCCAGTTTAGAATTTCAGTGTTGCCCCACAGTTGCAGAAGAACACCAAGAGGGGGGGGCACCGCCCGGCCTCTTCCGGCCCCAAACGGGCACAGATTGGCCCACCCTTGGCCCGGGCACGTCCTGTGCCGCGGGGGTCGAGGCAGCACTTTACAGCGTGATCACCACGCCTCCCCCAGCGGCAGCTGCATCCAATGCGGGCATTGTGGTATGTTGTACCCTGGGACAGCGCGTCCCACCAGGTTCTGGCGTCCGTGGCCTTGAGGGCGGCAGGGGCGTGAGCAGCAGCTCAGCAGGCAAAGGTAGGTGGTGGCAGCAGCAGAGATTGCGGGTTAAAATCCCCTGGAGCGTCCCGCGCTGCGGGGGTCTTGGCAGCGTTTTATAGCACGATCACAACGCCTCCCCCAGAGGCAGCTGCATCCAATGCGGGCGTTGTGGTGTGATGTACCCTGGGATAGCGAGTCCCATCAGGGTGTGGTGTCCGTGGCCTCGAGGGCAGAAGGGGCGTGAGCAGCAGCTCAGCAGGCAAAGGTAAGTGGTGGCAGAAGCAGAGATTGCGGGTTAAAATCCCCTGGAGCGTCTGTGGCACTCAATTTGGGCAAAAGACAAGCCAGCACTTGAATCAATAATACAGGATTGTATGAGTCTTGATCACATGCAGAGAATACCTTGGCCCAGTTATGTTAAAAAACAGCGTGAATGAGTAGGAAGAGTGGATTGTTTCTGTAACCTGTAACTTACCTCAAAAGTACCAAATCTCAGCTGAAGCAGGATCTCCTATCTGTGTTAAGTAATAATAATAATCCACATTTGTAAAGCGCGAACAATCACCCGTATGGGTCTCTAGGCGCTGGAGACCGTCGGGAAGATTAAGCAAGCTATTGCCCAGAGTCACATGGTGCTGGGCTAATGTGCCGCCGGCACCGGGGATCGAACCATGATCCCCAGATTCCGGAGTCAGTCGCCCTGGCCTTGGCGCCACACCTCTGGAGGGAGGAGAGGGATCGCATGAAGTTGGGTAATAAGAAAGTAGTGAAATTTTAGCCCCTGGTTTGTACTGAACGCCTGGAGCCTCATCAATTGTTTACTTTTTGTCATTCTACAAGGTTTTGTCTTATTAGATTTAGGTTTAGTATTGCACACCTATTGGTTTCTTATCTCCGTAAAGTATATTGTTATTCCCATCGTGATCCCTGTCCGTGCAACTCTAATTCATCCCAGAATATGTTCCATTTCCTTTTTTTTCTGTCAGTTATATTCTAAACCGTGAAGAGAATTAATGATCCCACCATTAGGGGTTTGAATATTAGGAAATTCAGGCTTGCTTTGTATTACCCCCAGCTTCTTAAAACAGAATACATATTTCAAATGGTATATAAATGTATTTCAAAGCGGAAAACAAGGCTTAGGCGCACAGCATCAAGTTGAGTGAATGGTTAATGGAGAAGATAATGGTGGGCTAAAGATGGAATGAAGGTGCTCCAACAGGCGACGCAACTGGCCGAATGCGTCCACTGATGCTTAAGATGAGTGTGCTACGTGGTACGTAGGCACATCCCTGTGTGGTGGGCACACTTGTAAGGTTCAGAATAACTGACTCAAAGGAGGTTCAGGAAATAGAGTTAATGAAGAGTCCACACGAAGATTTCATCATACGGTTGATTTTTAGTAGTTTCACAAATTCTTGTATTTAAAGCGTTACATCACGCCAAACAATTGAATACATCGCAACGAAGTTTTCGAAATATGCTCCAATGCATTTCGGACTAATGAAAGTCCTTTATCAAGGAGCGGTTTACGAACTCAGCGGGAGGCTCACATCAGTGTGTGGAGAGGTTCAGGAGGTGGACCGAGTGTCCCGCAGTAACTTCGCGAAGTTCGTGACACTCGGTCCACCTCCTGAACCTCTCCACACACTGATGTGAGCCTCCCGCTGAGTTCGTAAACCGCTCCTTGATAAAGGACTTTCATTAGTCCGAAATGCATTGGAGCATATTTCGAAAACTTCGTTGGATTGTATTCAATTGTTTGGCGTGATGTAACGCTTTAAATACAAGAATTTGTGAAACTACTAAAAATCAACCATATGATGAAATCTTGGTGTGGACTCTTCATTAACTCTATTTCCTGAACCTCCTTTGAGTCAGTTATTCTGAACCTTACAAGTGTGCCCACCACACAGGGATGTGCCTACGTACCACGTAGCACACTCATCTTAAGATATAAATGTATTTCTTCAGCAGTTCAATTGCGGAATTTAGTAGGAAAATGAATATCTGTTATATATCATGTGGTTATTAAAGGTAGTGGTTTTATGTATGGAGGTATCGAGTTAGCATTTTTTAGGTTGTACATAACACTTTATTTCTCATTTTTATGGATTTGAATGTGATTTAATGATACAATTTGAATTTTATTTAATACTTATTGGTCATTTTAGGTGATTTTAATGAAACCTATATTAATATAGTTTCTCTATTTATTGATTGAGAATATCGAAATATGAGGATGCCATTGAGAATTAAGAGTGCATTTTCAGGTCTGCATGTTGCCACTTTTTCCTCTTTGTAACTTTTATCAATTTCAAGGTAACTTGTCTCAGCAATATACATTATTTTATTCATCCTTATCTGGTTAATTATGTAGTTTTAATGTACCTGATACAAATTCATATATATCAGTTGAGATTTATAATCTGAGGTTGCTACAATGACTACACCTGTTTACCCAGAATGGGTATAATGAATCTCTATATTGATTATTAACATGTGAATTAATTTGTTTTATTTTTACCTATTTATCTGTTTCTTTTATGGTTGTGAAAAAACTAATAAGGAATATTTGATTGGCTGACAGGTTTGTTGGTGAGTATATTCAAGAATCATTGGGTCAGTCCCTTTTGTTGATACACCAGGGTTGAAATTCAGATCTAAAACAACGTTTGTTTCAAAGAGTTTCAGATGGAATAGTATTGTTAATACAATGGGTAATTAACTACCGTTCCCATTCATTTGCTGCCGATAAGTCCATTTTGAGGATGAGTACTTTTGACTGGGTACTCTTGTTCTTTTCGATCACCGCACATCTGTTTGCTTATCACCGGAATTACTTTGTTCATCCTGCTCAGAACTTCTGGGAACAGTTGGTGGTACTCATCCTGTTGGCAGGCAACTTCTCAGAATCAAACCTCTTGTGGGCCAACAGTCTTTGGGTACTATTTGCTTTCTTGCTGCACTAGACCCTTCGAGAGGATCTGTATCTCTTGCAGGTAACTTTGTTTGCTTAACCCCTTCGTTACCTACAGTCGACTCTCTCGGACCCCTGTCAGACCAAACAACTGCTGTCTCAGCAGCCTGCTGGTCTCCAACAGCTTTGCTAACCTGATCTTCTGTCTCACTGTGACCACTGGTACATCAGGAACAGGTGCTGTTGTATCATCAAGGGGGCATCCTACTCTAAAAGTGTGGCTAGCATGTCCACAGTTCGGGAGACCTCCGCACTTCACACCTGCATTGGTGACTAAGATCACCTGGAAATGTCCTCTCCAACACGGTTCCAGACACGTTTTGCACATGTGTTTCTTCACCATTATCAGTTACCAGGACTGAGGTCATAGTACTACTCCTGTTGAACCTCAAAAGCAGCTTTGCCAACCTGGTGAGACTATAATCCGCCAGTCCCTTGCAGTAGTCTAAAATAAGATAATTGGTTATGCCTACTAATGCATAAGCAGGAACAGTTGGCGGTCTCATCACTCAGCCCATAACTACTTTGTATGCTGACAATCCTGTCCTCCTGCTTGGTGTACTTCTCAAATTCATTACCACAAGAGGCAATGCATCAGGCCATTTTAAAGACGTTGAAGCGCACACGTTTGCCAATCTGGAATTCAATGTGCCATAAACTTGCTCCGCCAAGCCAGAGGCTTCTGGGTGGTAACTGCAATGGAGATTCTGCTGAACCAGTAGTGCTCCACACCACTGGAATCAAGCTAGCCGGGCTGAAGAGAGGGGTTACCTCGAAACCGGGCCGGTCCTCGGATGCTTGTTTCCGTTCTGGGAAGGACATGGCTTTTGTAGTTCGGACTGGACTGTTCCCATGGGGCACAGGGTCAGCGCTGATTTGCATATCGCCATTGTCTAACCCAGGGTGGTGTGGAGTGGAAAAACGATGGATTTGGGCCCAGATCTTTGGACTGGGGTGAATGTGTGACATTGATCCACATTCTGTCCATCATTGTTGTGTTTGCAAGAACCAGTAGTGCTGGGCAGAACATTTTCAGGACCTCATTATTAAAATGAGTTCCTTGATACAACTCAAGAGAGGTCAGAAATCCAAAATGTGGAATCTACTCCCTTAACACATTTTTTTGCATAGTCATACTGTCATTCCTGTGTGTTGGATAAGCTTCAATCAATTTTTATAAATGCATACAATGACCAAAACATTGCAAAGGGGCATTTCAATAAAGTCTATTTGCATTCGGTTGAAAGAACCTGTGGATTTATCAATACGACTCATGACAACCTGTGTTTTTCTTCCAGGGTTCTGTTGTTGGCACTCTACCAACCGGTGACACTATGGACCTTATCACAATGTCAGGCCAACTTGAGTCAGCCCGAAACCGTATCCGTATGGGAACTACCCGACCTTGGGTTGGCGGTTCCCTATACCTTATTACGATGTGACTGCACATGGTGTGGTCGCTTACTCCCATTACCCCATGGGAGCTTGTGCTGTGGCTGTAAACCGCCTACAGCACAAACTCCCATACAGAAATGGGAGCTTGTGCAAATCCCTGCACCGTTTAGGAGGCACCTCATGGTGCTTGCCACACGGTACAGGGAGTTATAAGGAGGGGCACCATAGGTGCCTCCGCGGACCCCAACCGGAGGCCACAGGGATAAGGGGGGCCTGCTAGGGGGTCCCCAAAGTTGCTTTCTGACAGGCTTTCCAAGTCAGAAAGCCGGGCATGGAAAGCCTGTCAGAAACCAAGATCATAATCCTGACTGCGGAAACGCCGCCCTATAGGATTACGTGTCGGTTCTGACTGGTTGACAGGCTCCTTGAGCCCATCGGAATCCAGCTGGAATGACAGGCCGGTTTCACTTTCGACCACTGGCATTGTAATGTAATTAAACCAAATGCAGAATTTCCAAGAATCCCACAATACAATTTGAGTCCAGATACTATTGCCTGGATTACTCCTGTGATCGACTCAATGATTGCTTAAGGGATCTTAAAGGCGATCACGGGAAGTCAATTTAGCTCTCCTATTATGGGCCTTCAGAAGCCAAATGGCAAGTATTGCATTGTGCAGGATTTGCGTAGGGTTAATGCAATCGCTGTTTCATTGTGACCGGGCAGACCGGGCCAAGGGGTCCCCAGAAGCATCAAAGGACTGGTGGATTCCCTTACCTCCGTCCCTCTCTCTCTCTCAACAGGAGACCTGGGCATGGAACGCCGAGCAGGACGATTAAGAAGGAAAAGACCAAGGTTCCTTTAACTGGTCTCTCTTTTGTGACGAGACTCCGCCCCAAGGGAGTCCCGCAGGACAGACACTGGATATAACATCTGAAGCCCACCTCCCGGCGTGTGACGTCACCGACGCGGAAGAAGCAAGCTGGAGAGGCGCGGAAGAAGCAAGCTGGAGAGGGGCGACCGGAGCGAAAAGGAGGGAAGCCCTTTTCGGACGCGGACCGGAGGCATTCGGTGGAGGAAGCACAGCGCCCGCAGGAGTAAAGCCAGGAGGCCAACGACCCCATCTATCCCCAAGTCACTCTCACAGGACAGCGTGGCTACCCAGGTATGTGAACGTATCTCGGGTTTGGTAGGGGTGCAGGGCCGCTCTTAAACTGCTACTCGGGGTCTTAAGCTTCGGGGCACCCGTTACTCCTTTGCAGTATTCCTCACACCCCGTACCCTCCCGTGTGACACAACACACCCGCACCGAATCACCGTTGTTTTGTAAATAGTATGCACAATTCACTAGTGCCATAGGTGTTCCCCCACTCCCGGCCCTTTTGGGAATGTGTATATCAGACAGCAGCCTAGTGACCTTATCCTTTATTTACTTTTATTTTTGGGGGCTACCAAACGATCTCCGGACTGAAGGAAGTTCGAGACACAGCCAGCTAACTGTATAGAAGAACTGGAGTCTAGCATTCACCACGGACCCCACAAGCTTTGCAGCTGATAGACTGACCAGTAGATATAAATGAACTGTAAAGAAAATAAAGCCCTACTTACCCAGAGCTAGTTTACGCCCTGGTCTTTCTGAGTCATCACATCCATGTAGTCCTGAGGTGCTGAATCCAGTTGTGATATTGTTCCCAAATTCCATTAGAAGCCGAATGGTTTTCTAATATTGACTTATGTCAAACATTTTTCTCAATTCCAGTACATGAAGATAGTCAATATGTTTTTGCTTTCTCTTTTGGCAATCATGTTTTGGCATAAAGCCAAAGCCCCTCAATCTTTAACCAGACACTTAAAAAGAATCTTGAGTCTCTGGTAATGCCGAATCATTCAGTGTTAGTGCAGTACATTGATGACCTACCAGTGCAATAAATACAAAAGAAGCTTTCAGGATTGAAACTGGTGCCCTTATGAACTACTTGGAAGAGAACGGACATAAAGTATTGCTAACCAAGTTATAGTTTTGCAAAACAGAAGTATTGTACCCAGTACATCGCATTGAGAAAGGAGCGAGAAAAGTGTCACAAGAATGGATTGCAGCTAATCTTAACATGAATCAGCAAGCTATCCAAAAGGATGTCTGCATGTTCTTAGAAATGGTGAGCTATTGTTGGCAGTGGATTCCAAATTTTTCATTGACAACAAAACCTCTACAGAGGTTGACACACAAAGACGTGTCTGATCGCTGACAGCTTTCACAATGCTGCAAGAATGCCCTTGTAGGGCACCAGTATTGGGAATGCCTGATTACAGTAAATGCTTTGTGTTGTTTTGCAGTGAAAGAGAAGGCTGCTCTCTTTCAGTGTCGACACAGATGCAGGGAAGCAATCGCAGACCGATTACCTTTTTTTCGTGACTCTTGACATTGTTAGGCCTGCATTGCCTGGATGTTTGAAAGTGGTTGCATTTGCATGTGTGAGTCTTGAACAGTGCAAAAGTATAGTCATGGGACACCTATTGAATGTATTTGTACTCCATTCAATTGATTTACTGCTGACACATACTCATACACAGTATTTGAGTAGCTGTCATTTGACTAAGAGTAAACACATTTTGCTTGGTGCAGAAAATGTGACACTTTAAAGATGCATGATCTTAAACCCAGCTACTTCGATGCCATTACCTGGAAGTGAAAACGTGACTGATAACCATGTGGACTCTAATCACTTCACTCTGCTCAGCAACACAGACTCATTTAAAAAACAACAATTGTAGCAAAAACAATAGCAACTTGTATCCCGATTAATACTAAACTCCTTCGCTGCTACACGTTGACTTCATCAGTAACAATACTACTTCAGCACTCCATCAATCCTTCAATTTGCCAAACAAACATTTTCAATTATCTCCCTGTCTTTTTGGTACCTTACAGCCTCACTTCTCTAGGCAGAACCATAGCTCTTCTACCTAATATTTGAGCCAGTATAAGTGGTATAAACAGTTCAAGTTTAACTTTCAACTCACTTCTTACTCATTTATCCCTATATCTGTACTGGGCCCACTACAGCTATATTGATTACACCATTACCCTCTCCACAGAGGCGAATGGTCCCCTGATGGACCTTTCTCCGCTGATAAGAGGGGTGGGAATTAGGATGGCCATAACACTACCTTATTGACCCTTTGAGGACCATTAATGGGTGACCAACTCGCAAATTTGAAATTTAGTTAAAATACACTACTATCAAGACCGTACTGTAAAAAAAGTATTTCAATGCGAGATCCAATCGCCTAAAGAACTTTTGTCTAGCTAGAATGATACAAACTAGAAGCTCTGCTATTGCAACACAGAATAGAAGAAACAGCACTTAATATTCTCAAAAGATCCACGGATTCTTCCTACACAGCATTTATATTAAAAAATAATTCAATACAGTTTCAAATAACGAACACCAGGACATAATAAACTCAGGCAATTTAGATAGTTACTGATTGTATTTAAGATCAAAAACTCATACAGACAATCAACTTCTTGTGCATCTCAGGCAAGAGCTATTACAGCTTGTAATACTAGACTACACATCTAGTCAAAAGTTCAGGAACAAAGAGTATGGTTTAAAACAAACTTCAGATAAAAGATTACAGACTTCTACCATGCCCATGAGCATTGGCAAAAAAGTAACTATAATTCAAAAAATGTATTTGTTTGACAGAGAAATATTCCAGGTCAACTGCATGACTGTAGCAGCATCAGCAAAAAAACAGTCCAAGATAGGGGAACATTATTGCATTTTAAGTGTTGCCCCTCCTTTTGGGGTTTCTGCATTTATAGTCCTTATGACACCTTTATGACATAGTGTCACTCCACTAGTCAGTCCATCGTATGATTAGTTTATGTATGTACTCACAAAATACATTTAGTTACTCCTGCATTCTTTCCTAACGACATGATGTGAACAACTTGACTTCCCGGCCCTCACAGGGTTGTCAACTGTAAAAAACATACAATGTAACAGACTATGGCATCGAGAGAGTTAATTTTCCCATAGAGACATCTCACAGTGTACTTTGAAAGAATCTCCTTTGTATGTAAAATGAATTATACACAGAGCAAATAATGCAATCTTAGCAGAAATGCCATTGAACTATTTTGCTTGCTAATGGAAAATTGCAGCACCAGAAAGAACGTGTTTAGAGCTTAAAATGCATACATCAGCTTTCAACGGATGAAACTGAATTGAAATCAAATATAATCATTGTTTCCCTAATGTTTCCCCAATGTATGTTTACGCAAAACTGAATAGCATTTCCTATGGCCTACTGTCACATTTGTCATGTAAATTATTTCTTAAAAGCCATTTTACCAAAACCATTTCTACATTTTTATAATCCTTAACGTTTCTACTATTATATCTGTAAGTTTCAATTTCCTAGCCCTAGATAATTGTACTACAATCTAATTATGATACATTTGCAATGTAAGGCAACAGAACTGTTAGGCCTCATCCTTTGATTCATTTTTTTTCTTCAGCACGTGAATAGTAAAACATTATTTCTTGAGTAATATTGTTATGAAAATCTATTAATATGTGTTATAGCTATTTAGAAATATAATTTCTCCTTTTCTAACTCTTTCAAGCACGCTTATACAGTGCTGTTTCTTCATTTGTCTCTATTGCTGTATCACTCCATTCATCTTGCGCAATATGCACATTTAGTTTTTTGTGTCTAAATCGGTAAAAGTGTCATGTAAGATGTTTTAAAAAATGTTTTTAATCACTTCCATCTTTTGTCCTTTTGCAATTGATGATTTATTAGGTTGAATATTTAGGGGAATTAATAATTGTTTTTTGCCATCTTACGTCTGTTGGTATTTTCAATTATTTCGCTAAGGGGAGGAGATGTGTTATAACCTGTGGTTGTTGCTATGACTCCTCTCCTTTGTTCCAGGTACCCTGCTGCTCAGCCTGTGTGAGTGTGATGTTGGAATGTTGACGAGTGCCTGGTTGGTATGAATGTCAGTTGGAGAGAGCGGGATGAACTGCAAGGATGCTGCTCCTGAGGGGCTATTTATGCTGAGCCTGTAACTTACAACTTAAGTGATTCTTCTATAATAATTCTACATTTAATAATCAACATGACCTGACCATGAGAGATCTTTCTTACAACACATTTAAGTGTCACTTGATGCATAATTATTCATTACATGTTGTTTCCTGGGTCACTGTGGCTACTGTTGTGTCTTCAAAGCAGGCTCAGTTGGTTGAACTGCCTCCCCGCACCTTTGTCCAAATCGAGAGATCTTTCTTACAACACATTTAAGTGTCACTTGATGCATAATTATTCATTACATGTTGTTTCCTGGGTCACTGTGGCTACTGTTGTGTCTTCAAAGCAGGCTCCGTTGGTTGAACTGCCTCCCCGCACCTTTGTCCAATCAGCTAGTCCTTGCTGTAATTGGTGGATGATGATACTACATCTTGAAAGCTGGCATCGTTTTCTCTCCCTTTGGTTTCTACAGCCAGGCAACTTCACAGGTTTTAATGCAGCCTAATGCCAAAGGTGTAACCCCTGGTGTGAGTCTACGTGATGCTTTCTCTTCTTTTCTTTTTTCTTGTGCTGGTATGCAGAAGGTATTAGTGGTGAGCCAGAATAGAGTATCGGAAAGGTAGATTTTCAGACGGAAAACCTCTTTATTCATCAGGGCTGCAGCAGTTCATGTGAAGCTTTGTGATAACCCCATATTTACTAGATAGGCATGCTCCAGGTGAAGACAAATATGGCTGTATATTTGCACACATTTAAAGCAGACTTTGAGGAAGGTGCCTATATGCTACTCTGGTCTTAGTTACAACATTATATTTTCATAGCACCTCCTTGGAAAGGAGCATGTTTAGAACATCTTTGTTTATTTTGGAGTTAGATAAGATTATATCTGTCCTTAGGAAGGTAATGCACACACTGGAGAAAAAAGTATAATCCTTATCAGTTCAACTACATAGCTTTATAGAGACAACAGGACCCATATTGTGTCAGAAAGAATGCATACCAGAACATTCTCTAAAGTAATTTTTTTAAAATCCTACTGCTGCAGTCTTAAAAATGATTAGGACTAATTTTTAAGTCACCTCCCTCCACGATTCCAAAATCCAGCGTTATCGATTTGTTAACTATAGCTACAACCCAATGGATTGTTGAATCTTTTTTTGTTTTCAGTACAGATACATTAACTTTTTTGTGAATAGGAAAGCTAACTCCTCTTGTCTTCGAGAGGAAGTGTTATGAATTTCAGCTAATGCCAAGTCTCTTTCAAGTTTCCATGATTCAGAATCATCTAGACGTTTTCTTGTAGCAGTACAATTTCATCTTTGTTGTGTTTTAACAATTACAATACTTTTTTCTAATTTAACGGATTTTTCATAATATTGGCATTCTTTTAAATAATGTTTAAAATACATACTTACGCAGCAAAGCAGATGCCTATATTTTTATTGAAGAGTTACAATGATATTACTCAGAACTAAATGTGGTAATCCAAGTTCTTAATATTCAATCCAACCTATTGACAGTATCATGATAAAAAAAAAGATAATATATACTTTGACACATCTTATTGGCAGTTCCTAAATTATGAAAGTAGTCAATAAACGATTTTATTCAGATCAAGTATCTTGAGTGAATAGGTAATTGAGAAAGAAATACAACTCATGCCAGTTAAATATGGTGCTGGGAGTCCAATGTCTCATTTCAGCACAAATTTTGCATTATGGTAATCACAGAAATGCATCATATTGCCTTAAATATGGAGCATTCCTGCTCTTTCCCTGTCACGTAGTGCAGCAAGATGACTTGCTGCACTGCACTGCATGATTTTTTCACTAATTAGCCCCTAAACGTATATAGGATGGTTAAACACAGTGAAGTTGCACTGTTTTTAAAAACACAGGGCCACAATGTGGTGGAATAAAAAGAAGTTCTGGTGTGGTGTAATATTGATGGGTCTGAACTGGGGTGGGGAAGTGAGCTAAAGAACGATGATGGATTCAGCCCCTATCTGTGACTGGGCCAAAGCAGATGCCTATATTTTTAATGAAGAGTTACAATGATATTACTCAGAACTAAATTTGGTAATCCAAGTTCCTAATATTCAATCCAACCTATTGACAGTATCATGATAAAAAAAAAAAGAAAACGAGAAAAAAAGTATATAATAAGTAAACAAATATATTAAGATATAAAGATAATATATACTTTGACAAATCTGATTGGCAATTCCTAAATTATAAAAGTAGTCAATAAACGATTATTCAGATCAAGTAACTTGAGTGAATAGGTAATTGAGAAAGAAATAAAACGTATGCCAGTTAAATATGGTGCTGGGAGTCCAATGTCTCATTTCAGCACAAATTTTGCATTATGGTAATCACAGTGCATGTTAACAGTCAATGTAGTTTACTGCAAGTACTGAAGCGTTCCTCTCTACCAATTCTAGTGTGCATATTGATAAAATGTCTACTGGTTTGGTCCTTTGTATTTCACCTAAAAGATATTCAGCAGCATTTCAAAGCAGCTGGTATGCCAGGCAGAGTGTTTCTCCTAGTCTTCAATTGCCTCCTCCTTGGAATTACTGGTTCATGAGTCCCTTTATGCATGTGCTCTTTGCGAGGGGTTCTTACCCTGGAGGACATTAAGCATTATTTGAAAGCACCACAAACCAACATGCTATTCCTCGTTGATGAAGGACACAAATCGATAAACTGAGGTATTTATGAACTAGATTAGATAATAAGAGGGAAAAGTAATTGACTTGGAAAATGGAATATTAGGTGTTACAAAGGTCTAGTTTTGCAGACACTTAAGAGAGATTAAAAACGTCATTATTGTTAAAACTGGTAGTGCTGAAAATGCCTGTACTAAATGAACTTGTCTTAAAGCTCTTTTGTGAGCTCCTTTTATATCTAAATCATCCAGAAATGGGAAGAGATCCTAATCATAGTTTAATACAGTTATCTCTAATTACATGACTTGGAAAAAGAGGTAAAAGATAAAGGTCTGAAAGACAGCCTGAGAATATAGAAAATTAATACCGGCCATGAATTAAATAAATTCAGTATACAGAAAGATTAATTTTGGTTACTCTAAACTAAATCAAACCGCAGCAGAAGGTGAAAGTAATCTTAAACCATTGACATATACACTGAAACAATTGGAAAATGACAAATGTAACCACTCTGTATGATATGACCATATTATAGAACATTCAAATATAAACCTATAAACAATATTTTCACTTTTTTGCTAACTTGTACTATGGAAAAAGACCTCAAAGAAATTGATTTATGAAGTTTTAGATTAACTGATTACAAAATCTGCCATTTCTTATGCTAATCTAAAAAATCTTAATACCAGGGAATGGGGGCCTGCGCAGGTTCTCCACGTAGGCTGTAATGCAGCCTGCATGGAGAACAGGGAAAGTGCACGAGAGTGGTTTGGGCCGACCAAACAGTCATTGCACACTTAGGAGTGGGCAACCCCCTCCTCCCCTGTCCTGCTCCGAGAGCAGAAAAGCTAAGCCCACCCGCCCACCTGCAAAGCAGCACAAACATAAAATGATAATAACAGGAAGTCATTATCATAAGCAGTGGGGCGACGCTCCCCCACCATATGGTGCAAGGGTGCCTGCATTGGCGCTAGGCTATGAAAAGTGTCTCAGTGCAGGGGAAAGGACAGAAATGCATCATATTGCCTTAAATATGGAGCATTCCTGCGCTTTCCCTGTCATGTAGTGCAGCAAGATGACTTGCTGCACTGCACTGCATGATTTTTTCATAACGTATATGGGATTGTTAAACACAGTGAAGTTGCACTGTTTTTAAAAACACAGGGCCACAATGTGGTGGAATAAAAAGAAGTTATGGTGTTATGTAATATTGCTGGGTCTGAACTGGGGTGGGGAAGTGAGCTAAAGAATGATGATGGATTTAGCCCATATCTGTGACTGGGGGCGAGTGTCTGAAAAGTTTCAGCGCTCCGTCCATCATCTCCTTGTGTTTACTTTATTCACCCTAAGTTGACAGGGTATGACCGGGCGTGGATCCCATGCTTGCTTTGCCACTGGATTCAAGTTAGCCTGGCTGATGAGGGGTGTTACCAGAAACCGGTCCCAGGATGCTTATTTCGGTGTCCAGGGAAGACCTGGCTTGGCAGTTCGGGCTGGACTGTTCCCATGTGGCACAGGGTCAAGACTGATTTGCATATAGCTGGGTCTGAACTGAGGTGGCGAATTAAGCTAAAGATCGATGGTGGATTCAACCCAGATCTGTGACTGGGGTTGAGTGTCTGAAAGGTTTCAGTGCTCCGTCCATCATCTCCTTGTGTTTGCATTGTGTAATAAGTGCCAGTGCCCGGCCCTGGCAAAAATAAGCACAAATTAAGCACTGGAATGCATCTTTGTTTGTTAAGGTGTGCTGGTCTATCTGGAACCTTCACAGGGGCTAAGGGCATAATTGTTTGATCAATAAAACAAATCACAAAAAATTGTTGTACAGCACAGTAAGTTATAAAAAGTATTGAAACAATGCAAAATATAAACTTAGGGCCAAATTTATCAATGTGTTGCGCCGCCCTTGTGCCTAATGTAATGCAGCTCAAATTGTTGCATTGCGTTGCTCTGCCCTGGGAAGACATTCCATCACGTTGCATGGGTGTTTCCACACAAATACGATGAATTTTCATACATTCCCAGATTTACCAGTACTTGTAAACCTGGGAATGCGCCAAAAGATAGGCCTTCCCAAGGGAGGTGTAACAAGAAAAAATATCTCTATTTCTCCTTGTTTTTCCTCTTTCTATGTGTGCTGCATTCTGAAGAACACACAGAATGATGAAACTGCCCAAAGAGATTGTTTTTGTGCAGGAAGGAGTCCCTTCCTGCACAAAAGCAGTCCTTTTTACAATGCAGACACTCTTATGGTTCAAGGGTGCCTGCGTTGGCGCAAGGCAGCACATTGTGCACCACTGCAGGGAAAGGACGTGAATGCACCTCATAATGTTAAATACTGATGTAGAGTTTGGCAAACATGGTACTCCATTGCAAAGGTAAAAGACTACCCTGCCCATCAAACTCTCTGTCTGCCGGCCTCAAGTATTCAGTCAATGGAGCCCTCCTTGGATCTGTCGATGGAATGCTTCCTCTGATAACCTAACAAAGAAGGGTCCATCGGAGGAAGGACATTACATCACCTGCCTTATTTAGGGTGGGCAGTGTTATTTTAGTCTGTTTCCTGGCCATCACCTGTAGGAAAACCCTTTCAGTGAAGGATAGGAAAAATACAATAGTGACCCACACACTCTGGGAGGTTTCACTTTGGGAGCCTATTTTCGACTGTACTTTGCTGGACAAAGTCTAAATCAGGCCCCAAAAGCCGCCTGCACTCCCCAGCCACTAAGTGCTTCAGCCTGTTGCAGGGTGACTGTGCACCCTTCATGAACCTACAGTCACCATTTCTTTGAGACACTGCAGCAGGTCCAGTAGCAACAATATTTCACAGTACTCCCTCCTTCAGGGAACTACAGCATTCATATTTCCTATTAGTTCTAGGGTAGAAATGGGGAGATGGTGCTACCAGCCCTGGGCAAAGTCCACAAGAGTCCAAGAGTGCAAGTCAGGAGTTGCTGCACCTCCAATGATAATGCAAAGTTTAACAGCTGAACTGGCTCCTTTTCCAATGCTAATCCTCAGTGACAGTGGTTTGAAGTGAGGGGTGTAAGAAAGTAGGATCTGTGTTCATGGCTACACTCACTTTTTGCTGGTGTTCAACTGTTTTCTGACTAGTCTGACTGGGATCCTGCTTATCAGAACCCCAGTCACTGGGCTTCCTCCCTGAATTGGTTATGGTATATTCCTATTTGGCTGCTGGGGCACCCAGGTAAATCCCTAGCAAATGTAACTGAGGTACCTAGGGCATGGGTAGCCCAGGGATCCTCTATGGGTTGCAGCATGTGTTATGCCACCCATGAGGGACCCTCCAAATTACCACTACAGGCCTGCCATTGCAGCCTGTGTGAGTTGGTGCATGCACCACTCACAAAAGATATGTTTCCTTATATCTGAAACTCACTGTACTCAACACCTATAATTCACCCCTCTAGAAGGCTTTTCAGTCCCAAAGGCAGGGTGCTCGGTTCCGAGTGTGAGGGTGGCCCTCCATGAGCAGACCACCCCTACAAACTACAGAGTCCACTCTCCAGACTTTGTATAATTGAATCAGCCATTATAATAAAGAGAAGCCATGCGTCATTACGCGAGGACTGTCTCCAACTGGCTGGAACGAACATGGGCATGTTTGCTATCAAAGACATTGGAATCATACCCCAACACCGTATCCAGTATTGGAGGTATGATTCCAACCATGGTAGGGACCCTCTGGGAGGCCCTCCATGCTACCTGAAGCGGTCTTACAGAGCTTGACAGCAACCACAGACCCGATTCTGCCTTTCTGCTGGTGGGCCATGACCGAGCAGGGGGAGGTAGGACAATGGGTTCCCCGTCACAGGGAGGTGTGACCACCTCCCAGACAGGACTTAGGTTATTGGGTCGGGGTGGGGGGGCTTGCCAGCACCACTTAGTCTGCTGCAAGGGCGCATTTTGTTCCCTCCTTGCATACTCCAGTTCAAACCAGATCAGGGACCCGTTGGCTCCCCGCTCTGGCACGAAACTGGACAAAGGATCCTTCCCACTGTCGGACCCCTCCTAGGGGAGGGGCCCCTGAATCGTCCTAACCCTCACCTTAGGGTATTTAATGGCTTATCTGTAGATTTGTCGTGGGATTCAATTCAGCTCCAACTCCACTTCTTCTTTGACTGCCTAAGTATCTTGGCCGAGTCGTGCTGACTGTGCCAAACTGATTGCATCGCACTTTTGCTTTGGGACCAAGACTGTAACAGAGATTACTCTGTTGACTCCTGAGCTCACCGTCCTCCAAATCTGCTGCACCATCAGGTCCGTGCTCCATACAGGTTCCGTCCTGGGCCTATGGACATCTAAAAACATCCAAAGGAATCTCCCTTGAAATGAAGGAGCCACTCCCCTGCATCCGCAGACACCGTAACATGATCAACTGGTTTGCCGAACCTGGGCACCAACAGATTCCACAAGGCTCTGCAACACAGGTGGTGGATTGGTGTTCCCTTGAGGCCTGAGCTGTTCTCTTGTCGAGTTGAGGGCAGCATCGTTCTTAGGATGCCCTGCAACAAAACCCCTGTGCACTGTGTCACAAGATCGCTGCAATCACAACGGTTACCACAATGAAGTCGTGCCAACAGGGTTGGGCGAATGGAAAGGTTCTGTCGATGAGTCTGTCCCCACTATACCTGACCCGTGCCAACACGGTTGGTTGGATGGACCGATTCTGTTGTCCTTAGCATCCCAGTGGCTTGGGCCGAGCTACGGATTCGGTGTTCCCACACTTGAAGCCTCTTCACCTCACCTGTTTTATTGAGCTTGAGTGACCTTCATCTTTTGAGCCTCCTGGACATCCCGGTGTGGTCTAGACTCTGTAAAATGTAAATGTAAATGTAACAATCACGTATATAGTGCAGAAACTGTCACCTTACGGGTATCCTGGCGCTTTTAGAAATGGTGATGGTCAGCATGTTACCAGCCCATAATAGGCAGTGAGAGAACTAGTCTTCCATCCTAGGAAACAACCAGGTTTTCAGATTCTTTCTGAAACAGGTCTATGAACTGGCCTGTCTGATGGTCTGGGGCAGATCATTCCATAGTCGTGCAGCAGCCACCCCAAAGGCTCTGCCCCCCATTCTGGTTCTCCTAAACCTAGAGGTCTTGATCAGGTTTGCGTTTGAGGAGCGAAGCTGTCTTTTTGGATTATGCCATATAAACTTCTCCTGCAGTGGAATGGGGCCCTCCTCATGTGCCGCTTTATACACAATGCAGAGAGATTTAAAGCAGATTCTCTCTTTGATGGGCAGCCAGTGTAGGTCCCTTAAGGCTAGACTTGTAGAAGACCTACGTTGCCTGTTTAGCGCCAACTTAGCTGCCATAGACTGAACTCTCTGCAAGCTCTGTAAGATGTATTGTGGGGCACCCAAATACAGAGCATTGCAGTAGTCCAGTCTGCTGAGTATTACGCTCCTCACTACCAGTGAGCGGGTTTCTATAGGTAGGAAAGGAAGAATCTGTCACAGCATCTGCTGTGGAGAAGCGTGGCTCAGTGGTTAGAGGTGGCAGACCCGGAAGCTGAGATCAGCCGTGGACCAGGGTTTTGATGCCTCGGCGGGTCTCGGGCTCAAAAATTCCACGGACTCGACAATTCTCGCTCCGGTGCCTACTCGACTCATGGGGTCACACTCTGCGACTCTGGGCAATAGCTTGCTTAATCTCCACTACGGCCCCTCGCGGCGGGATGCCTGGCCTTCACCTTGTGAATACCCTGCCAGGGTATCTCACAGGGCAATACCAGGACGGGTTCCCTAAGCAAGCGCCTTGAGACCCCTGGGTGATTAGTGAGCTATATAAATCGAAATACATTTACATCTGCAACAGAGAGAAGCAGACGCTGACAGTTTTATTAGCCTGAGATTCCATTTGGAGACTCCCATCCACTAATACCCCCAAGTTACGCACCGTTTTTGCGGGGACAAGGGGATCGTCTTCAGTGGTAAGCCTACATTCTGGAATCGATCTTAGCTGTAAGCTAGAGGGAGTAGGGTGGCATATCACCTCTGTCTTCCCCCCATTAAATTGTAGGGAGTTACGTTTGAGCCAGCTTACTGTCCGGCACATGCACTCTTGGAACTTATCCATGGACACCGCCTGTTTCCCTTCTAGGGAAAACACCAATTGGGTGTCGTCCGCGTAGTTGATCAATTCAATTCCGAAGGACTTGACCAGGGTAAGCAGAGGACAGATGTAGATGTTGAACAAGATGGGACTTATCGCAGACCCCTGCGGCACCCCATGGTGTACTGGGGACTTACTAGACTCAAACGGTGGCATTGTCACCTCCTGTTGTCTCCCTGATAGATAGGATTGCAGCCACTGCAGGGCTCGTCCTTTGACCCCTAGGCCCTTCAGTCTTTCTGCCAGTATGGTATGGTTCACCGTATCAAACGCGGCTGACATATCTAATAACACCAACACTGACCGGTCTCCATTGTCAGCCCGCATCCTTAAATTGTCCATAACGGGGGGAACAGCGTTTACAACGCAACTTTTACAACGCAGTACCTTTACCACGCAACTTTTACAACTCAAGTCGTTACAACGACTTGCGCTGGGGGGGCGCTCTAGGATAGGGAATAGTTCATTTACTATCCAAAACCTTCCCTACTATCCACGGGGACTGGAGTTGGAATAGTAAATTAAACTATTCACTATCCAGCACCCCCCAACGGAAGTCGTTGTAACGACTTGCGTTGTGAAAGTTGCGTGGTAAAGGCATGCGTTGTAAAAGCATGCGTGGTAATGACATACATCCCATAACGGTGACCAGGGCAGTATCCGTGCTATGGCCCGGACGAAAGCCAAATTGATCCCTGTCTAGGAGATGGTTGTCCTCTAAGTAGCCAGACAAAATCTTGCTAACTATATTCTCCAAGATCTTAATTGGGTACGGGAGCAGAGAGATGGGTCTAAAATTAGCCGGAACTCCAGGGTCCAGGGAAGGCTTTTTGAGTAGGGGAGTGACTATTGCCTGTTTCCAGGCCTCCGGTACCACGCCCGCTGCCAGGGACTGGTTACAAATTGTCCACAGCCAAGGGAGAGTTTCCCGTCCGAAAACCTTCCAGGCTCTAGGTGGGAGGGGGTCCCGGGGGGAGCCCGAAGTGATATTTTGGGCTACACTGATGAAATGCTCTTCAGATGGAGCCTGGACAAATTCCAGAGTGGAAGCTGCTCCAGGCCCTTCCTCTGCTGACTCCAATGGATCACTCCTATTATTAATATTACCAGACCCAAGGTTGCCCACAATTTTTGCGATTTTTTCCTCAAAGTGTGCGGCAATCGTGTCACAGAGTTCCTGTGTGTTGACCACCTTGTTGCTGGTACATGCTGGCTGGGACAAGTCCTTGACGATTTTAAAGAGGGCTTTTGTGCTGTTTGGCGCACGCAGAATAGAGTTAGCGTAAAAGTTTGCCTTGGCCTTTACTATCGACTCCTTATATTTGGTCTGAGCTATTTTCAGCTCTATTCTGTCCCTCTCCAGATATGCCCTTCTCCATCTTCTCTCTGCCTTCTTACAGGTCAGTCGCAAGGCTCTCAGTTCCTCACTGTACCAGGGGGCAGAGACTTTTTTCCTGTTTTTGATCTTCTTGATAGGGATTATCCCATCCAGAGAGATGACTATATGGTCACAATATGCCTGATAATTTTCGTCAACTGATCTATCCGAGACGAAGAGATTGTGATTCTGGGAAGTCAGGCATATCTTATTTTTGACTAATTTAGTCCACTCCCTACCCTTTCTATAAGATGTTCCATGAGTGTTGTTGTCCCCCCACCGGGTTAATAGTATATGAAAGTTGATTAAGGAGTGGTCCGACCAACTTTGGGGTACTATGCCTACTAATTTAGTCTCATCCTGGTTGGCGAATAGGAGATCTAGGATATGTCCTCCTAGGTGCGTGGGCCAATGAACCAGTTGGAAAAGATTGAGGTTTTCACACGTTTGCTTTAGGTCTCTCAGGTGATTGTCTAGGGTCCCATGTTTCCACAAATTGAAATCCCCTAATAGGATCGTCCTTGAGTGGGTTAGGGTCAGTTCGGTAATGGTGTCAAGTAGTGCTTGATACTGCGTATCCGACCCTGGGGGCCTATAGCAGACCATTCCCGTTATGAGCCTCCCTTTGTTCTCTTGGAGTGAGAAACCCAGCAGTTCTATCCCGGTGACTGCCTCTATCTCAAAAGGCGCAAAGTCCCATTTTTCCTTATATAATACCCCAAGTCTTCCTCCTCTGCCCATCTCCCAAGTTTATAGAACATTTTATATCCCTCCGGGCAAGCAAAGCCTAGTTCCACCAGGCAACCTGGTCGAGTCCAGGTTTCTGTGAGAAAAAGAGCATCCAGGTCCAGATCCTCTACCATGTTGGAAACCTCCAAATAGTGTTTAATCAGGGACCTACAATTCATCAGTCCACAGTTTAGCGAGTTTGGACACCCTCCCTTCTGGGCTAGATGTTGGATGTTCCCCTCCTTCTCCCTCTCACCAATACTGAGGAACCTCTCCCTCGAGTACTTGATCTGTCCCCTCTGCTTTTCAGGTACTCTATGACTCGAACTCACTGCTGGGGTCCAACAGACTATTTCGTCCTTATGTGATAAGTCTGCAACCATGACGTACCCGCTGATCAGTATTGAGTACACAGTTGGGTATCTTCTTCTCACCCAACCGCTGGGGGATCCAAAACTCTCATCTGGGGTGGTTCTTTGGATCCCCGACTCTTCCATGTCTCCTGGGTCCTGTCTCGGTCGTGGTTCACTTCCCCCTATTTTCATATATGGTCTGGACTCCCCCCTGAGGACCACTGTGTACTAGTGCTACCTGTTATTTATGTCCAAAGTATTGAGTGTACTGTGAGTATATCTCCGGGTAGGAGATATTGTAACATGTTAGTGAGTGATTGTAATAAATATCAATGTTTTTTTTTTTCATTTAGCCTATAATAAAGTATCAGATATTGGTAAACCGAGCTGCTTTGCAATCCTCCTAGATTAAGCCTGAAGGTTGTTCTCCACAGTTACAATTTAGAGAGATTTCTATGGTTATCTAAACACCTAATACCACTGTAAGGGTCACCCGGGTTTGTACAAGGTGCTACACTTACATAAGTGAGCAACCTATACTGACCCTGCTTCTCACAGGGGGGGCTGGAGAATTGTGCCACTGGTGGGACAGACACCCAATCCATAGTTACCACATCAGCTTCCCAAATCTAACTGATACTCACAAGAACCATCCCACTGCCTATCTCACATGTACACAACATCCTACAAATTATCCAAGGTAATGAATCTTCCAAAGAACAGACCAATTGGATCATATCAGCTCTTTGGGCTTGTCGCTGCCCAGGGAGCCTTCCTCTTCTCTCTCACAACTTTTTTATCCTTCCTTAAATAACATGGAGTTGCTTCTTACAGCTTGTGAAATCCATAATGCTACTCCCCTTACTCTAGAAACAACCACAGGCCTTGACTCCACTCAGAAAGGCTGAACCAATAGTAATACATAAATCAAAACAAATGCCAGAACTGAGATCAATTTAACACTTGACTTTGCACTAGAGGCCACTGTAGATTTATCAATGGTCTCAACGAAAGGTGAATTTCTCAAAATTGTTTTTTATTTTCCAACCTTGTTTTTCATTTACAGGAAATGCAGTTACACAAAAATAACTCAACAATAGACTAACAACAACTATGTAACATAAATTATTTTGTCAATCCGGTACTCGTTATAAAACACCTCACCCATTCAATGTTCTCACCCATCTGTTCTACACTCACTACCAATTCATAACCCACTCAACGCATTCATCCATCCAACCACGGGAGTCGCCCAAGTGGATGCGCAATTATAGGCAAGGGGCAGGGCTTCCCCCCGAGGAAACAACAGTGCACTCCGTCAACCAACACAAAAATATTGGAATCAATTCTAATGCACCACCATATGAATTTACACAGTGAAATCCCCAACTATATGTGCATTAAACATAACCACTTGAATTAGAATGTGTTTGCTTGACTTAAGAGGGTGCAAGGTCGACGCGTTTCGAGCCCTGTGATTATCAGGGTTCTCCTCAGGACCATCAAGATTTGATTGTATTGGCCACTTAATGTCTCAGGAAATGATGGACTTTGAAAAGGCTGTCCCAGAACGTCTAGTTCTTAACTCGAGTATGTCCAACTCAAAGGGGCTACAGGCAATTGGCGTTTCACTTCAAGACTCCACTGCGGGTTGCTCCATCCGGTACTAACCTGTGAAATGCAAGGAAAACGCTGTCCTGGCAGGAAATATGGCGTGAGTTATTCGTCGTAGAGCTTCCGCGGTGTCAAATCCCGCGAGAAAATGCGGTGAAGAAATTCACCTTTCGTTGAGACCATTGATAAATCTACAGTGGCCTCTAGTGCAAAGTCAAGTGTTAAATAGATCTCAGTACTGGCATTTGTTTTGATTTATGTACTCCCCTTACTCTAGCATGTTACACTAATTTTCTCTGGAATGGGCTTACTGTTATAAGGGGCCTTGATCTACTAGCTGGGCATCGGAGCAATTATTTCTTCCTATCACTGCAGTCCCAAAGTGAATTTCATTAGAGGAAGACTAAAACAAACCCATGCCTTTTACATAAATGTATGAAAGAGTTCAACTACGAAACTCTGACCTTTAACCCACAGTCTACACCCTGAAATTTGCATTCAAGGAAGCACCTCTGGACTATGTAGCATGTTCCACTCTAAAATTAAAATTAAACACGGTTCTAAACATAGAGCACAGAACGTTGAAAATACAACAGATCATATATGTTGCCTGAAAGGAAAGGTGGACTCCATTTAAGTACCCTAATGAATTATAAGGCCTTCGCTCTACTATGCATCAGACAACATGCATGTTAAGATTGGTTCCAATCTTTGAAGATTCAACCTCTACATAAATATAAGGCTGAGTCAGACAACAGTCTTCTTTGCTCATCCTACATGTGTACATATTTGTTTGTTATTGCGTTAGCCTGCCATGTAGCTGCCAACATGAAAAAATAAAAACATTAAGACATTGGAAATATTCCCAAAAATAAGCACCATTTAACGTACCAGGTGCATGTTATTGCAGCAGTGAAACAATCATGAAAGCATGTGTGCAGTTTTCTTTCAAAACACTACTGAAGATAAAACCAATAAAGAACCATGGCCACCGATTGTGAGGGAGCTACATCTGTAAGCTTCCCTGGCTAGGAATCACCATTCGGTATAAATCCTACCTTAAGCTCCGCCATCAAGCCCTCCCTCTTGAGGAACAATATGTAAGTGAGAGGAACAAACTGCTCTCATTGGAGAGATAGAAGAAATGAGAGGCCACCGTGAAAGATTTCATCCACAGTGCTCCCCAGGGCTGCCTGCCCAGCTCCTCCTGTACTGCCTTCCCCACAGCCATACGGCGCAACTCGATTACACCAACCACTGGATTGTGAATAGTACTTGCTCTTCAGTGAGTCCGAAGACTTCACCACAACATCCTAGGAGGGAACCGAGTCAGATCAGTTCAAGCAGGAGGGCAGTGAGTGTCTTGTTTCTCAACATTCTCTGCTTGCCAAGAACTAACATTATGACTAGGCCCGAGCAGAAAACTCTGCTCCACTCGCAGAGTTTTTGGATTTCAGGCACTCTACAACAAAGCATGGAGTTTCTGGATTTCAGGCACTCTACAACAAAGGATGGAGTTTCTGGATTTCACCTTCCTGCACAAAACTGAGCTTCTGTTTTTGCTTGTACACTCAAGATTTGTGATGCCGCTCGAGAGCGACTGCTGTGATAGTCTTGGGCCGCGAGTCAGTGCGTGTTGGAAAGTGGATTATAGGCGGTGATAAGTATTGACTTACCACTAGTAATAAGACTATAAGCACATCAAGGAGGTCGGTCAAGGTCTCAATACAATATACCAATTCTTGACAGCTGGCATAGAGTAGGCAGGTGTAACTTAGGAGACAGGTGTGTTAAGCAATTAAAACACCAATACATTAAATAAGTAAGACACAACACACAATAAAAACCTGACTTCAATTTATAAAGATAGATTATATTTTTTGTGAATAAATAGGCAACAAAACAACAAAAATCCAATGTGGGGAACCGGAGATATAGATTTTTAAAGAAAAAGCACTCTCTAGTGCTTAAAAACCTATCATGCCACTTTGGGACATCTGATCACGCTTGACTGGGACAAAGTCAAAGTTTGAGGCAGACCACAATGGAGCCCTGGTCGGATACACTAAGCAGGACTTGGAAAGTTTTCTGGAGGAATTTTCTCTCGAGGTAGAGCGGTGCCTCCTCCTGTAGGTCAATTTTTTTGCAACGTCATCAAACTGTTTCTCTGCGAGGCCTTGGCCAAATCTTGGAAATCTTAAGCTCTAGAGCTTTCAGCAGGATGAACTTGAAATCGAAGCTGGGTCGCAGTTGAAGGTAGCGGGCTTGACTCTCGATGTTGAGTTGATCACCTTATGGAGCTTTTTTCAAAAGTTGCTCTAAACTTCTTCAAACTTCAGAAACTTCTTATTGAAGTTCCTCTTGAGGGTTCAAAGTGTCCAAAACAAAACTCAAAGGGTTTGGAATCTTCTAAATGGTCATTGGGATGTCTGCACTACAATTCCCACAATGAACTTGGCCAAATCCTTAAAAGTAGGGGTGAGCGGGGCTCGCAAGTACTATGTGGAATTCCGCAGATTTCCATAAAAACTCCATGGGATTCTGCAGAGTTCCACTCAGCCCTATGTTCAGTGCACAGCCACTAAGAGCAGAACATGCTACATGCAGTGTGAACAGAATTCACTGCCTGCTATTCACCTGTGAGTCACCACCCCCTGTGCTGCTCACTCTTACCTCTAAAATACACAGGGGCAGTGGAGTGGCATGGCAGTTTGGGTGGTTTGTTGCGCTCACTGGCAGCATCGCCCATGGCTGGGGGCTCATGGGAGAGGTGTCTCGGAAGCCACTGAGGCAAATGAAAGTTGGCACTGGTGTACTGCTGCCACTGGTTTCCTGTCCTGGTGCGCAGCCTCCTGCTCCTGGCACTGCAGCTGCTCTCTGGTTTGGCACTGAGGATTGGGAAGGCACTGGATCCTGGAAAACACAGCCCGAACCGTCCTAGGATTGGAGCAGTGCCACTGCAGGCCACCAGCTTGGAGGAGGAAGGTACCAAAGCCATAAAGTGAGATGCAGGGGGAGTGGTAAATACAGGCATGTACAGCTTTGCAGTCTACCACTCAGGCTACTGTGCGTCCTCCACAATGGCGAAGCAAACAAGAGGATCAGGAGGATAGTGAAAGGCTCCAAACTGGGAGCACCTTTCACGCATGTCAGCCTCCTCCTCCTTTTCAACCATGGTACAGTCTGCATGTCCAGTAGGCTGAATGTCGTGGAAAGTGCGCTCCAGGGGAGGGAGAAAGGGGATCCTACCGAGAAGCAGCTGCAGGTGACCCTCGATGGTGGTGAGCTGAGATGCAAATTCAAAGAAGTGATGAACAAAGTGAGTGCACTTATGTTGTTGCACTGTGACTCCATGAATATTTAAGGCAGGGTCTACAAGGTCATACATGCATGAATTGCTTTTTGAAACGACTTCTGAGCACATCTGCTGGTTGAGTGCATTACCCCAGTGTGATACTCATGTGAAATTGATAACATACACATGTGTTGAACCTCAGGTCAAATTTTAACTGCACCTGTTTTCAGTTGGTTCAGATTGTTTCCTTTACCAGCAGTGGACTCATTTTTTCAGGTGAGCGCGCTGGTGAACTCTGCTCCGCACCCCTACTTAAAGGTCCACCTAATGCACTCCTGGATTGGGATTCTTGGTGGAGATGATGCAGCTGGGCTCTGTTAACCTGTAGCATGCAGGGAATCCACCCCTTAATTGTTCTTGAAGCAAGGCAAAGTCCTTAGCACTGTAATATCAGATTGTCCAGCAGATGCAGTTCCTCAGAGTGCAATCCTTTGGGTGCAGATCCAGATTCCTGCAAGGCAGTCCTTCTTGTCCTTGTAGTTTCAGGAAGCAGATCTGCTGTTAGACGGAGCCCACATTGCAACGTGTTGAACACTATCATGATCCGAGAAACCGTTCATTTGAGTAACATGCAGGACATCAGTTTTCGACCAACAACCGACCTGCATGCCTGTGACAGACTCCGCGGGTGGTGGGAGTCCTGAGATGTTCCAATAGTGAAGCACCGATTCCCTAGTGATATCAGCGCGTTAGAAAACAAACGTAACATCATCTAGTTATGAACCAGAAATGTTAAAAAGACATTTCTGGGTTAATCGCAGTGCAGATTATTCATTTGGTTCCAGAGTTACATTGTTCGGAGGAGTTGCTGAGCACGGTGTTCAGAAGTGGTGCGGTAAGGCAGTTGCAGGCCTCTTATTTGAGGTTCACAAATCGTTTTGGCCCAGGATTATTATTACGAGGAATTTCTTGATGTTTTGCCGGATATATTCTGCTTTACCAGTGCAGTACTTCTTATCGGAGGGAGTCATGGAAGTCTATGGTACACTCAGCTTCAAATAAACAGTCTCATCTGTATTTTTTCCATGGGAAATTCCTTTCGCAAGACCCAGTTAAAAGGTGATTTGTCACAGGTGTGGCAACAACCTTTGTGACTTTATTTTTTGTTCATTTACTTTGGGTGTGAATAATTCGGTATGGTTTCAGAAAGGTGATTGATTTCTTTACAGACCAATGCTATTGACTCAAAAGGCTTCTTTCTATGTTGCACACACCTCATAAGTATTCTTTCTCATTTGCTGTATTTAACAGGATTATTCTGAGGTGAATATCTCCCCCCACCAAGGTGATGTTTTGCAGTCCTTTTGTTTTGGTGGGTGCATAACACGCAGAAGGAAGCAATATCAGGCATATCATCTGTGTAAGATCCAATGGTAAATACTCTTTTTTCAATTTAGTGTTTCTAAGAAGGAGTATCAGTATTCAGGAAGGCACAATTCATTCCTTGTATTCCATATTGGTACAGACCATTCTTATTTTATTTTACAGGTAATGGGTTAAGCAAATGTATTAATATAAATGCAACCTGGTATAGGCATCTTATGATAGTGTTTTGTCTTGGATTTCAGATCTCCTTCCCTGTTGTTCCCATCCTTTCCTTCTCTCACTTGATCACCTCAAGTTTCTGTGCTAATATATATTTTCGAATTGAGGCTATCAGGGGTGGACCCACTTGAGCCACAAACTGATCCAGAGGATTCAGAAGCCTGCGGCCCTTACTGACCTGACATCTAAGGAGATATAAAGCCCTCCCATATTTATTCACTGTTTCTGGGCATCAAGCAGGGGGGCCTGACCAATGGGATGCAGGGTACCACCCAGGTGTATGACCATTTCCTTCAACATGTGGCATATTCTTGTCCCAGAAAGCACAATTCTATCAAAATCCAACATGGAGAATTCTTCTCCTTTGATGTTAGAGCTGGCAAAGCCAACCCATTTGTGTGGCTACATTTCACTAGCACACCCTTTCCAACCCCCTGACTAATCTAATATCTGAGGCTACTGTGTGGCTGGGGTGTATAATGTGCGGGTCAGTCTGTGTTGGTCCCAAACTGTCATTCTCCATCTAAAGACCAGTTTGGCTCCCCCACTTCCTTCCTGCCTTTTGGCTTCCGTGGCTAAAGTCTCCACCTACAGGAAATCCATGGTCTACTCTGACAGAACACTGAACACCTCATCAAGCAGCAATGGTTCAGCTGCTTCGGATAAGCTGGCCATAGAGGAGAGGGTAGATGGAATGCTGGAAAGCTGGATTTTGGCTCACAGAAAAGAAAGTTTAATAACTTCTTTTCTGTAATAGTTATAAATCTAACAGTGGAAAGTTGTTGGATTTATCTGAACTATTAATTATATACATTGAAGTATATTTTTAGCTGGCTCCTGTTAATATTTATGCTTATATATTCAATGTTAGCCTATGCAGCCATTCATTACAATGGGGAAAACGGATTTGGCAGTTTTTCCTGCTTATAGTACAAGGCACCCTACCCCCTAGGGCAACTAGGGGAGACCATTGAGGTAGCTTATATGTAAAAATAAGGTAGTTTGAACTTTGAAAGTGCCTTTAAATCCAATGTCGAATTTGCACAAACATTCAAGGTAGAGGTAGCTGGAAAGGCAATGCTGCCTTTAAAATGACAACTGACACCACAGTAGTGCACACTTAAGTGCATTACGTCTACTGAGTCTCTAAACCTACATGTCCTAATATGTACTAGGGACTTACAGCTAGGTTGTCAGTACCAAATATAATCACATCTAATCTGCGTACCCTTATAATCAGAGCACTGGCCCAGGCGTAGTAAGCAGAGCCCAGGGCACAGTCAGAGTCAATTACCACCAGTACAAAACAAATGGGGATGATTAGGGCAAAAAGGATGACTTTCTCACAGTGCGCAAGACCACCTGCATGGCTTTCGACTGTGACGGTGCCAATGTAGTGCCACTCGCGATCTCAAACGCACCACTCAAGTAACTTTTTTGCTTGAGAAGCAACTACATCTACAAAAATAGGTTTTCAATTGGATTTTTTCTCCAATTGACCATTCAAGTTGTTTTTTAGTGTGAGAAACCTTTTTGTTGTTTTACTATTTTTCCAAGAAAAGGAAGTGCCCCAGAGACTCCAACTTCCTGATCTCGGCCAAAAGCCTCCTCCCAGTGCTTTGTCCATCTCCTGATCCCTTTTCATTTCGATTAGGTGCTGGAAGAATCTCTCTCTTTGTCTACTGCATATATACCATTGGATTTAAGGACTTTGTAATTGAGATTTAAGAAGTAAGTTCAAAAACTCTTGTATAAGGATGATTTTTGTTTGATAGAGGTTATGCACCAGCATGTATTTGTACTTTTCAAATGTATTGTGGTGGGTGGCCAGCAGTTTCAGTAAGGGCCTAGTTATATATTTGCATCTAATGTTCTAATATCGGAACCGCACCCCAGAGGGCTAAAAACAGTAATTGTGAAGCCCTACTGGAGAAAAGACAGAAAGACCCTAGTGAGGTGCTCATTTGTGTCACCACTTTTACCCCTGCCTCAAATAAAATCAGGGACATTATCAAAAAGAATTGGGGCATTCTTAACACCTGTACACTCAACCTACCTGTCCCGAGATTTGCATTCAAACTAACCAAGAACTTGAAACACATGCTGATACATACTCCTCCCAAAATCTCCAACCAAAAGTCCTCCTGCGATGTCATTGTATCAGATAATTTTAAAAATGATCTTGATGCGATTGTGAAGTGAGCAGTAGCAGCGGAGAGTGAGAAACGCCACCATCGTATTGGGAATTGCACGAGAAGGACAGCACGCCACATTTAAGCTACAATTCTGCCATAGCATAACATCCGGAAGTTCATATTTATGAAGTTTAAGAACCTCACCAGCAAAATCCTGAAATCAGCGACTTTAACAAAAAAGAATGGCGTTTTGCATGCAATACGGAGACGACCACTAAACAGGCAAGGAAGACTTAAAAGGTTGCCCTCCTACGAGCCAAGGCTTGTGTAATCACAAGAATTAATTCCGCAGCTCCCATTTCTTTTAAAATTATCTGAAACAATGACATCGCCCTGAAGAAATCCCAGGAACTTTGTCCTGGAATCGAAACGCGTCGGCATTTAATAAGGAGGACTTTTGGTTATTCAAAGCACTAAACCAACAATTGCTGGTCCAAATAGTCGTCATTTATTGACTGAACTCCTTTAATTTTGAATTGATTGAAGTATCATTGTTCAAGGCACATGATTATATGATGTATGGTCTTGTTTAACAGTCTTGTGTTTTATGTAGGATGTTAGTACTTATTTCATTTAAAGTTGTTTGTATTCATTTAATTTATAGATTTTTGTAATGTCATGATTTGTATGTAAATTGCATTGTATAATAGTGTAAATATGTGGATGTACAGTGGTCTTATTTGCTGAAAAAAGGTCTTCATAAAACATTTAAAAATAGATACATATAGTTGGTATAAATAAAAATACTTGATCAAATTAGACAAGTGGTGTTTTTGACCTATTGAATTTTTGGGTAAAAATAATGGTGGTCAGGCATTTTTGTGTTTTTCTGATTCCAACATTGTGGCAGTTTGAACCACGAATGAGCCACTTTAGAGCAGGTAACGGTGGAGTTGGTGGTGGCTGCAGGGATACCAAAGGTGTACATAGAGGCTTAATGAGCGGTTTGTTCGGTCGATGGAGGCATCTGGGGGCACCAGAGGAGGAACTCCGGTACACCTGCGTGCCTGACTTCAACATGGCCAGTGCACCCGGTGCATAAAACAACAACAGAAACACTGAAACCTACAAGTGGAACGCGTTGAGGTCTGGTGATTGCTGAGGTGTGATGCGTGAGGAGACTGAACTCCTGAGGTCTTGTTGGTTCCCTCCTGCTGCCTCTTCATCTTGCCCGGAATTTTATCCAAGTTAAAAATTGTAAAACACGGGACACAGAGCAGATATGCTGACTGTGCCTATTACAGCCTGAACCTCTAGCTGGCGTTCGACATGGTCCCCTCTCCGCATCTCCTTGTCTATTACATCCTGACTGGAGACCAGACTGCAGAGCTGGTGGCCAACTCAGTGTGGATTAATGTGGAAGATAAATGTGTGAATATTCAGAAAGGTCCAACTCTCTACAGACAAGCAGTCCTATGAACCAGGCAAAGTCATGGAGCTCACCATGAAAGCCAAGAGATTCTCCTTAATATCTTTGAATGCAATGGATATTGCACTTTATTAAGTCATGCGAGCCATGTAACATGTGACATGGGAGGAGATCCGGCCAGGAGCTCCCTGGCTAGGGGTTTCCTTTTTGGCTCTAATCCCCTGAGTTCTATTCCCTCCTTGAACCTTTGGACTCACCTGAGGTTATATGTGATGATGGCCCTTCAATCTCTTCAATTCCCGTGACTTTTGGTTTGTGATCTTCTGATGGACCGTGCATTTTGCTGACCTCGGAGCCCGACCAATTATGGCCGCTGCCCGGTGGAGCTGTTTTATCAGCTATAGAGGAGATTAGTCTCTGGTTCACCCCCTTGGGCATCACCTACCCAGCCGGGCATTGGACATGGTTTCCCTCGTCTCTCCGCTGTGTTACCTTTCCTCCCCCGCCCTCCGACGAATCCATCCCCTGTAGTACTTTCCTCCTTGCCGGTCTACCTGACCCGATCTGCATCCCCTACCCCTTTTTACCTCCCCCCCCTCTTCCTTCTTTGCCCCTAGGACCTGTGAGCTGGTTTTGCTATGCGCTAGTGACTCATGTTTTTGTGTAACGCTATTTGTTTTTCCCTATGTTATCCTTGGCTCCCGTAATTGTTGTAATTTTGTAACTTATAACTCACTGATCCTCATTTAAAGTGCTCTGATACCTCCGGGTCAAGCCAGCGCTATATAAAACTCTGCAACTAAATAAATAAATGCATTAGTCATTTTTTATGTATATTTAAAGTCTGAATTGTCAAACTTGTATGAGTGTGATAGTTAGTTGTTATGGTACTGTAATTAGCAGCTCTAGCAGGGGCAATTGGTGGTGTAAACTGTAGTGGCCTCCCGACAAGCGCCCTTGCACTGATTTTTGTACAAATTATGCACTGAATAGGCGTGCCATGAAGACCTGGATTCTAAGGCGTAACCACATTCTAAAGCAAAATGCATGGCAGGAGAAGTAGCAGCATCAGCACAAAATGACATCAAATGATAGTCAAAGAGTCCCCCAGCACAAAAAATGTTTCTTCCATATTTACATACATGCAGGATCATTTGAAGGAAATGGGGTGCGGGAGAGGGAGTCAGAAACAACCTACCAGATAAAGTGTAACCATTTCTTTTCATACTTCTAAACTAGTTTGAGCTGGTAGTTGCAAGTGGTGGATAGAAGCATTGATGTTGGACACTAGGACTTATTTTTCATCATCAGAACTTGAATCAGAGCATACAACAGAAAGGCCAACAAGACATAAGGGGGGAGAGAAAAAATAGAAATCAATAAGAAAGCAGGGGTGAAAAAGAACCTGCAAGGTTTGGGTGTAAAAGGGAAGTCATAAACCCCCAGTTTTAGCAGCTTCTGATGGGGTTCTTTTTGGGCCTCTTCTGTGTGCAAATCAGCAGACAAAAGTTCATAATTTAATGCTATAAAGGAATGCAAGCATCATTAGGAGAACAAGCAGGAGAAAGGAAGAATGAAATGATGGTATATAGAAAAAGGAAAGAAGGCAGGACTATTGAATGGAACAAAGAGTGTGAGGAAGGAAGGCGGAAAGAAAGCTAGGGAAGGGGATAGGAAAGATAGAATGGGTGGATGAATTGGTGGGTAGATGAATGAGTAGGTGAAAGGATGATGAATGTATAGACTTATGGACAGGTGAAAGGATGGTAAAGAGAAATCTGAGCAGATAGGTGGATGGATGGATGGATGATGGATGGATCAAACAATGGCTATATGGGTGAATGATGTATGGATTAATGCATACATAGATAATGTATGGACGGATGGAATTGCTGACGGATTGGATGGGGACTGAATGATGGATGAAAAAATAAGTGGATGATAGAATGTCAAGAGGAAATCGTAGATATCAACGGGCGGATGGAAGGGTGAAAGATTGGATGGAAAATTGCTTGGATGGAAGAAACAAGGGAAATCTTCTAGGGAGGGTTGGGCTTGTTTCGTCCCATCAGAGCTTTCTTTTAGAGTGGAAGTATTTCATTATTAGGCTATGGATACAGAGACAGAAAGTGTAGGGTTTGGATGAAAGAAAAATGTGGTGCATTGAGTTGAAGGCAGTCTTAGTATTGAACAAGCAGTAGGCCCCTAAGAAAAAGAATTGAGGCCGTGAAAATTTCTGTAGATTAAGCACTCTAGCAGGCCAAATAATATTTGTAGTATAACACTTTTCCAATGATTCAGTACTTATCACTGTAGCTCTATATGCTCGGAATCCTAAATCTGAAAACGGACACTACTGCCTTTATTGTCATCGGTGTGGCAAAGTTCATTAGCTGGGCCTGGTCTATACGTTCCCGTAACCTTAGTCACTGAGTCATAATTTTTATGTCATCTGTTTTGTAATTGTGTATTGTCGTATGTCGTTGTCATGGTCTTTTTCTGGCCAATTTAATGCTGTTTTACCCAGGTTTTAACGTGAATTGTATTTATTGTCTTAACCCTTTTATGAAATGTATTTTATGCTTGTTGTATATTGTCTTTTATGATATATATCGAAATAAAGACCTTTTGACTGACATAATATGTTGTTCTTTATTTGAAGTTGATACTGATGATTTCACATTACAGATTCAGGTTTCAAAACTTGGTGAACAAACTGCTGTGCGCACACTCAACTTTACAGGGGACAAGGGCATATGATGCCATGGAGTTCACAAACTGTCTTATACCCTAAGCAACTACATTCTTTGAACTGTACCAACTCTATAAAATAGCATGGGCCTTATTTATGAAGGCCTGAGTCATATTTACAGTGCAGTTGCATCACTTTTTGAGATGCTGCAGTGGCGTAAATAATGCGCCATGTTGCGCAATATTTACGAAGTGAAGCATCTAGGCTGGTGATTCACTTCGCAAACCCCTGAGCTACATTATACCTGCGTCAGGTATAATATATGCAGGGTGGGCATTCCCCTTCAAGAAATCGTCGTAGGACTGCCGCAGTGAAATCTATTAGATTTCACTGCTCCACTTCTAGGACGCCAATGCATCAAAACCTTACTCCTGCCTCATGGCAGGCACAAAGGTGATACAGGCCCTTTCAAATGGGGCTTGCCCCATGTGAAAGGACACCTAGCTGGTGTTGCGTCTGTTTTCAGACACACCCCAACAATGCGCCTCTTTTGCGCCTACAGATACGTCAGTAATGCTGATGTATCTGTCATTCCTGGTGACATGATGCGTCATACAGTAAATATGACACATTCATCATGTCGCAAGGAGGGCGCACTGAGAAGTGTTGCATCACTGCTTTCACGCAGCGATGCAACACTGCTCATAAATGAGGCCCCCATGTGTCTTACCAGTTCGTAGTAAGTCTTGAGAAAAGCGATTCACAACAAAAAAATATATATATACCTGAGAACAAAAGAGGTGTCAGGTATACTTTCAAGACATTAGTTGATCCCTGGCAGCCATCTTGGTGTGTGTCACACATCTCATCTTGCCATGGAGGGCCCGAGAAAATACTAAGATTGCACAGAAACTTAACTATGTGAATTGACTTTTGCCTGATTAAAACTTCCAAATTGAAATGTAATCTAAGCAAAATGTATGTGTAAATAAAATAGTTTATGTATTGTATCTTGTCTCTCGTAAAGTGCTGACTCCCAGCAGGTAAATAATTAGATTCTACATTGAGAACAGAATACATATTTGCTGAAAATTTTTAATATGGATATAGTAGTTCAAATATTAGCAATCATACTCCTTAAAATGATGCTTAAACTTGTACGGTTATAGGTGCAATATAAATAGTTGAAGATTAGAACACATTAAAATAAAGTATTGAGTTAAGTGGTTTGACGCTGAAATAAAATCATGTCAAAGCAATCGATGATTACTGATTACTGCCAAAGCAGTTTTTGGACGCTCATAACATCAGGCTTCAAATCTGTGATCATAATGTCAGCCACAGCCCCTTTAGTAGATGCACCAGTACACAGAGCCCCATTCATTTTGAACTGTCAGGGACACTGCAGTGTTACTTTCTCAAACTTGACAAATCACACAACCAATATTAATACAGGAACTGCCCTTCAAAGCAAAAAATAATTCCTGAAAGAACGAAACATGTAAACAATCAGCCAGAAAATGAACCTACCATATTAACAATCCACATGTCAGTAGTCCTGTTACAAAAACACCAACGCTCACCGTCAGGAAAGGACTTAGAAATGCTCATGGCCCAGACAGATAGAATAGCTACAGACATGCGAAACACTATTAGGCACATGAAGAATACTCTACTGCTCTCAGAAAGTTATCTCTCCAACATTATCCAGAGCCAATAATCGGCACACGATCTCCACAATATGCTCAACACAACCCCACTGCCTCTTTCCAATAGGATTTACCATCCACGTATCTTCCTTAGATATTTGTCGGACATAGAAACCCAAAACCTACTACTTTATTATGATACGCCCTCCCCGATCAGAAAAGCGACCAGAAGATTGAGGTGGTCCCAATTAATATCAACAGAATATCACACACAAATCAAAGAAAATCAAACTCTAATAACCTGAAAGAAACAACGTTAAGCCCAGAGGGACCCAACTCCAATTCGCACCGAGAAAACCCTACAAAAAAGATCTTATGCCTACTTATCAACTGCCACTCAGCACTGAAACATGCCGCTGACATTTCCAACCTAATCATGAATCAAGATACTGATGTGGCTATTCTAACTGAGAGTAGGCACAAAAATATCCGAGATCTCGGACGAAGAACCTAGCTGTTGAGGTAGATTATCATCAGTGATGGATGTAATCTCGAAAGGAGAAATGTCCTTTCCTGAGTCCCCTTTCTCACCGGAGTTTCCTCACGGTGACATGCTTCATCATAGGGGCCATCCAAACCCGCTGCGGGTTGAGGCGTGCTGCGACTTGCGAGAATACGTAGTTTTAATCACTCCATTTGTGGAGTGGAGTGATTAGAAATACCTAATTATTGGGCGGAATTATTTTATTCTTGCTCCTAGTTGATATATTACAAATGGGGTGGATCTCTAGGTCAGCCTGGTTTGCAATGAGTCAGGAGTCCTAGCAGAGTGCTAAAATGTTGCAAGCTTACCCCCAAGCTCTTCTTCAGGACACCACAAGGACCAGCCCTGTGTGTACCACTCATAAGTGCAGTGAAAAATGCTAATCACAAATGCCAGTTAATGAGCATTAATTGAAAAAACATATACATACGACATTTGATAATGTTTAGTAGATATCTGTAATAGAGAAAATAACTATGTTAAGAAACAACAACCTGTCCTCTGCTGGTCTGCTAAGAAAAGATAATGTTCCCTATTTGTAGTGCCTAGACAGGAAAGAAACAGTATATTGCACCAGGCTATAAATAAAGAATTGTTGTGCCTGTTGGGAAGTAATTCTTCATGCGCCTGTAGTCCTCGAAGGGAAAAAAAGCGCTTTTTTTCGGTGCGCGGTGTCCCTGAAGTGAATAATTAAAGGTAAACTATAGATTGGCAAATGACCAATACTCTTGAAAGTGCCACATTAAAAGACGATAAACGGACAATACACACACATAAACATACGTTTCAAAAGGCCGTATTATGCCTCATGGTCAAATCGAGGGGGCAAGAGAGTTCCGACGTAAATTTAAAAGCGGAAGAGAAAGGGAGATTACTTTTCCGTAGGTAGCGGACTCTCTTTTAATGTCAGCCTGGGCAGTACTGTGTATGGGTAGTGTCCATTGGGTAAAGATTGTAGCACTTCCTTTAATAGCGGATCCCGGCAGTGAAACGATACCATCCGGTCTTGAGGGAAGCCGAGTAGGTAACCAGCCAGGCGAGAAGCATCACAAGTAAGTCCGTTCCTTTACAGGCACCGGAACCGGGGCAAACTGTGTTTCACAAGGAAGGATAAATTCTGGATTGCCAAAAAACAGGTCAGGTTATCCCTCTCCTAAAGAAACCTACGGAGAACCCATCTAACCCAAAAAACTTTCGTCCAGTAACAACCATTCCCCTACTAGCCAAAGTGCTAGAAAATGTGCGCACAATCAACTAAGTCAGCATATTACTGAATTTGAACTACTAAATGACTGTCAATCAGGGTTCAGACCAAACCACAGTACGGAAACAGCAATCCTACACATAGTAGATGTCGCTCTGCTAGCCCTCGACCGTAACGAAACCTGCCTCCTGATCCTTCTGGACCTATCATCTGCATTTAATACAGTAAACCATCCCAAAAGATTAGAATGCCTAGAAATTAGGATGGGCTTATCAGGAACTGTACTGAAATGGTTTTACTCCTACCTAGAGAACAGCTCGCAAAGATTCCTGGTAGACAACAAAATATCCCACCATCTCTGATTCGAATTGGGGTTCCACATCCCCTTCACTATTTAACCTATACGTAGAACCATTAACTAAGGTACTGCATAAGGCTAACATGTTCTTTCATATGTACGCTGACGACACCCAGCTGTATAAAAAGATATAATCTCCAGAAGAGATCAACACTATGAACCAAGCACTCAAGAAAACTGTTGAATGGCTAGCTGGCCATCATCTTAAGGTCAACTCACAGAAAACCGAATTCCTTCTGATCTCCCCTCCAAAGAGTTCAGCCAAGATGAAAGAATTGACCAAGATGATCACAGCACTAAACAGTACCCCGACGATAGTTGATTCAACCAAATCCCTTGGTATCACACTGGATAAAGATCTAAACATGCGAGGACATATCAACACAATGGCAAAAAATTGCGTTTTCTTCTGAATTACCTCAGAAAACTGAAGCCACTCACTGATCCCGGGGATCTGAAAAAGGCAGTACAGGCCTTGGGCATATCAAGAATTGAATATGGATGCACAACTCTATCAGGACTCCCTAAGATCTCAACAGCTCCCCTAAAAGCTTGTCTCAATGCAGCAACCAGATTCAAAACGGGAACAAAAAAATACGACCACATCACTCCACATCAGAAAGCGCTCAACTGGCTACCATACGAGGCAAGAATAGAGCTAAAAATTGCATGCATTACACACAAGGCAATATACCACAAAACTCAACATTACCAAGCCCATAGAATTATGCAGTCTGGACGCACTAGACCCTGGGTCTCACAAACTTTCTCTTGGGGACCAAATTTACAGTGTGGTTTGTGGCCAAGGGCTGCACCGGTAATGTTGAACACAGGTCCCTGCATCACACGCCTTTGTCCACTGAGCCACCAGACACGGCATACACACATCTCTCTCGCCCTCTCTCTCTCTCTCTCTCTCTCTGTCTCTCTCTCTCTCTCCCTCCCACTCTCTATCTCGCTCACTCTCTCCCTCTCTCCCTCCCTCTTTCTCCCTCCCTCTCTATGTCTCTCACTGTCTCACCCACACTGTCTGTCTCCCTCTCTCTCTTCCTCCCTCCCTCTATCTCTGTCTCCCTCCCTCTCTCTCTGTCTCCCTCTCTCTATCTCCCTTCGTCTCCCTCGCTCTCTTTCCCTCTGTCTCCCTCAATCTGTCTCCCTCCCTCTGTCTGTCTCCATCTGTCTCCCTGTCTGTCTCCCTCTCTCTCCCTCCCTCTGTCGCTCTCCTCCCTCTGTCTCCCTCCTTCTCCCTGTCTCTCTCTGTCTGTCTGTCTCCCTCTCTCTGTCTCCCTCTGTCTCCGTCCCTCTGTTTCCCTCCCTCTGTTACCCTCCCTCTGTCTCCCACTCTCTCTGTCTCCCTCCCTCTATCACCCTCCCTCTATCTTCCCCTCTCTGTCTCCCTCCCACTCTCTCTCCCTCCCTCTGTCTCCCTCCCTCTGTCTCTCTCCCTCTCTCTGTCTTCATCTCTCTATCTCCCTCTCTCCCTTTCTCTCTGTCTCTCTCTGTCTCCCTCTGTCTCCCTCTGTCTGTCTCCCTCTGCCTGTCTCCCTCTGTCACCCTCCCTCTGTCTCCCTCCCTGTCTCCCTCCCTCTGTCTCTCTCCCTCCCTCCCTTTCCCTCCCTCTGTCTCCCTCCTTCTGTCTCCCTCTCGCTTGGCCTCCCCCTCTCTGTCTCCTTCTCTCTGTCTCCCTCTGTCACCCTATGTCTCTCTCCCTCTCCCTCCCTTCCTCTCCCTCTTCCTCTCCCTCTGTCTCCCTCCCTCTGTCTCACTCCTTCTTTCTCCCTCCGTCTTCCTCCCTCTGTCTCTCTCCCTCACTCCCTCCCTCTGTCTCCCTCCCTCTTCCCTCCCTCTCCCTTCCTCCCTCTCCCTCCCTCTGTCTCCCTCCCTCTCTGCTTCCCCCTCTCTGCCTCCCTCTCTCTGTCTCTCTCTCTCTCTCAGTCTCCCTTCCTCTCTCTCCCTCTGTCACCCTCTGTCTCCCTCCCTCTGTCACCCTCTGTCTCCCTCCCTCTCCCTCTCTCCCTCTGTCTCCCCCTGACTGCCCCCTTCTGTCTCCCTCTCTCTGTCTCCCTCCATCTGTCTCCCTCCCTCTGTCTCCCTCCCTCTGTCTCCCCCCCTCTCTGCCTCCATTGCTCTCTGTCTCCCTCTCTCTCTGTCTCTCTCTATCTCCCTCTGTCTGGCTCCCTCTGTCTTTCTCCCTCTGTCTCCCTCCCTCTGTCTCCCTCCCTTCGTCTCCCTCTCTGTCTCTCTCACTCTGTCTCCCTCCCTCTGATTTCCTCTCCCCCCTCCCTGTGTCTCCCTGTGTCTCCCTCCCTCTCTGCCTCCTTCTCTGCCTCCCTCTCTCTATCTCCCTCTCTCTGTCTCTCTTTCTCTGTCTCCCTTACTCTCCCTTCCCCTGTCACCCTCCCTCTCTCCCCCCTCTACCTCCATCTCCCTCCATCTCCCGCTCTCTATTTCCCTCTCCCTCTGTCTGCCTCTGTCTCCCTCCCTCTGTCTCCCTCCCTTTGTCTCCCTCTCTCTGTCTCCCTCCCTCTCTCCCTCTCTCTGTCTCCCTCCCTCCGTCTCCCTCTACCTCCCTCCCTCTCTGCCTCTGTCTCTATGTCTCCTTCTCTCTGTCTCTCTCTCTGTCTCCCTTCCTCTCTCTCTCTCTCTCTCTTTCTCTCTCTAACTCCCACTGTCTCCCTCTGTCTGTCTCCCTCTGTCTCCCTCCCTCTGTCTCCCTCCCTCTGTCTCTCTCCCTCTCTCTGTCTCCCTGCCTCTGTCTTTCTCCCTCTCTGACCCCCTCTCTGCCTCTGTCTCTATGTCTCCCTCTCTCTGTCTCTGTATATCTCTCTCTGTCTCCCTTCCTCTCTCTCCCTCCCTCTGTCTCCCTCCCTCTGTCTCCCTCCCTCTGTCTCCCTCCCTCTGTCTCTCTCCCTCTCTCTGTCTCCCTGCCTCTGTCTCCCTCTCTGATTCCCTCTCTGCCTCCCTCTCTCTCCCTCCCTTTCTCTGTCTCTCTATCTGTCTCTGTCTCCCTTCCTCTCTCTCCCTCTGTCACCCTCTGGCTCCCTCCCTTAGTCCCCCTCTGTCTGCCTCCCTCTCTCTCCCTCCCTCCCTCTCCCTCCCTCTGTCTCCCTCTCTCTGTCACCGTGTGTCTCCCTCTGTCACCCTCTGTCTCCCTCCCTCCCTCTCCCTCTCTCCCTCCGTCCCTCTCCCTCCGTCTCCCTCTGTCTCCCTCTCTGCCTCCCTCTCTCTGTCTCCTTCTGTCTCGCTGTCTCTCTCTCTCTCTCTCTGTCTCCCTTCCTCTCCCTCCCTCTGTCAACCTCTCCCTCCCTCTGTCTCCCTTCCTCTGTCTCCCTCCCTCTGTCTCCCTTCCTCTGTCTCCCTCCCTCTGTCTCTCTCCCTCTCTCTGTCTCCCTCCCTCTGTCTCCCTCTCACTCCCTCCCTCTCTGACTCCCTCTCTGCCTACATCTCTATGTCTCCCTCTCTCTGGCTCTCTCTTTCTCTCTCTCTCTCTTTCTCCCTTCCTCTCTCTCCCTCAGTCACCCTCTGTCTCCCTCCCTCTGTCACCCTCCGTCTCCCTCTCTCCCTCCGTCTCCCTCCCTCCCTCCCTCTCCCTCCCTCTCCCTCCCTCCCTCCCTCTCCCTGTCCCTCCCTCCCTCCCTCCCTCTCCCTCTCCCTCCCTCTGTCTCCCTCTCTCTGTCACCCTCTATCTCCCTCCCTCTGTCACCCTCTGTCTCCCTCCCTCTCTCTCCCTCCGTCCCTCTCCCTCTTCCTCCCTCTCCCTCTGTCTCCCTCCCTTTGTCACCCTATGTCACCTCAACCCGCGAGTGTGTCAGCCCGGGCTAAGACAGCTTTCCCGGTGCACACACACAGCCGCACTCAAGTACTGCAGGCAATTAGCCAAGATGAACTTATTGTTGTTCATCAGATTGAGGGACACAATAAGCTGAGTGTCGTCAGTGTATGTGACAATCTGAACCTCAAACGGCTCAACAATCTCAGCTAAGGGGTGCATATAGACATTAAAAAGTGTGGGGCTCAGTGAGGAACCCTGAGGAACCCCTCACTGTAATGGCATCCAGTCGGAAGTGGCGTTGTTCTCGAACACATGGAATGAACGATCAGCAAGAAAATACTCCAGCCATTTATGTAAAAAGCCAGTCACTCCAATCTCTCTAAGTCTTACCAGTAGGAGCTGGTGATTGACTGTGTCAAAGGCTGCCCTGAGATCAAGTAAACTGATCGCAGCGGAGCCTCCGGCATCAAGGATTTTCCTGGCCTCCTCGACAACTGATAACAGAGCAGTTTCGGTACCTTCCTGTGGCCTAAAGCCCGTATGAGAGGGGTGAAGGCAATGATTTTCCTCCAGAAAATCTGAAAGCACAGAATTTACATGCCTTTCGCAAATTTTGGCAATCCCAGGAAGTAACGGTATTGGTCGATAATTGGAAAGGACTCTGGGGTCCAGAGAGGGCTTCTTCCAAAGGGCTTTGATCCTATCCTGTTTCCAATGGGAGGGGACGATCCCAGAGGAGAAAGAACTGTTAACAAGATCTAAAAAGACAGGGGCAACCAAATCAAATACCTGATAGAGAATGCGGGGGGGGTGCCGCATCACTAGGGGAGCCAGATTTTAGGCGCTCCAATTGTGATTTTAAAATGTCTATATCCATGCATGGGATGGAATCAATAGCTGGGTGTGGAAAAAGAGAAAGATCTCTGATCAAAGGAGGGTAGGTCCCGTCTCCTGGGACAAGAAGGGGAGGAAAATCCAGGTAGGTATCCTGGGTTTTCTTATGGAAAAGGAGCGCCAGATTATTGCAGTGGGCAGCTGCGACTTCGGGGGGTATAGAAGGCTCAGGAGAACGGGTAAGAGATTTCGTAATTTTAAAAATTTCACGGGAAGAATTCGCCGCTAATAAAATTTTGTTGGTAAAGAAATCAGATTGGGCAGATCTGATCTCTGATTGGTAGGCCTTGACAGCTTCTCAATATTTGATTTTCTCCTGAGTTGAAAACTCCTCTCTCCTGATTCTTTCATGGCGCTTACAGAGCTGTTTTATCTCTCTGAGTTTCGGAGAGTACCAGGCAGCACCATGATCCGATTTTCTACTAAAAGACCACTTTTTGGGAATATGGCTATCTAACGATGTCTCTAGCCATTGATTAATTTTAATGTTATCTGACTCAGGGTCATTACTAAGCACAGGCCATCCACTGTCAAGCGAAGACGACCAGGTTTCAATGGAAAGTTTAGCCCAGTTCCGGTTCCAGGTTTTTTCCCGTTCCCTTAACTGTCCACCCTCCTGTGGAGACCAGGCAAAAAGGACCAAATAATGATCAGACCAGGGTAGAGGAATAGGTTTATCCACTTTAAGGTCATTAATGTTAGAAAAAAGAGGGTCCAGAACATGACCCTTCTGATGGGTAGACCTGAGCACTTTTTGTTTCAGAGCTAGTGCATCCAGGATATCGGTTAGCGCCTACGATTCCGGATCGTGGGCCTGATCAAAATGAATATTAAGGTCCCCCAGAACTGAAAAATTGGAAGTAGAGCTAACTGATTTAGCTATTAAAAGGAGTGTTGGAGCATTTAAAAATGTAATTTTATTTCTAAAAAGAAAAGCGATAAGCTAGACTCTAGCATATTGTTTTGTAATCTTTACTCCTAGTGCATTCTCTTATATTATTGGAACATGCTTGTTATTTACTTGTGACCACCAATTGCCCACACAAGTATTTGCTGTACTTTCTCTATTCTCACAACAATCAAAAAATAGTGAACAATGTTTACATTTTAATTTTTTACTGCAAGCATACAGTGGCCACATTTAGGTGGATGCGTGTTTTTTCTATTCTTTTTCTTTTGTGGCACATTCTTGGAATTTAAATATAATAAATTATCCGTGGCACCCAGCCAGACCTGTTGGGTTTGCCAATGCTTGTTCATTACTGTCATGAAACGTGCTGGTAGCTATGTTTTGTTTCGTGCTGTTCCAATATGTTAGCAGAAGCGTTCTGAAAGCAACACATTTTCATAGTTTTGAGCTGCTCTCTTTGGTGATACATTGTAGCTGCATCATTTGGATTACTTTTTAGATCATTAAGTCATACATCTATTCAGAGGCGCAACTAGAGCCACGTTTCGGGTTGGGGGGTATAAAAACAAATTCAGGGGGTAATTCTTCCAGCAATAGGCAGAGTGGAGATGCAGGGGCTCTAAGAAGGGGTGAACAAAGCCTCATTAAAAAGCAAATGGTCTTTTAAAGACTTGTGAAGTACTCATACCTGGGTGCGGCTGTGCGTGTGCCCGGGGACTGTCTCAGCCCAGACTAACAGACACAGAAGGTGGAATCTGACTATATGGTTACCCCCATTTTTTTCCTGGTGTTTTGCTGGTTTTCGACTTAGTTGGCCTGGGACTCTGCTATTTAGGGCCCCAGACTATCTGCTTTCTCTATAAAAAGGATTCCATGTACTTGAGGTACATTCCAGATTGGTTACTGGATCACCCTTGTGAGCCCCTGTATAGTGTACCATAGGTACCCAGGGCATAGGTGCACCTTAGGCCTACCAGGGGCTGCAGCATGTATTGTGCCACCCCTGGTTTGCCTTCCAAACTGACACCACAGGTCTGTTCACACAGCCTGGGTAAGGTGGTGTAATCACCCCTTACTTAGAAATAGTATACCTACATCTACCTTTATATATAGACACATATACACCTATAAGCCAATCCTATGGTAGGCCTCGACAATCCTGGAGGCAGAGTGCTTGGTTTCATGTGAGAGGGTGCCCTAGCATGAGCTGAGCCCCTCTGGAACCATCTCCTTATAGCTGTTCTATGATATAGCCATACCATATACTCTTAAGTGCATTATAATCCTCGCGGTTAAGGCTAACTTTGGTTTGGCTTTATCAAAACATGTCGTGTAAGGTGTCAAACACTTTGGAATACTACCCCCCGCCAGTCCTGGGGCAGGGGTAGCATTCCACCCTTCTAGAGGGAGTAAACATGTAGTTACTGGTAAACCCGGTTAAAATTAAACAGAGCCTCAGCATCACAAAATGGATGCTGCTGCCACAGACACAAGTCTGACCTCCTGTTGCTGGACGAAACTCCGGCAGGGGAGGCCTGGACAATTGGTTTCCTGTCGAGGGAGGTGCCAGCACCTCCCCAGACAGGATTTTGTGTATTGGGGCAGGGAGGGCTGCATCAGCAGATGCTTTTCTAGACACTGCCTGGGGCACACAAGGTGCTCCATGCATAGCCCAGTTCAAACCGGATGCTGGGGCACACAGCCCCAACTCTGGCGCGAAACTGGACGAAGGGAAAGGGGTGTAACCAACCCTTCTCAGATCCACCCATAGGAGGGACCTAATCAGGTAATCCAGCGCCCATTCTTAGTATAAGTATAGGAGCTGTGTCCCTAGGACTTTAGATTATCCTGGACGAATCTTTGAAAGACATATCCTGGACCTTTGACATTCCATTCTGACTGGAAGACGGAAGACATCTCCCTTGCGGTCAAGGAGTGACCACCCTGTGCAAACAGGCACCAACAGCATCTTTGCCAGTCAGCAGTTTCAAGGCTCCCGTCAGATCCAGAAGGCTCTGCGACACAAGAACTGGACTTCCAGACTTCTCTGACCCTGACCCACATCCACAGCAAAGCTGAGACCCGTGGCGGACACGAGAGATGTGGAACCAGACATCTTAGACATCCTGCATTTTGCTACCTGCACTCCTTTCCTGAAGCCTCAGTAAGTTGTGCAATGGGGTACGAGAAGCCCCAGCCCCGAACACCATTTGCACCGAATCCCAGGCCCCCATACTTCACGAGTGTCCCGTGGGCCAAGCCTTACCTGGTGGCTAGTGAGCCCCCTGAAGACGCCATCTTGAATCTAACTTGCTTTTCTGGTTGCTCCAGGCTTGCTCCAGCTTCCCTGAAAAGGAGAAGCGCCACAGACCTTGCTGGTCTGCAACAGAGCCAATCTTGACATCCTGCGTGGGTTGCGGTTGCCAAGGCTTGTTGGCTCTAATCCGGATACCGACACCGCAGTCATCTAGATCCTTTGTGGGACAGCTCGAATCCAGCATGAAGAGACAAACTCACCTTCTTCACCTTCAAGCACCCGACATCGCCTGGTTCCTTCCTGGTACCTTCCTGGTCATTGGCTAGTGACCCAGACTCTGTCCCCTTTGCTTTCAGGTTCTTCACATCTCAGATCCACCCTTGGATCCACCCGGACACTTTTCCTCTGGTCGCCTGCAGCACTTTTTTGCAGCTCTCCATAGAAAACGATGACGAAACCCAACACAAAAAGACACCTATGCACCCGGCTTCCCTGGGTGAGGTAACACGAGTACTCCGGTACTCCCGTGGGTCTTGACTATCGAAGTGTCCTAGTTTAAAAGGGTAGAGAAAAGTGTTGCAATGTCCCTACGTTAGAGAATAATCAAAAGGTGGGGTACCTGCTAAGTAGGCCACCCACTAGGCAAATTCCTTTACTGGACACAACCACTAGAGTTCAGTTATCAATGGGTAAGTTCTCATAACACCAGGTTTTTGTTTCAGTCATGGACATGGACATATTAGCATATCACTGTGTAAGGCATTTCATGTGACAAGAAGCAATCTAAATCAAAAGTTTGGTATGTATAAAATAGACATAAGTTTATTACACATTTATCTTGAATTTTTTTAAAAAGCAGATATATTGTACACAACGAATACAACAAATACATAAAAATATACACAAAAAATTGTTAAAAATGTTCAAAGGAACACAGGTCGACGCGGCGTTTCGGTTTAAAAAACCTTCATCAGGACAGTTTCTAAAAAGAAACACAATATTACTACAATATTATAACAGGTGTACATCAATAGAAAACAATAAAGCAGCTGTCACGTAATCAATCACATTCTTTCATTTCAGCGATTTGTCCTAGTGTCCTCTCATGAACAGTTACGAGAGATGTCAACTTGCGAAACATTATTGAGAACATTCGTTTTTTGTGCTAATGGTTGTGCCATTGAATTTGCTTGAGGAGTATAACACAAAATGTGGTGATATTACTGGGAGTCTCCAGAATGAGAGATCTATTTCAATTATTACTGGGCGGGTATGTCAATAAACCGGCCACTCGTATGAAGATGTCTTACCTTCAGATTTTGTGACTGAATTCACAATTTGTTCAGTCACCAGCTTTTGTGATGACAAAGCCTAGATGTGTCCTGGTTTGGGTCCACATATGAAGATAGTAACGTCCCATATATTCGGGATAGGATAAAACGTTTCGCTATGGGGGTACAGATAAAGACCAGAAATGAATTAAGAATCCACTATTATTTATACACAAAAGGTAAATAAAGAATCAATGGGTGACATAAATACCTCAATTGTGAGTGTTGATTACTTATCGCTGTATCGGAGGGGCCACCAGAGGATTCGTACACTATTACATCTGTATACACTGCAATTTAGGAGAAACAGGGTCTTTTACTGTTCTTAATCGAAGATTTCCCCTCTTTTTGCAGCTATTTCGTGGATACTTAGTTTGTCACCTATTGGGAATATAACTTACCGATAGCAATTCTTGCGTAATCGCTATAGCCGTTTAGTACATGTGCTTCATGGGCTGTTTTTATATTGCTTGCGATATCAGTTCCATCTGTAAATTAATAAATTTTTTAAAAAAATTTTGTTTAAAATTTTTTAAGCTAGTTGCCATCTGTTTTGCAAAAAATAGTGTTATTGGCTGCCTATTCTATTTTTATTCTTCCCTTTACACAGCCAGCGGTCATCGCAGTGGGATATTAATGTCATTGGAAACGGGCGCTCAAGATTGCCCTCCATATTTTAGGTTTGTGCCAGCATCATCGGGGTTCTAAATTACCCAGTGTTGTTGTCATGGCTGTTTAACTCCCCCTGTTTAAAAATTTCCACATTATTCTATACGTGGGGCTTATTGCATTATCCCAAGTATTTTAATAGTCGTTGCAAAAACCCGTATGGTAGTGGGACTGGAGCACGGTGTTGTCCCAGCACCGCATTGCTAATATAATCGTAACCACATCGCTCTTGCAGTACGGTGCCATGCAGTATGCTTTATAACTAACACGGAGTGCGTGCTACAGGGACTTGCTCTAATCGTTAAAAATGTATTGATTTACTGCTGGCGCGGTAACTATCTACGCGTAATGGCATCATTTTAAGCACCTAGCTGTTTAACGGAGTGCGTGCTACAGGGACTTGCTCTAATCATTAAAAATGCATTGATTTACTGCTGGCGCGGTAACTATCTCAGCGTAATGGCATCATTTTAAGCACCTAGCTGTTCAACCCTTCAGTGTTTCTTACCTGCATAAATAGAGCTGGCCTCCCTGCACCTCCGTCTACAGCGTTCTGGATTCTGATGATCCCAGTAGGAAACGCTGACATTTTGTTTGTTATTCTTTAAATAGCAACCAGTCTGTTATTGGTAGATACACAGGGCTCTGTGAGTGGCTGCAACCTGGTCACGTGATCGCGATCTACTTGTTTTTTTTTAGATGAAAAACTTTAATGTTCGCATTCAGTCTTAACTAAATCTTTACACAATCTTTTCAGTTTATAAAGGCGACAGTTTACAGTCTACTTTATAAGAGTAATTTTCCATAATGCACATTTGGGATAAACGTTTTATTGTATACCTGATTTGGGACTTAAAATAGGTTATACTTAGGTTAGCGTCCATGCATAGTTGTATTCGATATATTAGTCACTGATAATATTTAAGCCCTTGGTTTCTATGCATTACATTACTTGAATGTTGGAGTTGTAGGGCGACTATCGCTGCAATTGTATGTATGTGTAGCTTTGGCTAGCGAGACTAACCTATGTTGGTTCACAGCCTTTCCAGAAATATTATTGACAGGAGAGCATTCTGTATACAATCACAACTACTAATAAGGAGTGTTTTCATCTAAGTTGACTGTCTTCCTGCACTAGACCTCTTGTTTTATTTAATTAGTTAATAACACGCTCCCAGTCTTCACGGCTATTGAGTCCTGACCTAACGCTATTGAACCTCGACATGTAGTACTGCTCACGTTTTTTCCTTTTCTGATTTATGTCACCTCCTCTATGGCTGGTGGTCACAGATTCCAGGCAGCACCATCTGAAGTCATTGATGTTGTGACCCGAGGTATGCCAATGGTCAGTAAGGGGTGCCCCTTTCTTGTTGTTCCTGATGGCTGATTTGTGCTCATTCATTCGGATGCGTACTTCCCGTGACGTTTCACCGATATAGATTAGGTCGCATGGGCACCTAATCATATAGACAATATTTTTTGAACGGCAGTTCATGAAACTTTTAATCTCTACAGAGTTGTTCTTAATTTTAATTATGTTGCCCTTAATTATATCCTTACAGTTTGTACAACCCGAACACGCAAAAGTGCCTGTTGGTAGTGGTGCTTTATTTATGCTCGGTTGGGTACAGATGTTATTGTCTCTATAGGTGTGAACTATGCTGTTCCTAATCGTGCGATTTCTGCGGTACGAGAACATCGGTTTTGGATAGTTCTTTTGCTGTCTATCAGTGATAAGATGCCAGTTTCTATTAATGATGTTTTTTAACTGGTTGCTGGCAGGGTTGAAGTTTGTGACGAAAACCAGCTGTTGGGGACCTTTGTTGGAATTTTGTTTGCCACTCAAGAGACTTTCTCGATTATAATATTTGGCTCTTTTATATGCATGTCTTACCATGCGGCGCGGGTATCCTCTATCAATAAATTTCTGTTGGAGAAGACTTGCATGTTTGTCAAAGTCTTTGATGGTAGTGCAGTTGCGTTTTAATCTAAGAAACTGGCCGAAAGGGATGTTATTGATTTGACTTGGGGGGTGGTTACTTTTGAAATGAAGCATTGTGTTTTTGTCCGTGGGCTTGGAAAACAATTCTACATTGATGCGTCCATCTACATGTTTTATTATTAAGTCCAAAAATTCACACTGTTGGTTACTTACGTGGGAGGTAAACTTCAAGTTGGCATCTCCTAGATTGAGCCAGCTAATGAATTCGTGCAGCATCTCTGGTGTCCCGGTCCATATAAAAAAGACATCATCGATGTAGCGGGACCACTCAGAGATGTTTTCAGTAAAGGGAGCAAGGTCGTTATAGATGTGTTGATCCTCGAACCTGGACACGTAGAGACATGCCAGGCTCGGCGCACAGGTAGCTCCCATGCTGGTACCCTTTGTCTGTTTATAGAGATCTTTATTAAAAATGAAGATATTGTTTTTAAGTACCACTTGTACACAGTCTATAATGAAAGTTTCGTGTGCATTGTGGTCTCTGTCGTTCCTGCTCAGCATTGATTTAATCATTTCGATAGTGGCGTCTTGAGGGATGTTTGTATACAACGCCTCAATATCGAGGGTAACGAGAATTTGGGTGTCTGGGTCAAAGTCAATTCCTTCCAGCTTCTGTATTATTGATGTCGTGTCCTTTATATATGCCTTTTGAGAAGTTACAAGGGGTTGTAGAAATATATCCACATATTTACTTAATGGTTCAGTAAGAGAACCGATACTGGACACAATCGGTCTCATTGGTGGATCTGTGATACTCTTGTGGACTTTAGGCAATCCATACAGAGCAGGTAGGGTGGGATTGGTATTGTTTAAGAAGAGATATTCTTCCTCACAGATTACATCGTCATCCTTAGCTTGTGACAGAAGAGTTTGTATTGATGTCTTAAGTTTACTCCATTCAGTGAAATTAGATGGTTTATAATGTTGTTGATTAGCTAGCAATACAAGCATTCTATTGTCATAATCAGAAGTGTCCATGACAACGATACCTCCGCCTTTATCGGCCGGCTTTATAGTTAGATTGGTGTTATTTTGAAGGGTCCGAAGAGCAGTTTTTTCTTCTCTAGTTAAATTGTGTTTTGGCCATTGTTTATGTTTCAAAAGGTCATCTACACTTTTGTCTACGCTTCTTTCGAAGGCTTCTATATCCTTTGATACCATATTAATGTTTGGAGTCCAGGTTGATTTGTTTTTCAAACCTGACTTGTTGGCACTAACCTGCTTCTCTTTACCTTCAAAGAAGCTAGCCAAACGAATCTTCCTAAAGAAGCTCTGTAGATCTCTTTCGAGGGAATATCTATCTATTGGTGCAGAGACCGCATATCCTAGTCCCTTCTCTAAAAGGGACATTTCACTATTGCCTAATTTATGTTGGGACAGATTAATGATTGGCGCTTTTTTGGATTTTGCTAGTCCCAATTTTTCTGACTCCTCGTGTGAGGACGTCGAAGGAATTGGGGAGTTTGGTTGAAATTGCCCCGACCCCTTCCCTTCCCACGTGGCTGGTTGAAGTTTTGTTGGCGAGATTCTAAAAAAGAGAACCCCTCTTTGCTAGCACCTGTATGGGATTCTTTTGAGGATCTGCCTTCTTCAGGGCAGTCTGCTTCGGATTCAGAACTAGTATAAGATGTATCGAAGAAACGTACCCTTTTCCTACCATTATTAGGTTGCTGATGTTGAGGTCGATTCTGCCAATTCCTACGGGGATAGTGTGTGTCCCTTGGTCTATCATAGTAGTCATGTTGGAGATAGGGGTAGACATACTCTAGTTTGTAGTTTTGGATGTCTTTGCGTAGTTTATTGGTCTTCTTATTAGTTAGATACTCACTGTAACTGGACACGTCTCTTTGGATTTCTTCTAGTTTTTGTTTGGCATCTATAAGTGCTGTATCCGCCATAAATTTGGCTTCCATTTCTTCAATATCTTTGCGCTCTACCACTAAGATATCGAATGCCGTCTCTATTATAAGAAGCATCCAATCGCGACTGCATCGGTTCGCGATGAGTGTCCAGTTCTCGATAAACTTCCTATTATCTATAAATACCCCGGGTTCGTTCGTTACCTGCAACCCTTTTGGTATAACGCCCTGTTTACAATAATGGACTAAGAATTCAGCATGTAATTCGGCTCGTACTACCTTTTTCTTAAGGTTCCATAGTACACGCCATTGTTCTTCGTCTGTTTTATCTATATGTGTACATGTTACGTTTTTTGACGAAGTTCCATTGATAATTCTATTAAACTGATCTTCAGAATAGGACAGTGTTTTGATACCTTCCATCTTAATTAAGGATAGGTTAGTGCGATCAATTGAGGCAAATATGCACCAGTTAGTGCCCCCTCAGCTGACAAGCTGGGTAAATATGTAAAGAAAGTATAGGGGGACCCCTTAGGAACAAATTGGGACCAGGGGAAATGACAGAGAAAAGTGTTGCAATGTCCCTACGTTAGAGAATAATCAAAAGGTGGGGTACCTGCTAAGTAGGCCACCCACTAGGCAAATTCCTTTACTGGACACAACCACTAGAGTTCAGTTATCAATGGGTAAGTTCTCATAACACCAGGTTTTTGTTTCAGTCATGGACATGGACATATTAGCATATCACTGTGTAAGGCATTTCATGTGACAAGAAGCAATCTAAATCAAAAGTTTGGTATGTATAAAATAGACATAAGTTTATTACACATTTATCTTGAATTTTTTTAAAAAGCAGATATATTGTACACAACGAATACAACAAATACATAAAAATATACACAAAAAATTGTTAAAAATGTTCAAAGGAACACAGGTCGACGCGGCGTTTCGGTTTAAAAAACCTTCATCAGGACAGTTTCTAAAAAGAAACACAATATTACTACAATATTATAACAGGTGTACATCAATAGAAAACAATAAAGCAGCTGTCACGTAATCAATCACATTCTTTCATTTCAGCGATTTGTCCTAGTGTCCTCTCATGAACAGTTACGAGAGATGTCAACTTGCGAAACATTATTGAGAACAGTCGTTTTTTGTGCTAATGGTTGTGCCATTGAATTTGCTTGAGGAGTATAACACAAAATGTGGTGATATTACTGGGAGTCTCCAGAATGAGAGATCTATTTCAATTATTACTGGGCGGGTATGTCAATAAACCGGCCACTCGTATGAAGATGTCTTACCTTCAGATTTTGTGACTGAATTCACAATTTGTTCAGTCACCAGCTTTTGTGATGACAAAGCCTAGATGTGTCCTGGTTTGGGTCCACATATGAAGATAGTAACGTCCCATATATTCGGGATAGGATAAAACGTTTCGCTATGGGGGTACAGATAAAGACCAGAAATGAATTAAGAATCCACTATTATTTATACACAAAAGGTAAATAAAGAATCAATGGGTGACATAAATACCTCAATTGTGAGTGTTGATTACTTATCGCTGTATCGGAGGGGCCACCAGAGGATTCGTACACTATTACATCTGTATACACTGCAATTTAGGAGAAACAGGGTCTTTTACTGTTCTTAATCGAAGATTTCCCCTCTTTTTGCAGCTATTTCGTGGATACTTAGTTTGTCACCTATTGGGAATATAACTTACCGATAGCAATTCTTGCGTAATCGCTATAGCCGTTTAGTACATGTGCTTCATGGGCTGTTTTTATATTGCTTGCGATATCAGTTCCATCTGTAAATTAATAAATTTTTTAAAAAAATTTTGTTTAAAATTTTTTAAGCTAGTTGCCATCTGTTTTGCAAAAAATAGTGTTATTGGCTGCCTATTCTATTTTTATTCTTCCCTTTACACAGCCAGCGGTCATCGCAGTGGGATATTAATGTCATTGGAAACGGGCGCTCAAGATTGCCCTCCATATTTTAGGTTTGTGCCAGCATCATCGGGGTTCTAAATTACCCAGTGTTGTTGTCATGGCTGTTTAACTCCCCCTGTTTAAAAATTTCCACATTATTCTATACGTGGGGCTTATTGCATTATCCCAAGTATTTTAATAGTCGTTGCAAAAACCCGTATGGTAGTGGGACTGGAGCACGGTGTTGTCCCAGCACCGCATTGCTAATATAATCGTAACCACATCGCTCTTGCAGTACGGTGCCATGCAGTATGCTTTATAACTAACACGGAGTGCGTGCTACAGGGACTTGCTCTAATCGTTAAAAATGTATTGATTTACTGCTGGCGCGGTAACTATCTACGCGTAATGGCATCATTTTAAGCACCTAGCTGTTTAACGGAGTGCGTGCTACAGGGACTTGCTCTAATCATTAAAAATGCATTGATTTACTGCTGGCGCGGTAACTATCTCAGCGTAATGGCATCATTTTAAGCACCTAGCTGTTCAACCCTTCAGTGTTTCTTACCTGCATAAATAGAGCTGGCCTCCCTGCACCTCCGTCTACAGCGTTCTGGATTCTGATGATCCCAGTAGGAAACGCTGACATTTTGTTTGTTATTCTTTAAATAGCAACCAGTCTGTTATTGGTAGATACACAGGGCTCTGTGAGTGGCTGCAACCTGGTCACGTGATCGCGATCTACTTGTTTTTTTTTAGATGAAAAACTTTAATGTTCGCATTCAGTCTTAACTAAATCTTTACACAATCTTTTCAGTTTATAAAGGCGACAGTTTACAGTCTACTTTATAAGAGTAATTTTCCATAATGCACATTTGGGATAAACGTTTTATTGTATACCTGATTTGGGACTTAAAATAGGTTATACTTAGGTTAGCGTCCATGCATAGTTGTATTCGATATATTAGTCACTGATAATATTTAAGCCCTTGGTTTCTATGCATTACATTACTTGAATGTTGGAGTTGTAGGGCGACTATCGCTGCAATTGTATGTATGTGTAGCTTTGGCTAGCGAGACTAACCTATGTTGGTTCACAGCCTTTCCAGAAATATTATTGACAGGAGAGCATTCTGTATACAATCACAACTACTAATAAGGAGTGTTTTCATCTAAGTTGACTGTCTTCCTGCACTAGACCTCTTGTTTTATTTAATTAGTTAATAACACGCTCCCAGTCTTCACGGCTATTGAGTCCTGACCTAACGCTATTGAACCTCGACATGTAGTACTGCTCACGTTTTTTCCTTTTCTGATTTATGTCACCTCCTCTATGGCTGGTGGTCACAGATTCCAGGCAGCACCATCTGAAGTCATTGATGTTGTGACCCGAGGTATGCCAATGGTCAGTAAGGGGTGCCCCTTTCTTGTTGTTCCTGATGGCTGATTTGTGCTCATTCATTCGGATGCGTACTTCCCGTGACGTTTCACCGATATAGATTAGGTCGCATGGGCACCTAATCATATAGACAATATTTTTTGAACGGCAGTTCATGAAACTTTTAATCTCTACAGAGTTGTTCTTAATTTTAATTATGTTGCCCTTAATTATATCCTTACAGTTTGTACAACCCGAACACGCAAAAGTGCCTGTTGGTAGTGGTGCTTTATTTATGCTCGGTTGGGTACAGATGTTATTGTCTCTATAGGTGTGAACTATGCTGTTCCTAATCGTGCGATTTCTGCGGTACGAGAACATCGGTTTTGGATAGTTCTTTTGCTGTCTATCAGTGATAAGATGCCAGTTTCTATTAATGATGTTTTTTAACTGGTTGCTGGCAGGGTTGAAGTTTGTGACGAAAACCAGCTGTTGGGGACCTTTGTTGGAATTTTGTTTGCCACTCAAGAGACTTTCTCGATTATAATATTTGGCTCTTTTATATGCATGTCTTACCATGCGGCGCGGGTATCCTCTATCAATAAATTTCTGTTGGAGAAGACTTGCATGTTTGTCAAAGTCTTTGATGGTAGTGCAGTTGCGTTTTAATCTAAGAAACTGGCCGAAAGGGATGTTATTGATTTGACTTGGGGGGTGGTTACTTTTGAAATGAAGCATTGTGTTTTTGTCCGTGGGCTTGGAAAACAATTCTACATTGATGCGTCCATCTACATGTTTTATTATTAAGTCCAAAAATTCACACTGTTGGTTACTTACGTGGGAGGTAAACTTCAAGTTGGCATCTCCTAGATTGAGCCAGCTAATGAATTCGTGCAGCATCTCTGGTGTCCCGGTCCATATAAAAAAGACATCATCGATGTAGCGGGACCACTCAGAGATGTTTTCAGTAAAGGGAGCAAGGTCGTTATAGATGTGTTGATCCTCGAACCTGGACACGTAGAGACATGCCAGGCTCGGCGCACAGGTAGCTCCCATGCTGGTACCCTTTGTCTGTTTATAGAGATCTTTATTAAAAATGAAGATATTGTTTTTAAGTACCACTTGTACACAGTCTATAATGAAAGTTTCGTGTGCATTGTGGTCTCTGTCGTTCCTGCTCAGCATTGATTTAATCATTTCGATAGTGGCGTCTTGAGGGATGTTTGTATACAACGCCTCAATATCGAGGGTAACGAGAATTTGGGTGTCTGGGTCAAAGTCAATTCCTTCCAGCTTCTGTATTATTGATGTCGTGTCCTTTATATATGCCTTTTGAGAAGTTACAAGGGGTTGTAGAAATATATCCACATATTTACACGTCAGTGTATGTGACAATCTGAACCTCAAACGGCTCAACAATCTCAGCTAAGGGGTGCATATAGACATTAAAAAGTGTGGGGCTCAGTGAGGAACCCTGAGGAACCCCTCACTGTAATGGCATCCAGTCGGAAGTGGCGTTGTTCTCGAACACATGGAATGAACGATCAGCAAGAAAATACTCCAGCCATTTATGTAAAAAGCCAGTCACTCCAATCTCTCTAAGTCTTACCAGTAGGAGCTGGTGATTGACTGTGTCAAAGGCTGCCCTGAGATCAAGTAAACTGATCGCAGCGGAGCCTCCGGCATCAAGGATTTTCCTGGCCTCCTCGACAACTGATAACAGAGCAGTTTCGGTACCTTCCTGTGGCCTAAAGCCCGTATGAGAGGGGTGAAGGCAATGATTTTCCTCCAGAAAATCTGAAAGCACAGAATTTACATGCCTTTCGCAAATTTTGGCAATCCCAGGAAGTAACGGTATTGGTCGATAATTGGAAAGGACTCTGGGGTCCAGAGAGGGCTTCTTCCAAAGGGCTTTGATCCTATCCTGTTTCCAATGGGAGGGGACGATCCCAGAGGAGAAAGAACTGTTAACAAGATCTAAAAAGACAGGGGCAACCAAATCAAATACCTGATAGAGAATGCGGGGGGGGTGCCGCATCACTAGGGGAGCCAGATTTTAGGCGCTCCAATTGTGATTTTAAAATGTCTATATCCATGCATGGGATGGAATCAATAGCTGGGTGTGGAAAAAGAGAAAGATCTCTGATCAAAGGAGGGTAGGTCCCGTCTCCTGGGACAAGAAGGGGAGGAAAATCCAGGTAGGTATCCTGGGTTTTCTTATGGAAAAGGAGCGCCAGATTATTGCAGTGGGCAGCTGCGACTTCGGGGGGTATAGAAGGCTCAGGAGAACGGGTAAGAGATTTCGTAATTTTAAAAATTTCACGGGAAGAATTCGCCGCTAATAAAATTTTGTTGGTAAAGAAATCAGATTGGGCAGATCTGATCTCTGATTGGTAGGCCTTGACAGCTTCTCAATATTTGATTTTCTCCTGAGTTGAAAACTCCTCTCTCCTGATTCTTTCATGGCGCTTACAGAGCTGTTTTATCTCTCTGAGTTTCGGAGAGTACCAGGCAGCACCATGATCCGATTTTCTACTAAAAGACCACTTTTTGGGAATATGGCTATCTAACGATGTCTCTAGCCATTGATTAATTTTAATGTTATCTGACTCAGGGTCATTACTAAGCACAGGCCATCCACTGTCAAGCGAAGACGACCAGGTTTCAATGGAAAGTTTAGCCCAGTTCCGGTTCCAGGTTTTTTCCCGTTCCCTTAACTGTCCACCCTCCTGTGGAGACCAGGCAAAAAGGACCAAATAATGATCAGACCAGGGTAGAGGAATAGGTTTATCCACTTTAAGGTCATTAATGTTAGAAAAAAGAGGGTCCAGAACATGACCCTTCTGATGGGTAGACCTGAGCACTTTTTGTTTCAGAGCTAGTGCATCCAGGATATCGGTTAGCGCCTACGATTCCGGATCGTGGGCCTGATCAAAATGAATATTAAGGTCCCCCAGAACTGAAAAATTGGAAGTAGAGCTAACTGATTTAGCTATTAAAAGGAGTGTTGGAGCATTTAAAAATGTAATTTTATTTCTAAAAAGAAAAGCGATAAGCTAGACTCTAGCATATTGTTTTGTAATCTTTACTCCTAGTGCATTCTCTTATATTATTGGAACATGCTTGTTATTTACTTGTGACCACCAATTGCCCACACAAGTATTTGCTGTACTTTCTCTATTCTCACAACAATCAAAAAATAGTGAACAATGTTTACATTTTAATTTTTTACTGCAAGCATACAGTGGCCACATTTAGGTGGATGCGTGTTTTTTCTATTCTTTTTCTTTTGTGGCACATTCTTGGAATTTAAATATAATAAATTATCCGTGGCACCCAGCCAGACCTGTTGGGTTTGCCAATGCTTGTTCATTACTGTCATGAAACGTGCTGGTAGCTATGTTTTGTTTCGTGCTGTTCCAATATGTTAGCAGAAGCGTTCTGAAAGCAACACATTTTCATAGTTTTGAGCTGCTCTCTTTGGTGATACATTGTAGCTGCATCATTTGGATTACTTTTTAGATCATTAAGTCATACATCTATTCAGAGGCGCAACTAGAGCCACGTTTCGGGTTGGGGGGTATAAAAACAAATTCAGGGGGTAATTCTTCCAGCAATAGGCAGAGTGGAGATGCAGGGGCTCTAAGAAGGGGTGAACAAAGCCTCATTAAAAAGCAAATGGTCTTTTAAAGACTTGTGAAGTACTCATACCTGGGTGCGGCTGTGCGTGTGCCCGGGGACTGTCTCAGCCCAGACTAACAGACACAGAAGGTGGAATCTGACTATATGGTTACCCCCATTTTTTTCCTGGTGTTTTGCTGGTTTTCGACTTAGTTGGCCTGGGACTCTGCTATTTAGGGCCCCAGACTATCTGCTTTCTCTATAAAAAGGATTCCATGTACTTGAGGTACATTCCAGATTGGTTACTGGATCACCCTTGTGAGCCCCTGTATAGTGTACCATAGGTACCCAGGGCATAGGTGCACCTTAGGCCTACCAGGGGCTGCAGCATGTATTGTGCCACCCCTGGTTTGCCTTCCAAACTGACACCACAGGTCTGTTCACACAGCCTGGGTAAGGTGGTGTAATCACCCCTTACTTAGAAATAGTATACCTACATCTACCTTTATATATAGACACATATACACCTATAAGCCAATCCTATGGTAGGCCTCGACAATCCTGGAGGCAGAGTGCTTGGTTTCATGTGAGAGGGTGCCCTAGCATGAGCTGAGCCCCTCTGGAACCATCTCCTTATAGCTGTTCTATGATATAGCCATACCATATACTCTTAAGTGCATTATAATCCTCGCGGTTAAGGCTAACTTTGGTTTGGCTTTATCAAAACATGTCGTGTAAGGTGTCAAACACTTTGGAATACTACCCCCCGCCAGTCCTGGGGCAGGGGTAGCATTCCACCCTTCTAGAGGGAGTAAACATGTAGTTACTGGTAAACCCGGTTAAAATTAAACAGAGCCTCAGCATCACAAAATGGATGCTGCTGCCACAGACACAAGTCTGACCTCCTGTTGCTGGACGAAACTCCGGCAGGGGAGGCCTGGACAATTGGTTTCCTGTCGAGGGAGGTGCCAGCACCTCCCCAGACAGGATTTTGTGTATTGGGGCAGGGAGGGCTGCATCAGCAGATGCTTTTCTAGACACTGCCTGGGGCACACAAGGTGCTCCATGCATAGCCCAGTTCAAACCGGATGCTGGGGCACACAGCCCCAACTCTGGCGCGAAACTGGACGAAGGGAAAGGGGTGTAACCAACCCTTCTCAGATCCACCCATAGGAGGGACCTAATCAGGTAATCCAGCGCCCATTCTTAGTATAAGTATAGGAGCTGTGTCCCTAGGACTTTAGATTATCCTGGACGAATCTTTGAAAGACATATCCTGGACCTTTGACATTCCATTCTGACTGGAAGACGGAAGACATCTCCCTTGCGGTCAAGGAGTGACCACCCTGTGCAAACAGGCACCAACAGCATCTTTGCCAGTCAGCAGTTTCAAGGCTCCCGTCAGATCCAGAAGGCTCTGCGACACAAGAACTGGACTTCCAGACTTCTCTGACCCTGACCCACATCCACAGCAAAGCTGAGACCCGTGGCGGACACGAGAGATGTGGAACCAGACATCTTAGACATCCTGCATTTTGCTACCTGCACTCCTTTCCTGAAGCCTCAGTAAGTTGTGCAATGGGGTACGAGAAGCCCCAGCCCCGAACACCATTTGCACCGAATCCCAGGCCCCCATACTTCACGAGTGTCCCGTGGGCCAAGCCTTACCTGGTGGCTAGTGAGCCCCCTGAAGACGCCATCTTGAATCTAACTTGCTTTTCTGGTTGCTCCAGGCTTGCTCCAGCTTCCCTGAAAAGGAGAAGCGCCACAGACCTTGCTGGTCTGCAACAGAGCCAATCTTGACATCCTGCGTGGGTTGCGGTTGCCAAGGCTTGTTGGCTCTAATCCGGATACCGACACCGCAGTCATCTAGATCCTTTGTGGGACAGCTCGAATCCAGCATGAAGAGACAAACTCACCTTCTTCACCTTCAAGCACCCGACATCGCCTGGTTCCTTCCTGGTACCTTCCTGGTCATTGGCTAGTGACCCAGACTCTGTCCCCTTTGCTTTCAGGTTCTTCACATCTCAGATCCACCCTTGGATCCACCCGGACACTTTTCCTCTGGTCGCCTGCAGCACTTTTTTGCAGCTCTCCATAGAAAACGATGACGAAACCCAACACAAAAAGACACCTATGCACCCGGCTTCCCTGGGTGAGGTAACACGAGTACTCCGGTACTCCCGTGGGTCTTGACTATCGAAGTGTCCTAGTTTAAAAGGGTTCCATCCTAGTTCATCCGGAAGTGTCCTTGAATTGTATATTTGTAACTTCTTCGTTTCCCATAGAAAGTCAATGGTAACCCGCATCCGTGTTTAGACACTGCACTCGTCTCCCGTGGGCCTCCTACTTCCTAACCCTATGTTGTTTAGTGTAGCCCCAGCGATTCCACAGGCCCCAGGCCTGCTTTCTAATTCTCACGTGGTACTTATACCACTTTCTTAGTATATGGTTTGTGAGGCCCCTAGGACATAACGTATACTGTGCAACTTATTGTTTATTAACTGTGCGACTTGTATTGTATTTTTACTTCTAACCTCATAAAGAGTGCAGAGGGGTTGCGTTTAGATTAACCACTTCGGTGCTCATGACGAGCTCGTCATGGCACATACCTCTCAGGTGCTCACGACGAGCTGAGCTCGTCATGACCATACCCGTTTTTATTGCTGTCCAGCACAGGTGAAGAATATCATCAGCAGCGATGTGGTTAAATACATATATATTTGATATATACCTTATGTGGTGTCCTTTCATTTGGTATTCAAGGGATTATATATGGTAAAACAACTTGCTTAACTCGCCTACTGAAGTCTTAGCCTGAAGACTGCTGGTTCATGCTATCACGAGGATAGCTTTCTATAAGGTTGACTTTACAACCACCATCAATAAGGGTTGATTAGACTGGTGCAAGGTGCCCACTAGAACTAGTGGACATCATATGCCAGGCTAACTTCTCACACACACGACGGCCCAATGGGCTTTGAGCGCCTGCAGCTATTAAAAGGCCATACTACACCAAGGATTTAAATGTATTCACCTGGATGGCCACATAACAACATGTTCAGATGTCCAACCAGGTTATCTATCACCGTCTTGCCTAGTCACTTGCTGCTGATGCTCGACTTAGTAAAAAGCCGACCTCGTTAGAATGAACGCAGAGATAGATTACCCTGCGAAATTTCGAACTCGCAGCCTTCAGGTCACACTACATGTCGCAGGAGCACTTGCTGTGCACCGGTCTAGGTTGACGCGTATCCTATGGGGTACCGCCAATCCTCTCTGTAAAACCTAATTGGTTAAACATATCCCAAAAGGAAGGCTGCCGTTCTGGAATAAGCGACGAAACCACAGATTGGAAAGGACTCATTGCTCACTCTGGTGAGATTTCTGAAAATCGTTCCAAGGTTAAAAAGCCATGAATACCTATCATTCTAAACAAGCGTGCTATTTGAATATCTTTAGTTAACATGTTCAGAGAGTTCGAAATGTGCCACAAAAACAACGTTAACGTTTATTTGGCAAACTACCACAATTGTTGCTTTAAATCAAATTACGTGCTTGCCTACCACTTTTGAATGGGTAGTTTAGTTTTAGGAAATTAAATGAAGGAGTGTGAAAGTTACTTTATAGATGTTCTATTTTTGACAGATTTTTGTGACAGGCAAGGAACATATGAGCACACACTTAGAATTCCAAACCAGAACTGGTTATATAGGATTCATTTGCATCGACGTCCGTTCATTAGTGGGGCCATACTGTGCTCTGGTTTGCCTCAAAATAATCAAGCATTGGCAAAGCCAACACGTCTGGGTGTAATGTGTTAACACGTGGAGTCACAGGGATGTACAAATGAGCACTTCAGCTTGCTTCGATAGCATACGTTAGCACAATAATACCAGGCCTATTGACTTTGCCTGTGCCTATTGAACTCTCCCTTGTCCCATAAACTTAAACGAAGGACCAGTTGCGTGCCCAGGACACGCATGCCGTCATACATTACGCAAGGCACCTTGGTATCCACATAAAGAATCCCAGTGTGGAGGGAGTCCGGCGGCCGAGTGGGCTCAGGCTGGCACGTGCCCTACGCTGCTGTTTATCAAAGTCCTATTGTGCACCAACACTGTAGACTATTTAGTGCCCACAGCCCAGCGGATAAGAAACACCCCAACCTAGGACATGAGACAAAATGATGTATGTGTCACGCGGGTGTCTGGCAGAATCCGAGCCCACTCAATCTCCTATGTGACCCTTTTCTGTCTATTCGGACATTTGAGGGGGGAGAGGTGTGGCTTAACGGCTAGGGCGGCCGCATTTTAAGCAGGGTCGAGCTGGTGGGAGGCTGAAACATCTTTTGATTCTGGCCACATCACTTAATCTCCCAATGCCTAAAAATGAAGTATTCGTTTGTAATGCAACTGGTGCTCATGTAAAGTGCTCTGATATTTTCGGCCCAGTTTGCTCTACATAAAACAGAATTTCGTTTTTTTGCTTGAATTCCAAATGTAGGTCAGTGAATGTGAGATACCACTGATACAGTATTCAGTATTCATGCATTTCTGGACGTAAGTTATACGTACACTTGGAAAAACATATTGTGAATCAAGCCCATTATGAATATTAGCGCAATTTGCCTCTATTTAATGCCATATCACTCACACTGTCCAGTCTGAAACAGGGCGAAGCCTGTCTGTGATTGTTAAACATCTGTGGAAAAAGTCGGTCTTTGTCATGTGAAGTCGCCGCTCGGGCTCAGTATAAGAGGAGTCGTAATTTCAGTGTTGGTATGATGTCGCTGTTATTAACGATGTCTCACCAGGCCCGGCTCCAGGAATTTTTATTTGGGTGGGCCAAAGGTGATTTCGGGTGGGCCACGGCAGCAGTCAAGGCCGGCATGACTGGGGAGAGAGGTGTGGGGGCTGTGGGGGTATCACGCTGGGGTTTCATCTATACTAATATAATAAAGAGAGAGCCCAAACCTTTGAGGCGGGTAATCTCAGGAACCACAGCACCAATCACAACACCCAATACAGCGTTGGAAAGGGCAGTTGCAGCAGAAGGACATAGGCTATGCAGACGCCCACCATATACATTTAAAAGGTAAAAAGAACCATGCCAGCAAAGTAGTCCCTTGTGGGCGTGTCTGCGTTGTGCTGTGGGCGTGTGCTGGGTGCGTGACAAACGCTGGGGGCATGTGGTACGTTCCGCCCTTCATGCCATGTCTCATATTGTGTACTAATCCCACCCTGCTCCCTTTAAATACCCCTGCACCCCATAATTATAACCCATCCTTACTCCTTAAAATACCCCAACACCCTTAAACACTAACCCATCTTAACCCTATAAATATACCCTGTACCCCAAAACCCAAACCTGTCCCTTAACCCTAAAAATACCCATGTACCCCAAAACCCATACCTAGCCCTGAACCCTATAACTACCCCTGTACCTCAAAACCCTAATCTACCCCTGAACCCTAAAAATACCCCTGTACCCCAAAACCCAAACCTAGCCCTGAACCCTAAAAATACCACTGTACCCCAAAACCACCCCTGAATCCTAAAATACCCGTGTACCCCAAAACCCAAACCTAGCCCTGAATCCTTAAAATACCCCTGTACCCCAAAACCCAAACCTACCCCTGAACCCTAAAAATACCCCTGTACCCCAAAACTGAAACCTAGCCCTGAACCCTAAAAATAACCCTGTACCCCAAAACCCAAACCTACCCCTGAATCCTAAAATACCCCTGAACCCCAAAACCCAAACCTAGACCTGAACCCTAAAAATACCCCTGTACCTCAAAACCCAAACCTAGCCCTGAACCCTTAAAATACCCCTGTACCCCAAAACCCAAACCTAGCCCTGAACCCTAAAAATACCCCTATACCCCAAAACCCAAACCTAGCCCTGAACCCTAAAAATACCCCTTACCCCATAACCCATACCTATCCCTAAACCCTAAAACTACCCCTGTACCCCATAACCCAAAACTATATCTGAACCCTTAAAATACCCAAACACCCCAAAACATATACCTCAGTACCCCAAAACATATACCCCTATACCCATACTTACCTTATCCAAACATTAAAAAAAACATGCTTTTACCATTCATGCATTTACAACGAATTTCGTTGTAAATGTATGTGTGGTAAAAGCATATAAAATGTAATGCCATGCGTTATAATGGCATTCCGGAGTCTTGGTGCTTTCGTAATGAAAGTATGCGGAGTGATGGTATGCGGAAAGAAAGTTGCGTAATAATGGGTGTTTACCTTCCCCCGGTAAGTACATTGGTGGCACGGCGGACCACATCTCCAGCACCATATTCATATTTTTTCACCACCCATTTGAAAAATGCACAGGTCTCTCTCATTGATGGCCAGCACCGACATACACTTTTAGACACACCTCCCGCCACAAGTTCTAGAATTGCGAACTTTAGAGCTGGGGAGCTACGTTCGAATCTCGGCATCAGCTCAACATCCTGTGATTCCAGGTAAATCGCTTTGTCTCCCCGTGCCTACCACAAATTAATGTGTTCTTCTGTAATGTAAATTGTGCTCATGCCATGTTGTAGAGTTTGCGCTATATAATATTGCAAGGAAAAATAAAGTAGGGAAACTTGAGTTCACACACTACTGAACGCGCAGTCTTGAGTGCATCAGCAGTGCACTGTGAATCGGAGCGTTTCACAGGCCTTTCACAGATAAGAAATGCTATCAAAACGAAATCCTACAAAACAATATACTACTGGCCGGCAGCAATTCATACCCGGACAACGTCGGGACGGGCTGCTAGTTTAATAATATTAATTTTAATTAATCAGCATGGAGAAGGTCAGAGTGTGAATGACTGGTTTGGGCGGCCCCAGAGGGTCGGCCAAACAGTCTTAACACAATCAGGAGTGGGCACACCACTCCTCCCCTGCTTGCAGAGCAGCTCCGCCCACCCGCAACCAAACATAAAATGGTAATAACTGAATGTTATCACCATTTTATGTTTCTACTTTTCGCACTGCGAGAAATCAACGAGGCAAAGCTCCTCCACCCTAGTGCAGGAGCCGCCCCTGCACTGCGGGCCCAATTTGTTGCTTCTGGAGGTAGTCTACAAGCCCTAGATTACATCATATCTACTTGCAACCAGTCACCATGATACCACGGATTGATTCTGTGTGTATGCAGAGCACGTGGAGAGCTATTTGAAAGTAAGAGCAATGTCTGGACCTAACTGCAAACCCTCGAATTGCAGCAGGCCAGGATTCAACCCAAGTCGTTGAATACCAAGCATATTATAATAGTTTAAGATTCAGGAAGTCCCTATTACCACATGAAAGCCTTGACATCATTAAATTCGAAAGGCTGGCTAATTACTTGTTGCAATTTGTCCAACACTTATTTCATTGCACAAATTTAACTAGATACATTTTACTTTCTTGTCATTCTTTTGCGATGTACTTTCAAAAATACAAATTCTAGAAAAACAGTAACGAATTTGAAAAAAGAGAAAGGAGTATTTTATGAAAACTGCCGGCAGTTTTCACACCGACCATTTCAAACCTAGCAGTCTAGTCAAAGATGTAACCTTCTATTATTCTTTGGAAACTCCCTTATAAACTCATCCATACATAGGTTTCCGTGAGCTCCGTTCTCATGTGCTAAAATAGTCAAATTATGAAAGATAAAGCATTAATCTGTAATGCAATACAGGAGAATGTGACACCCATCTAGTTGCTGATTTGCACAATGTGAAACTAGAAATCCTGGGATCATTCCTGGCTTCCATGCATGACCAAATTGTGTGATCCTAGCCAAACCTTTATTTCCCTGAGCCTCCATTAGTCATCATTACATAAGAGGGCACCTTCAAATACATGTGTTCAAGATGTGCACTGAACAAAACAAATTTTCTGTAAGAACACGCACGAGCATGCATACATCATTTGATATATGAGTGCTTGGGCTTGTTCTCACTTTTAAGGTAGATCCCTCTGGGTCACATATCAGGGGTGTGGGTGATTCTCCCCTCCCTTGAGCACCACAGCCACTATTTACGAATTAGGATAGTACAGCTAAGAGTGAGCACCAACACCACACTGGGCCATATCACCCAACACAGAGTTTATTTAAAAACACATTTTCTGTTTGATTTAGTCTTCATCTGCAATAGAATCTAAGCCCCAAGTAAGGCACACATAACAACAGACTTGTCTTTTAGCTTACTATGGGCAAGATATACAACCATTTTTTGCAGTCGCAAACAGGCGATTTTCCCATTTGCGACGGGAAAAAAGGGTGATGGTATGTACAAACACTATTGTGCAAGACTGTTTTAGGAAGGGGCTTTCCAAGGGTGTCCCTTCCAAATAGCGAGCCGCATTTTTATTTTTTCATTGTTTTGCAACCGCAAATGCAAAATACTCGCAGTTTACAACCTACTTTAAGTAGGCCGTAACCCGCTCGGAAAGAGGAAGTAGTCGCAAGGGGATCTCTTCCTATTTGTGAATGGATGCTAAAATATTTTTTAAGAGCAGGCAGTGGTCCCACGGACCACTGTTCGCTCCTAAAAAATGAAACAAAAGTTTCATTTTTCTTTTTGAAATTTATCCCATGTAAGGTCCCTTTGATGAGAAGAGGTGGTTTCTGAGGTGGAAGTATAAGGCAAGTAACACTACTCAGCCTCCCTCATTGCCAGTCTTCAGAGAGAATCTCTCTTCATTACTACCTGCAGATACTCCGGACACTGTAGCACACTCCCTTCCCGCCCTGATTATCCATTTTCTACCATTTATCTCCCGTGCACCTTAGCTCACAGCTGACCTTGGGCCCCAGCCCTATATCAGCCACCATCCGACTCCATTTTCATTATTCCGGTAAAAAACATTAGGAAAATTACCCTCAAACTTAAATTATTGAATATATAGCAGGAAAATAAATGAGTACACACTTTAAAATATATTCCACAGTGGCCCGAATGACCCGACTGCTAATTAAATAAACAAAAACAGAAAGGCTATGATAGGACCGGCTTTAGCGCTGGTGCAAAAGTCTTTATTGGTGCCCCACCACTGACCTCTTTCTCCATAGATACCTTAACTACCACCCTTCATCAATGCCCCTTATCACTCTGTAGGCCCCCCTACACCCCATGACCACCTCCGTGGATTCCATCATAACCACCCTCCACCAGTGCTCCTAATCGCTCCATAGCCCCTCCCCCATGACCCCCTCCTCAGATGCCCTCATTGCCACTCTCCACCAGTGCCTCATCTCTCCATAGCCCCTCGAACTCATGACCTACTCCTCAGACTCCATCACTACCACCCTCCCCCAGTGCCTCTCCCCCTCAGGACCTCCTCCTCAAACTCCCTCACTACCACCCTCCACCAGTACCCCTCATATCTCCGTAGCCTCTCTCTCATATGCACTTCATTGGTTGTATAGCGCTACTCATAGTGTAGGGTGTTACAGTACTTTACATCATGCCCAGATTATGAGACAATGAATCATACAAGTTTGTAAATCAGCCTATAGGGAATGTCGCATGAGCCAATGAGGATTACCAGTAGTAGGAATCACTTGTCATCCATAGTGGTGGGCAGTATGTTTTAAGTGAGTTTGGTCTGGAGAAGCACAAACACAGGATTTAAAGCATACCAGAGTGGTGGTGTGGTGGGGGGCTTTACTGATTAAAATGTACATATGCCCTAACAAACTCTTTATAGCAACATTAGAATAATGAAAGACTGAGGAAATATTAACTACAAAAAAAAGAAGTTCTAATTATACCTTTCAAGTTTGTATGCGGCTCTTTGATGACAGTTCATAGGTCACTGTCCTGTTAGGATTGTAACTTCTGAACTGCAAGTAACAAAAGGATCTCTGTAAGCAAGGCAGTAACCCACTGAGCTGTCTACATAACCTACAGTTTATCTGCATTTCAAAACTACCAACAGACAAAGGATTGCTCTCCAGCGGAATAAATAATCACCAGAGTTATCTGGACATTTTTACTGTTGTCTTGCATTGGTATCAAAGAAAGGATTTGTCCCCTTCGAAATGCCCCTATTCTACCTGCACAAGTGGTCAGGGACACAGCCCACCTTTCTAAAATGAGATGCGTGATTGGAGGGTTGTGAGAAAGATCCCAGGCCCAATCACGCAACTCCTAGAAGAAGAAAAATAACATTCAGAGGAACGTTTTAAATTTCAGTGGCCATTTTCTGTTGGCCTTCTTAATGTCGCTGCCAGTGGTGGCTAGTGACATTTGAAAGTGGTGTGGTGTAAAGTTAGGGATGACTTAAGTAGCAAGCAAGCACTGCATTTTTTTTACTCTACTTTAGCCTTATTATTTTGAAGACTGTGTAGCCCCATCAAAAGGGTCCCATCACACCCATTTCAACAGAAACACAATTACAACAGGAGAATGTGACCACTTTGTGCTCTCTGCCGAGAGGCCAAGGATGGATGGCCATGTATTCTGAACATGTTTTTGACTGACTGCATGCACTATGAGAAACGTGCAGTGCCCCCAGTCTCCGCTCCAGAGCTCTCAATTGTGGCATATGTTATGTTATGTTATGTTATATTGAGTTTGTATAGCGCACGGCTACTCTGAAAGAGTGTCCCGGCGCTTTCTACAGGCAGCTCGGTGTAGAATAACACAACAAGGAACAACAGATACAAAGAAAGAAAAGAAAAACCACCAGAAAAAGCCTAAAGATTAAAAAGCCTAAAGATTAAAAATCCAGGTCTTCAGGCTCTTCCTGAACTGAAGCAGATTGGAGGTGCTGCGTAGCGCCAGCGGAAGCGAGTTCCACAACTGGGGAGCCTTGAAGCTGAAGGAGCGCCCCCCAGTGCGGGCCTTCCTCACACGCGGGACCACGGCATTAAAGAGAGATTCGGACCGCAGTGAGCGGGCTGGGCGATATAAGGCCAATCTTCGCTGCAGGTATCCAGCACCTAAACCAAACAATGCTTTGTGCATCAGCGTCAGGGATTTAAACATGATCCGCTTCCGGATAGGCAGCCAGTGAAGCGTATGCAGCAACCCGGAAGCTCGTGCACGCCTATGCAGGCCAAAAATGGCGCGGGCCGCAGAGTTTTGTGCCACCTGCAGGCGCTGGACCAGATAATCAGGAAGGCCAAGGAAAAGGGCGTTGGCGTAATCCAACCTGGATCCAATGAGCGCTTGCACAGTAATGCGCCTATGCTCCACAGACAGCAGTGGTAGGAACTTGCGGAGCATCTTCAGAATGCCGAAACAGGTGCCGGCCAGCCCAAGGACATGAGCTCTCAATGAAAGCTTGTTGTCCAGCTTGACACCAAGGTTTTTGGCGACCTGTGATGACTGTGCGGGAGGACACATGTCAGACGGCCACCATTGCCGCCATTCAGGGTCGGTGACACAGCCAAAGAATAAGACCTCCGACTTACTGGAGTTGGCCTTCAAACTGTTCCGCTGGAACCAGTCGAAGACCATTCCCAGACAGCCCCGAATACTCTCTCCATCAAATGCCTGGTCTTTACCGCATGTGAAGAGGAGTTGCGTGTCGTCGGCGTAGGACACGATCTGGGCCCCATAGGCCTCCACCGCAGCCGCCAAAGGGGACATGAAGATGTTAAACAATGACGGGCTCAGCACAGAACCCTGTGGAACCCCGACTCCCAATGGCGGCATCTCGGCGGAGCTCTGGGAAACCCAGATCGTCTGGCGGCGGCCTTCAAGAAAAGATGTAAACCATTTGAACACCGTCCCCCTAATGCCGATGTCATAAAGCCTGGCGAGAAGCGCCTCATGGGGGACGGTGTCAAAGGCCGCCGACAGGTCCAACATGACTAACATGGCCTTGCCGCATACATCCAAGGTCTCCCTGATGATCTCCGATACCTCCAACAACGCCGTTTCCGTGCTGAAATTAGGACGGAATCCGGATTGGGATGGATGGAGCAGATTGTTGGCTTCCAAAAAGCTCGACAAGACGCCATGGACATGTTTCTCTGTGATCTTGGCCAGAGCCGGGAGAAGTGAAATTGGCCTATAATTGGCCAGAACCTCGGCATCAAGACCAGGCTTTTTCAGGAGGGGGATTACCATCGCCCTTTTCCAGGTGCGTGGGACACTCCCCTCCCTCAAGGAGGCATTGAGGATAGGGTTGACCAGGGGGTTCACCACCGCCGCCATCCCGGCCAAAAATTTGGCAGGGCAGGGGTCTAGTGGCGAGCCTGATTTAAGACTGGCCAACAGCACCCGGGACGCATCGCTGGAAACGGCTGGAAAGTCTGACAGCACAGCGACAGGCATGGACGGTAACCCATGTCCCGCCCCGGGGCCGCAGCAACCCTCCTCCGAGCTCTCCAAGAAGGAGGCCTGAATCGCCTTGATCTTGTTGGTAAAAAAGCTGGTGAGATCACACGCCCACGCATCCGATGATACTGGCGGGGGTGAGGAGCTAGGGGTCGTGAACTCCTTCACAATGGTGAAGATCTCCTTACAGGAGTTCGCCGACGCCTCAATCCTCCTAGCAAGATATTCTTTCTTAGCACCTAGGATATCCCGGTGATATGCCTTCACAACCGCCCTATAGGCAATTTTAGCCTCCCCGTCATACTGAAGGCGCCAGGCCCGCTCAGCAACCTTACATTGGCTGCGAGCCACACGCAGCGCCTCCGTGAACCACGGCGCAGATTGCCGTATTACTGTGGAGCGGGGGGCTGCCTTAGGGGCAAGATCCTCCAACCTTTCAGTCAACCACAGCTGCAGAGCCTTAGTGTCTCTTTCCAGATCCCCCGAGAGGTGGCAGGGATGTTCCGTGAGCGCCTGCTCCAACATATCAGGCGTCACTCTGTGCAACGCTCTCGAGGCTGGTCTAGGCAGCGTGGGGGCGCTGTTGTCCGGCCGCCCATTCTCCAGCACGGAGAACCTAATCAGACTATGGTCCGTCCAGAGCACCGGCAAGGTTTCGATATCAGCAATCGGGACTGACGAAAACACTTGATCGAGGGTGTGCCCTTTCTCATGTGTAGGACCCGACACAAACGGTGCGAGGCCCAACGGGGATGTAATGTCCAGCAGTTTAATAGCATCCGGGTCATCTATCACGTCAAGGTGGACATTGAAGTCGCCTGCTACCACACAATGCTGTGTAGATAGCACCAACTCGGAGATAGCTATCTGCAAGTCCTCCAAGAAAGAGCCCATGGGACCTGGTGGCCTGTAAACCAGCAGCCCCTTAAACGCTTGGCCCGGGGATAATCTAAGTGTAAAGGCAAGAGACTCAGAGCCCCCGATGGGATTCAAGGGGAGAACCGAGCAGGAGACGTTCTTCTTCACCACCACAGCTACTCCGCCACCCCTTCCCTTAGCTCTGTCCTGCCGGAAAATTTTATACGCCGGTGGAATGGCAGAGAAAATGTCCGGATTGGACGCCTCTCCCAACCAGGTTTCGGTCAGAAGAAGACATAAGGGATTTTCCCTAACAAGGAGATCATGTATGTGCTGGGCATGGCTACCTACTGACCTCGTATTGAGCAGCAGGCATAGATGTTTAACACGAGCCTCAACTAGCCTATGGGCGTTGGCTGGTGTCCAAGTAGGCGACCAGCCGCAGCCCGGGCAGCGCCGTTTACCCTTGAAGCGCCCCGGAAAGACCACGCAACAGGAGCAGGAATAGTTCTGCATTGCGCGCAGCGTCGCCGAGGTGTAACAAATCATCCTCACCCACGCCTGACCGGACCGTAGTCTACCGCCGCCCCGGCGCCTCCGGAACACTGACGGGCGCAGACGGGCAGACTCTGGGTCAACTCAGGCGCGAGTCAGGCGCTTCCGATGCGCGTCAACCGCTGCGCGGGTATTGTGAGCTATAAATAGAGGCTCACCTGATGTGGAAACCGAGCACTAGAGTGCTCAGGCAAGTAACAGGATCAAAATCTCAATCACCCCCTAGATGGCGGCGAGGCGCCTCGAGTGACTGTAAGATAGGGAAGTAATCTGCTCTACAAGCGGTGGGGGGCACAATTAAAATGCAAGTATGAGGGCGCGATGGTAAATGTCAAAATCAGGGGCTAATAAACGTAAATATAACAGAGATGCCAAAAACGGGATTAATTAAAAATGCTATAGCGCTGCACACCTAGTTACACACTAGTGCTGACGCGCGATTTAAAACATCATACACCTTTCCCCAAGAACGAGCAGCTCAAGGTGCTCGCCTTAAATAGAGGCTCACCTGATGTGGAAACCGAGCACTAGAGCGCTCAGGCAAGTAACCGGATCAAAATCTCAATCACCCCCAAGATGGCGGCGAGACGCCTCGAGTGGCTGTAAGATAGGGAAGTAATCCGCTCTACAAGCGGTGGGGGGCACAATTAAGATGCAAGTATGAGGGCACAATGGTAAATGTTAAAATCAGGGGCTAACAAACGTAAATATAACAGAGATGCCAAAAACGGGATTAATTAAAAATGCGATAGCGCTGCACACCTAGTTACACACTAGTGCTGACGAGCGATTTAAAACATCATACACCTTTCCCCATGCCCCTAGCCATGTTAATGTTCAAAACAATGATAATGAATATTCAGGGACACTGGAAGAATTAAAACGATGTGATTATTAAAGAGCAAGGAGAGTATGTTCTGCCAGTGAATGGCATAAAGTTTGTGTTTTGATATATGCACCTTACTCTCTGTGTTCTGCAATCTTGGGTGCCTTTCCACTGTCGTATTGCATTCCATATGGTCTTCTTTAAGTCTGCCCTAACAGCGGTATACTTTAAATTTTTTTTAATTACCTACTGCCTTATTACAGTTATTTCCTGTTTATTTTTTTAGGTATGCACACATGCAGTTTCGAAGCCTTAGAACTATAAAACCAGACCTATTGTCTTTGACAATGCTTGTCTGCAAAGTAGGCAGTGGCACTTGAGGTGTCATGCGACTGATCGTTTCATGTAACTAAACTAAACACATAGTGCTGCTGGTGCGACTCCATCCAATGGACAGGTGCCTGGAATCTTGAGTGATCTGATTTATAAGGCACTGTCTGCCACATTTCACGTTTAATGTTGCCATATTATTGGAGTGCTTTGCCTGAGCACCAGTTATATTACACAAGGAGAACACATTCAGTTTTGGTTTGTTTCCACTTGCAGATCACAGACTATTCCACGTTTCACCGAGTAATTGGCTGTAATTAAATAAAGCAAGTCGGTTTAAACGTCATTAAGAGCTGAGCTTTTGCTACAGCAGAGTGGGCACAAACCACGGTTTAACCCCTTCCCCGCGGCAGTAATTCCGCTGCGGTGCGGGGATGTAATTAGGGGCGTAACCCCTTGCATGCTCAGGATGGCCCCTGGCCGTCTTACGTCATGCTGGGCGTGTGCACAGGATGGCCAGGAGCCGTCTGAACTCCACCCACTAATTAATTCTCCATCGCAGGCTCGGAATTCGGGCTGCACTGGGAAATCAGCGGCATATGGACGGCCCCGCCATCCTGAGCACACGCCAAGCATGACGTAGGACGACTGGGGGCCGTCCTGAGTAGGCAAGGGGTTAATTAAAGGAAAATCCTCATGAAGATCTTAAGCATCTTCTGAAAATACACCACTTCCCACCTTGAGGAAAAGTTCCTCACTGAATGTGAGTAAATAACTGCCTCCCGCATTTTAAACAGTAGAGGAATCTCTGGTGCATCCAGTTTGCTTGGATGAGCACTGAATGTGCCCGATAACATCAGTTTGGTATTAAATCTAAAATGGTAGAATACCTCACTTCAGCAAGCCTGACAGAAATCGTTGGGAGACTGGGCATTGCACATGCACGACTTCCTGTCTCTGGAGAATTTCGGAGTCTTAATTGTAAGATAGGAATGGATCCTGGCTGACGAAGGGCAAAACATGGCAAATAATGCTCCCCCCCAGAGGAGTAACTAGAGCCAGATTTCAGGGGAGGGGCTACCAAAGATTTCAGGGGGGGCTGATTCTTCCAGCAATATGCAGAGTGGAGATGCAGTGGCTCTAAGAAGGGATGAAAACACAACAAAGCCTCGTGGGCAAGTAAATTGTATTGTATTGTAATTGAATTTATATAGCACTTACAACCCATGACAAGGCATCAAAAAGCTTTTTCGGCGTATAGCATGCTACTCCGGAACCCATAAAGGATTAGTGTTGAATTAGTATAGTGAAATATTAAAGTAATTTGAGTGGTTGACATGTTAGTCAGTTATTTGGACTATGCTGTTTGTGTACACATTATCTCAGACACACAAAATGTGGGTGAGCACACCGTCCCCTACGCATGCTCTCTTCAGCACCTAAGGCAAAGTGGTGCCAAACACAGATACAAATTTACTGACAAAGACCCAATTACAGAAACAGATGCTAACACATGGACACACAAGTGTTGTCAGAACAGCCAGGTAAACAGACAAACAGGGATGTGAAATAGGCAAATAATACAACAGCTGTGGCAGTAGACAAACACGAGCAGATGGACAGGGGTTATGGTGTCCAGACAGAATATGGGCCCGAAGAAGAGCAAACTGACTCCTAAGGAGACATCAGTACCATTTTATGCATTACATCAAAATAAATTTCTCAGAGTTTACTCTGTTTCAAACATCAAATTGCAAAACACTTTGAGTACAGCCATTCCTGGTTCCCTAATTATTCCTGGGGCCCTTGACTTAAATGCTCATGTACAAAGGATCAGATAGAGTAATTCATAAGGCACCAGAAAAAGATTTAGGAGACTGTACGACGGCTTCTAAAGTAATAGTTTATGGTAATTCCACAGTATATCTTCCTATTCTCTGGGTCTTTACTAGAAAGAATTCTCAAGTTTCATAAATTAATATGGTAAACTTGACAGACGGTGCAGTGTACATTCTGTCACAACATCCATCTCCCATTATGCCTACGACAAATAGAACCTTGTTTTTATTTCTTATGTTATGGGGCAGCAAGCCACGGATATCTTCCATTTTCTTTTAAGAGCATGAGGCATGGATTCTCATCCCTCAGTTGACTTCTTCATATGGGTGAAGTTCATAAATGTCAGCCATCTTCAGCCTTCGAGTCTATGGGCCCGATGTAGGTAATTTAATTTTACCACTTCTTAAATACCGAATCATACCCATTCGGTATTTAAGAAGTGGTAAAATGGAGGGGGGGGATGTAGGTATTTCAGAATCGGTAAATACCGAATCGTTGAGATTCGGTATTTACTGATTCTGTAAATACCGATTCAGTAATGCCCATTGATTCCTATGGGCATTGAAGCCCATAGGAATCAATGGGCATTACCGAATCGGAATTTACCGATTCGGTAAATACCGATTGCAGCAAGGGTGCAGGGGGTGTCACTTTGACACCCTCTAGCACCCCAAATACAGGCATGTGTGCCATGTGGCACACAGACATGCCCTAAGGGCATGTCTGTCTGTCACATGGCATAGGTGTGCATGCACACATGTGCATGCACACCTGGATTCGGTATTTCATCACCCAATTGGATTGGGTGGTAAAATACCGAATTCTGAAGGCCTTTAGCACTGTAAACAGTGCGACCTACATCTGGAATTTACCGAATCGGTAAAATTACCGATTCGGTATTTTACAGAATCGGTAAATTTACCGATTCGGTAAATTTACCGATTGTGCAAAATATTGGGCCCTACATCTCAATCACCAAATACCGGTCGGTAACGGCCGAATTCGGCCCTTACCGACCGGTATTTGGTGACCTACATCGGGCCCTAAGTGTTGTGGTTGCTGGATCCCAAAGCTGATTTAATCGATGGCTTCTCTCCTGGAGACAAATCATTAAAGGCCGCATTATGAGTGCTTCTCAATTTCGAAGGGGCCAGTACCAGCAATTTCGGACCCATCTCGAATGTAAGATCTGTGGGAGCACAGCTAAGAGCAGCAGAAAACTGCCTGTGAAATAAAGGAAGAAAATGAGGACTAACCAGGTGCAGTATTTCAGACTCCGCAGATAATTTCTTATCTCTAAAGGGACGGTCAGCGTACCCCTCCCGAGATTCAATCATTCTGCACCACCGGTATCCGTAACTCTAGTGGCAAACCACCGGACTAATCTCCAGAATGAGTGATCCAAGTAAATGGTATTTTAAAGACCTGTGCCCGGGAAGCTGTCTCATCCCTGGCTGACACACACAACAGGGGTGGGGGCTGAAGCCCTTTGAGTCCAATGGACGTGTGCGCTGCATCCCCCCACATCAGCATTCCTTTCAGGAGGACGCGTTTATGTATTTTTACACCACTGGGGTTGCCCAAAGCTTCAACTCCCGGGGTAAAATTACAACACACGAGTGACGGATATGCCGCTTCTCACAGTTTGCACAGAACTAAAATGTGGGCAGTGTCTTAACTCGCTGGGCGGGCCAGGGTTTATGTTTGGGTGGGCCAGGCTCATGTTTGAGTGGCCTGGCCCACCCGCTAGAACCGGGCCTGTGTCTCCCCATTCTAATACTTAAAAACTGGCAAAAAAGTTGGACATCTCAGATTTGTGATAGTTATGCCCCTAGCTTCAACCAGTCTCCTGATACTGGAATAATATTACTCAATAAACACATTCTAGAAGAGTGAGCTGTGTGGTTTTTCACAGGCAGCATATATTTTCTTTAAAGCTTGCAGTTGATCCTTCGGTAGGGTGACCAGATTCTCAAAACAAAAAACCGGGACAGGTGTCTTAGACATAGAAGCTTTAAGTGGGATGAAAAACAGGGGGGGTGGAGCTTGATCGTGACCGGAATGGCTGCTTGAACCTCGAACTCTGCACCACCGCCCAACAATCCTGCACATATCCGACTGCCCTTTGGCTTCCAGACCCCCCCCCCGACACAGCGTTAGCGATCAGAACTCACCCGCTGGCCACGAAGCGTACCCTGGAGCTGCTCCGGATAGCCGTGCCAGAGCTATACAGTGCATTGCTGACTGCGGACTAGGCCCGTGATCCCCGGCCTGGAGTGGAGCTGCGTCCGCCGACGTGTAGCGTGGCCCCCGGCGCCCTAGCAGACCCCAGAGTAGCATTGAGCCCGTGACGTCGCTTGTTGCCTGGGTATGGCGCTGGACCCTGAAGTGAGTCCGGATGGCGCCCTAGAGCTGGCAGAGATGCGCCCGCCGGGACTGGCCACCATTGTTACGCCCGACTGAGTGAGCACGGGACAGATTAACACCACGAGGGGAGGGCTGCAAGTGCGCACAGCTCTGAGAAGGAGGATTGCCCTCTCATACCGCAGTGAAGGGGAAACTGAGGCGTGAGGCAGTTTTGCTGTGTTCTCACCAATTTCAAGCCTCACCACGCGTATTTAAAGAGGCTGCATGAGACTCTCAGCGAGAGGTGGAGTTCTTTCGCCAGGTAGGCGAACACTGGTGACACATTACTGAGCTTGGGGAGCCTGCCTATTTTGGGTACCAGCGCATGTCTGGATAGTGGTGATTTGGGAGAGACCCACTGTGAAGAGTGCCCCACACCACTGAGAGGTGGTGACTGGATAAAGGCATCCTGGGGCATTTGTGTCCTATTGAGGCCCCTAGTAGAGCAGCGCAGGGCCCCGCAACGTGTGGTCAATTGGCAGTGAGACCTCTACTGTGGACCACTACCCATGGCGTTGACCCTGCAATAGTCCTTGCTGCCAAAGGGAGATAGAGAATGGTCAGACTGTGGTTCACCGGTTGCGCCTGGGTCTGGCGTGGTGCGGGTACAGGTGCGCTTTCAGTGTCTACAGAGAGACAACACTGGGGGCGGCATTGTGGTGGCTGAGGATATATTCTGGACTGACTCCCGCAGCTGTTGGCGTCGACCTTGGAGGAACAGCTTGGACTGGGACATAGTGCAGCAAGAACCCTTTGGAATGGCGGCGGGGGATGCGGATGCTGGTGCCACGACTGCAGTGCGCACCGTGGAGCTTCATACAAAACTGCACAGCCCTAGGGCCCAGGCGGGCTGATTTGGAGCACGCAGAGTTCCTCTGAGGGAAGACCGGTCACACCACGCGCCCAAGGACACTTCCCTGTCCGGCAGGGGAGCGTGGACGGAGTTTGCTGGATGAGTGAGTCGATTGCTCTGGCCAAGTTATAGTCGGGTACTCAACGCAAAGCGCGGCCAGCCCCCAAATCGGCATACTTGCCTTGGCCTCAACATGGGTAGAGTTGATAGAGCCCAACCTAAGCTCTCCTTCAAGCAGAAGCGGTAGAAATCGCACAAATGCCACCACAGAAGAGGCCTCCAGGACACCCACCCTGTTGCAGAGATGCTAGCCTGGACATTCGCAATATGCTCCTATCTATGGAAAAAAGCCTGCAAGGCAGCATTGCCTCCCTAGGCTAAAAAATGGACACTCTCTCTTACAGAATGGATAGAATGGTGGAACGTCTCGACAAACACACGGAACGTCTAGATATGTCTGAAAGGAGACTCACAGAGGTGGAAGAGGCGCACACCAAGCTGGATATGGATCACAAACAACTGGGGAGGGTTATGCGAGTTCTACAGGACAAAACGGAGGATTTAGAAGCCTGTTTGCGTCGCTGCAACTTGAGAATGACTGGCCTGCCGGAGACAACCTACACAGGCAATATGGAACAATTAATTGAAAAACTACTGACCACTCTCCTGGGGGACGGAGTTTTCTTCAACATGTTCATGGTGGAGAGAGCGCATCGCTCCTTGGGTCCGCGCCCACCTCCGGGTGCACCACCTCGTCCTATTATTGCAAAGCTGCTCAACTACCGGGACAGAGACGTCGCGCCTCGCCTAGCGCGTGAAAAACAAGTGCTGTCATATGAAGGATCTTCAATATCGCTGTACCCGGACTTCACTATTCAGGTGCAAGAAGCGTGCAGACAATTTGCCCCTATGAAGAAGCAACTACGGGACTTCAACTTGGATTATGCCATGCTGTATCCCGCTAAATTACGAGTTAATAGGCAAGGCAGATCCCACATCTTCACGGATCCAAAGGCCCTGCAGAGGCCCTGAATGGTTGGTCTAAAGAACACAGTGGGAGTCCTGATTGGAACCTGCTTGACGAAGCGACTGTAGGAGCGCTGGACGAACAAGACTGAAAAGGAACTGCAACTGCTGCCTGATGACTATAATGAGGGGGCATTGCATGGGGGCAATTGGGGGGTCCAGAGGGGGGAACGGCTAATGTTTAGTGATAATGTGTCAGTTAGAATATTGAGACACTAGGTTTGCTTTGATCTGGGGATTATATGGGATCGGCTGCATCACTTGCATTGGCCGGTCCCTAGCGGCTGATACGAGCTAACTTGCCCATTTGGTAAGGAAGCTGCGGCAACGGTGACCGGGGGCTCCAGGGGCAAATTGGGATGGGAGGTTGGCCTCGACTGATTTGGCACCCTACTACGTTTCTGGACGGGGTCTGGTTGAAGGGGCTGTATACATTTACGGGCGGTGTGCGTGAGGCAGAGCAGAAGTGTGTTTGTATACTCTTCTTCTACTTGTCGAGAAACCTCCGCCCACAAGTGTTACACACCAGGGTCTTAATTGTTGGAGTGGGGTGGGTAGCAGGGGGCTGGGTAAGGGTTCTCTGGAATAAGGGGCGGCCAAGTTGGGGAAGGTCTGCTGTGGGTGGGGGGTGGGAGAAGGAGGGATTGTGTTAGATTGTTTTTTTGTTAATTGTGGTTTTATTATGCTTTACACATATTGCACACACTGTATACGAGCTGCACAGGTCAGGATGCAAGTTGCGACTAGATACACAGTATGACGACACCATGTGAGGTTAGTGCTCCGAGGCGTATTGACTCCCTACGAGCACTTTCTAGGAGTGGTGAATGCCCTTCTTCAAACAGACTTCTCCCTCTCTTTGTAAACAATCTAAGCTCACGACTAACCACCTCAGGAGCTCCTAAAGGTGTGTAAGATCAGTTCTATCCCCCGGGTACCCTCTATCCTTCCTAAGGGTGCCAATACTATCCACTATTTGTGTGATTTTTATCCTCTTCACTTCCAAGAGTTCACCATGGACGGTCAAGGTTTGAGCTTTGGGGAAGATGACGCAGCAGCAATCCTTAGAACACCATCGATCCTTGGCCTTGAGACTGAGAGCGCCACGGGGAGTAGTTCTGCTGACTGGCAGACTCTCACAGAGCTCAAGAGAGAATGGGTGAGAATCTCACTCCATGGCAGAGTATTTTAAAGCCAAGATAGCACCCAATGGCCTAATCGTAAAGAATTTTCCCAGGATTTTTTGGGAAGATGGCCAATTCAAAATAGAATGGTCTCAAATATCCTGGAAATGTACCCACGATTTATTGATCCTGATAGTGAACACAGCTAAACGTCTAGCAGACGAACTACTAGTGCGCATCCAGACTTTGGAAAGCACACTTAAAAGCTGGGTCCCGAACCCTGGCTTCAAAACCAAACTAGCAGAAATAAATAAGGACTTGACTGAACATAAGGTATACCTTATGAAATAAAAAATAACCAAACTCCAAAAGGACATTCAACAATTCCAGAAGGAGAAGGTCTACCCTTACCTGAAAGCGGATTATGTTCCCCCTGGTACAGGCTACCTCTCGGACTGTAGTGCAAATTCCTCTAGGAGAGTCTCCAACAGCGATAGTAACTCAAATGGAGATGATTGGCAACCGCGCCAATGTAGAGGGGTGAGAGGAGGGAGGCGAGGCCAGTACAACTATCCTCAACCACCCTACCAGGGACCCCCACTTTGGCAATACCCCACATTCCCACAAATGATGCCACAGTTTGGTCCCCAATACCCGCCACAATTCGCCCCACAAGGTACCAACCGACCTTTTTTAGACAGAGGTTGGGGCAGAGGGCGAGGGCGAAAGAGAGGCAACGGGCCAGACAAGAGAGTCCAAAGGGAAGACACCACGATACAGGGAATGGACACCAGGAGCAAAACCACCAGGAAGTGAGTTTGGTAGTCAACCTCTCTACACGCTAACTTAACCCAGATGAAGAAAGAGTCCTACAGAAGGGCCTTGGGTTTGTTCCAACCCCGAGAGTGGACAACTTCCAACAAACAGTGGAAATACAAACGTTCTTCCGCAAGATCAGGCTCAAAGCTTTCTTTGAGGGGAAACCCATGGAAAGCAAAGATGATTCTGGCCTCCGGAATGCCTCAACGTTCACTCCACACAGCGGTAGGGTCCCGAACGAAATACTGACCTTTGAACAGGCAGTATTGAAAGATATAAACACCATGACCAGACACAGGAATCATACCAATATCTCTAAGAAAGAACTTGAGATACTTGAATCCCTGGCAAATTACTCTAAAATTACGATCAAACAAGCGGACAAGGGGTGTGCCACAGTGTTGATGAATACAACTGACTATGACGCTGAATGTCATAGACAATTGAGTAACGTACGCTACTACATACCCATTCCCCTGAACCCAACTGAGCGTCTGAAGGACACCATTTCAGGGATGGTTGAGTCAGCTGAATGCCAAGGGTGGATCAGTAAAAGGGAGGCAGAATTTTTGGTCAAAAAGATCCCAAGGTACCTTATTTCTACATTCTCCCGAAGATCCATAAGGAGATCACCCCAGTCCCAGGCCGCCCATTAGTTTCCGGGATTGACTCGGTATTGGAACCACTGTCGCAATTCTGCGACCACTTCCTCCAACCGTTGGTCAAACATATCCCTTCCTACATACAGGACCCAACTGATATGTTGCACCTTCTACACGACTTTGAAGATTGCACTCAATTTGGCTTCCTCATTGCGCTCGACGTGGAGGCCCTCTATACTAACATCCCACAGAGGGCCACACTCTAAGTAATCGAGGAAGTACTTAATACAGGCTCATGGGAATCACCAACACCCACTACCTTCATTATGGAATGTGCAGAAAAAGCCTTAACTGAGAACTATTTCGAGTTCAAGGGCCAATATTACCATCAGACACATATTACCATCAGACACAGGGGACCTCGATGGGCAGCACATTTGCCCCCAGTGGGGCCTGCCTATACATGGCAGACTTTGAGGGCAAACACATCGCATCACAGACAAACCCCTACAATACCAATATAAAAGTTTGGAAACGTTTTATAGACGACATTTTGGTCTTCTGGGCAGGAAACAAAGAATCATACATTGAATTTTTCAGCTGACTTAATACACTGAATCCCTACTTGAAGTTCACCATGACAGCATCTGCTTCACAGATTGCCTTCCTAGACCTTACCATCCAAAGGGGGTAGATGGGAGACTTAACACCACCATGTTTAGGAAGAGCACTAATCGCAACAGCCTACTGCACTTCACGAGCCACCATCCGAGTGCTCTTAGAGTCAATCTACCCTTTGGGCAGTTTTTAAGGGTCAGACGTAATTGCAGCAACCTGGAGAACTATAAAACAGAATCCTCAATCCTATCCAGGAACCTAGAGGAGAGGGGATACCCCATTGTGGAAATCACCAGAGCCAGGAAAAGGGCACAAAATAACCACATGGAGAGTCTGCTTGAACACACGGTAAAGGAACCTTTGGAAAACCAACCTATGACATGCGTCACAACGTACACACCCACCTCCAATGAAGTGAGGAAAAATGTGAAAAAACACTGGCAGATCCTGAACACAGGTACCCTAGAACTAGAACCTCCTAGGTTTGCCTCAAGAGATCAAAGAACATCAAAGATATGTTGATACACACGAGACCCAAGACACAACAGATGGCGGGAGTACAAACTACTCTGTGGCAACTACCACCAGTCAAGGGACATTACCCATGCGGTAGCTGTAGTGCGTGATTATTTACTAAAATACACAAGACCATTACTTTGGCTAATACATTCACTTGGGAGATGAGGGGGCACACTAACTGCAACAGCACTAAATGCATTTACCTCCTGATATGCCCAAGCAGTTTGTACTACATTGGGATGACAACCCGCCCGATTAAGACACACATTTCCGAACACAGGAGCAACATCCGTTGTAAAAAGAATAACACGAAGATGTGTAAACACTATCTCGAGTTGAACCACACACCTGATTCACTACAATGGTTGGTTTTAGAAGCCAGTCCCAGAATATCGAAACAGAACTTGTTCTTTAAAGAACAACGCTGGATACATAGGCTATCTTCTGACAACAGAGGCCTCAATGAAGAAATACCATGGAGTGCACTGTAATCCATTCACTCCATGAGACACCCATAACCAATATCTCCAGCTACCGAGCACCACTGTAACATGGCCGCCTGCCCGACACTCTGAGTCACGTGACCTTGACCTCAAACAGGCCAGCCACACTGATCTTTATGATAATACCCCAACTCCGTTGCTCAAGCTCCCCCACTGTGGACGGGCTTGCCCATGACATAGGGGTAATTACGCCAGTGTTATGAGCCATACACACGTACTAATTCCACTACAATGAGAATAGGCGTATTATTAGTCTTTAATTACTGAGTACTTAGGGTCCGCTACAACCGTCCAATAAATACACACAACCACCAGAACGAGCTTTAGCATGGCATTGAGTGTGGCTGAGACCTTCAGAACGGAGCGCGTCCACTCCACGCCAAGATGGCCGCCATGTTCCCCATGTTCCCCATGCTAAATGATACATGCCTCTTCCCGCTGAGTCACACCACCATGTGACCGCGGGATTGTGTACTAGAGACCGAGCCGCCGGACCGCTAACTACCACCCAGGTCCGGCGGCGAAGGGTAGGTGTGAGACTGAACAACGCAGGAGAAACCAAGTAAGTGTTATAAGTCCCTGTTAGTAGGAACCATGGACTGACCTTCTCCATTGCCCCTCGCTGTCTCCCAGTCGTGGCGAGGGGGGACCTAACACTAGTCAGCGCCCATAGCCCGGCGGGCTTATTTTCTAAACAAAGGGGCACCAGAAGGATTGTTTAGGGATCGACACGTTGTGCAAGGCAGTTTTATAATAGGCATGTTTAAGATACATGGTAGCGACACCCGCCTCTGCACCGATACCGGGGGCACCTAGAAAAGGGGAAAAAATGAGCTGACTCCATATGAGAACTGTGACAGGGTAGATATCGCTTGTGACTACTTAACTGCACTAGACTCAACTGTTTTAAACTACAGACCGCTCCCGCAAACGATTACTGCGTTTCGGGGGCATCCTTATTTAACCTATACCCAGGGCACTTAGTATGGCACAGCCGGGGGTCCAAACAATAGGCAACCCTCAGATCTAGAATGCGGGCGATTTCAGTACCCAAGCGATAGTCCGATCAGGGATGAGCCATGCACAATCAACTCACTCGGCCACGCCATTTAGCACACACTGTGGAATTGCTGAGTTGCGGCGACAGCTAAATAACCACAAACTAATTGGAGTATGTTATTGAACTAACAGCTAGTGACACACACTACCAGTTACAAGCTTTGAATGATGATTTCCTCCTATAACCCACCAGATAATTGAAGGTTCAACACGTTATACGACCCGCCGGACACTGTTGGGGTCTGTATACATAACCAATTAGGTGAGTTACAAGCGATACCACCCCACACTGTGGACGCGATTCCGTGTCTTGTATGTGTTTTATTAATTTTAACCATAATGTTTTACAGTCCACAGAGGTCCACATGAGCATGCCCACCACATTGCTCACTAAGGATCTGCACGAACACTTGTTCATATTAGTTTTAAATCACATGCTAGCAGCACTCGATCTAGCATGGCACTAGGAATGTACGTTATCCACCCTCTGGTTTTAGAATTGTACCTGTTGTGATTTGCTTCTTTTCTCACAATCCAGGTAGATGCAGTCCGACAGAGATATGACGCAGGAAACACCTATTTTTCTGTGAGATACACACACTTGATTGCTTGTCTGACTATGAGACATCAACCACTTTTGACGTAGACAGTCAACACTATAGATATATTCTCTACTGATAGGTCCTAAAGAATCGCTAGCTAATTGCATTAGAGCGAGAAACATGTTGACCAACCACAGCACATACTATACCGTCACTCACAAACTGGAAGCATAATATTCCAGCAAGAACCGGATAGTCTTTCTTTTTAATTAGAGCAGGGGACCCCCAGAATAAAGTCACTACCTGGTACTCCTAGTTTATTTTAACTCACACTCACACGTCTACGCACCTCTGGCCCCACACCCGCACTTCATCTAAACGGCAGTTGGATAAAAGATCTCCGCTAAAGAGCCCCTCTTTGAGGTGTTACCCATTGGGTATTGCACCGCCGACCCAACGAGGAGCAAGCCCAGATGAAGAAGCATGACACCTGAAAGGGTGTGTGAGGGCATTACATCCAACATAATGGATGCCCATTTGTAGGAGTCCCTCAGACCCTACAACATCCTTTATACCACAGGGACACGTACATTCCTCCAACTTAGGAACAGACCAGAATTTTGTAATTTCCTATATTTTTGGGGCACGACTGAGGCTGGACCTTCCACTTTTTAGGAGTGGTGAATGCCCTTCTTGAAACAGACTTCTCCCTCTCTTTGTAAATAATCCCTACGAGTATTGTCATGGAATATTTGTGGGCTTAATGACTACTGCAAACTGCGTAAGGTGCTAAGCTATTTGAACAGGCAGAACATAAATTTGGCTTTACTTCAGGAGACACATCTCCCACTGTCTAGTGTGCTGCTGTGTGGCAGGGGTTACTGGGCAATACCAATGCCTCAGGATGTACTTCACATGCACGGGGGTCCTGACCTGGGTACATCCTAGATCTGAATACACAATTGAGCAGTTTCACTCAGACTCGGAGGGACGGTTTGTCATCTCTAGATGTCGGGGCAGAGGCATGGATCAGGTTGTAGTGAATATATACGGCCTCAATTATGACTCCCCTGAGTTTTTTTACGAATTTGGCGACTACAGCATACCATTTTCAGGGCGCACAGTTTCTCTGGGGGGGATTTTAACTTGGTCCAAAATCCTGCGCTAGATAGATCCGCAGGTCCAGTGAGGAGGCCTGTGGTGGCATCATGGGCGCTGGACAGTGTAATGGTTAGCTGCGACCTTTGGGATGTATGGCGGAGGCTATCCCGACAAGGGAGGATTCACGCATTATTCGGCCTATTACAATTTGCACACTCGCATCGATTACTGGTTAGCCACTGAGTCGCTTATGGAGCGGGTACGTCATTGTATGGTACTCCCTCGCATGCTCTCGGATCACTTGCTGCTGCTGCTGGTCTTGCCCACCCCAAAGAAAACTATACTGCCTTTCACATGGCGCTTTCCCCCTATTCATTGCTTGACCCACTCTTCAAGGAGGAGCTGGCAGATGCCATTGACATTTTTTTACTACCAATATCACATCTGTGGATAATTTTCAGACCGTTTGGGAGGCTTTCAAAGCGCATACTCGCGGTGTGGCCATGGCCAAGCACTCGGGGGCTCTCCGATCTATACGACAGAGGCTAGCAGACCTGGAACATAAATTGAAGGATTTGGAATTGCGGCAAGTTGCGGGTGAAGATTGGGAGCGCGCAAGTGCAATAAAAGACCCACTAGGCGAATACCAGGAGGCTGCAGACAGTGAAGTTAAGCATCTGGGCAAGTGCACTATGGTCCAAACGTATGAGGAAGGAGATAGGCCGGGCTCGGTCTTGGCGCACATTCTGAAAGCTAAGCGTGACAAAACTCTGATCAGTGAAATTAGGTCAGCAGACGGAACAATGTTGACGGACGAAATAGACATTGCGGATAGGTTTAGATAGTTTTATTCGGAATGATATACTTCTCATTCGTCAGGCACGGACGAAGAAATACTTGTTTATTTAGAACACATTAAGTTGCCATTTCTCACCAACACGCATCGAGAGTTTCTCATGCACCCCTTTCAAAAAGAGGAAATTACGGAAGCACTGGCGGGAATGAAAACTGCTAGCATCCCAGACACGGACGGCCTTACAGCTGGAATCTATAAAACGCTTCTCGACTTGCTGCTCCCTCATCTTTCAGCCCTATTCGATGATATGTGTGTCTTGGGTACAATGCCCCAGACTATGAGAGAAGCAATCATTGTGGGCATCCGCAAACCGGTTAAACCCTGGAGGAATGCGGTTCTTACCGCCCCCTCTCACTGCTCAATGTGGATACCAAGATATTCGCTAAAATATTAGCCAACCGCCTAGCCCCTCTATCTTCGGTGCTGGTAGGGCCGGAACAAGCAGGCTTTATCCCAGATAGGAGTTTTACGTATAACTTGCGTATAGTGTTTGGGACCATACAATACTTTAAGCAAGATATTGAGGCGGTTGCGGTCTTCCTTGACATCGAAAAGGCCTTCGACTCTGTCGAATAGCCGTTTATGCGGCAGGTGATGAACAGGATGGGTCTGGGCTCAGTTTTCCTCCAGCTGATCGCCGTATTGTATAATGCGCCCACAGCGCGGATCCGGCTCAGCAACCTGGTCACAGATCCAATTGCTATTACTAGGGGGACTAGGCAGGGTTGTCCGCTGTCTCCTATTCTATATGCCCAGGTTGCTGAGCTTTGGCATGCGCTCTCAGAGAATATCATGGACACAAGGGTATCCAGTTCCCAACTTATAGAATAGTAGTGTCCACATATGCGGACGACACCTTATTATATGTTCGAGACCCGGAACGTTATCTATCCTCGGTTCTTAGAGAATTAGTCCGCTTCGGTGCACTATCAGGAATAAAGGTAAATTGGCCTACATCCATTGTCCTCCGGCTCACCCCGGTCATGACAAATTTTGAAATGGATTTCCCTCTACAATGGACCACAGATTCGGTTTGGTACCTAGTTATTCGACTCCACACAGATTCAGAGACAGTCTTCAGAGAGAATTATGGCATTGCCATATATAAAATGGAGGATGATTTTGAGACCTGGATCCGTATGCCGCTGTCGCTCATTGGCCATGTTTCCTTTATGAAAATGGTGGTATTACCCAGATTCCTGTTCCTCTTTTCAAATATTCCCATAGTTTTACCACACTCCTTTTTTCACAAACTTCATCAATCGATGATAAAATTAGCTTGGGCAGGTAAACAAGCACGTGTGCAATGGAGAATACTTACATTGCCATACCAGATGGGGGGCTTGGAAGCCCCAGATTTTGACTTATACTATAGGGCTGCGCAAGGAGCACTAGCACATCATTGGATACATGGTGCACCTGACGTGCCGTTCCTCCGTACTGAAAGACTGTTTGCCAAGCCCCTCACTCTGCCAGCCACGTTATTCGAACCCGTGGATCTGAGGACTCCATTAACTCGCCCCGCAGTGCCTGGCATACTCTATTGCACTTACAAGCGGGGGCTTTGCTCTATTCACCGGCTATGCCGTTAGCATGGGCTTTGTGGATAGCCCCCTGCGGGGACAGTGGGGTCACTCGTGCTATTCACACATTGAAAATTGTCACGCCGGCAGACCTGTTGCAGGATGGGGTGGTTAAGACATGGGAACAAATTGCAGGAGCGGCGGATGCCAACACCTTACTGCAACGCTTTCAGTTTTTCAGGGTGCACAGAGCTATGCGTGAACTGCTAGGGGAAGACATAAATGAGCCTCCTGAGGTCCTGGAACTGTCTTATGTCATAAAGACTAAGTGCCAGATGTAGGTAGGCATTTACCGGTCGGTAACGGCCGAATTCGGCCGTTACCGACTGGTAAATGCAATTTGAGATGTAGGGCCCTGTATTTTACAGAATCGGTAAATTTACCGATCGGTAAATTTACCGATTCTGTAAAATACCGAGTCGGTTTTTACCGATTCGGGAAAATTGATATGTAGGTGGGACTCTTCTGAGTCCCACAAGCATTAAAAAAAATCGGTATTTTACCATCAAATACTATTTGATGGTAAAATACTGATTCTGGTGTGCATGCACATGTGTGCATGCACACCTATGCCATATAACAGGCAGACCTGCCCTTAGGGCAGGTATGCCTGCCACATGGCACCCGAGCCTCTTTTGGGGGTGCCAGAGGGTGTCAAAGTGACACCCCCTGCACCCTTGTGACATTCGGTATTTACCGATTAGGTAAATACCGGCCGGTAAATGCCCAATCATTCCTATGGGCTTCAAAGCCCATAGGAATGAATGGGCATTTACCGGTCGGTATTTACCGAATCGGTAAATACCGAATATTTCCGATTCGGTAAATGCACATCTGTATTTACCTACATCTCGGTACTTATATTTTACCACTTCTTAAATACCGAATCGGTATGATTCGGTATTTAAGAGGTGGTAAAATAAAATTACCTACATCTGGCCCTAAATCCCCCCACGAAGTGGTCTCCAACATATACAAATTGGCTACGTCACATAGTGCAAATCAATATTCAAAGGCCAGGCTTGCATTTCAAAGAGATCTTGAGGTTACAATAGATGACTCGAAGTGGAATTACTGCTGCACTAACACCAGACGAATCTCATTACACGGCAGACACTTTAAGTACATCAATAGAGCCTATTACACCCCTGAGAGACTCCATAGATACGGGTTGCGGGAGGATGCATATTGTGATAGATGTTGGGCCCTCCAAGCAGACTTTATGCATCTGGCGTGGCAGTGTCCGGGAGTATTTGCTTTTTGGGAGGCAGTCTTCCGTGAGTTGGGAACTGTAGTAGAGGCGGAGCTCACACCTGATCCTGCGATAGCCCTTTTGGGCTATTTTAAAGCCCTGCCTAAAGCGATATGTAGGTTAGTGGATTTGGGGTTCCTAATTGCAAAGCACAGGGTGGCAATGTGTTGGATGAGAGGCCCAGTTCCTAACGTTACACAGTGGTCGCATGATATGCTCTACTGCTGCACACAATCAGAGAATTTTAGTGAGCTGCTCCCACCTCGTAGCAGGCCTAAGAATTTCTGGGGTTTATATACAACATACCAGCTTAATAGGACTGTTGAGCCAGGGGGCGAAGTGTCGGCAGAACCAGATGGAGAAGTTTAACACCATTACACAACACATGATGGTTGATGGTAGACATGTCACAAACCTATACTTAGTGGGAGTCCAAGGAGATGTTCAGTAAGGAAATTTGGAGACGCTAGTGATAACTGGAGGGAGAGAGGTAATTTAGAGTGGCGATTTTCTGCGACTACCTCTGCTGGGGGAGAATAGGCGATGTATAGATTCCTGGATTCCTGACAGTTGTAAACAAACACAACGTTTTATGTTGATTCGACTTGAGTACATCATTGTCTTGATTCATATGTGATATATGGTATTTTACGGTATATATAACGCTGCCTGCCCCTTGGGTTGTTGGCCACAAAGCCGTGTTTAATTTTTTATGTTCTCCCGCTGCCGGACCCAGGGTTGTAGGCAAAAAGCTGTGTAAGTTCATAAGGTACCTATGCAATAAAAAGTAAAAAAAAAAAAAAAAGAGGTGGGGTGTCTCTCAAGGGGCGTGGTCGATGTAACTAAGGATGTGGCTTAAAACATATAAACAAAAAAAATATGCACTTAGCATAGCGTCCCGCTTCCAGATAAATAATATAACGAGTAACATCACACCTAGAACAAGCCTGGACTATTGGCTTTGTCAACAATATAACGAGTAACATCACACCTAGAACAAGCCTGGACTATTGGTTTTGTCAACGGTTGTTAGCTGCATAAGAGAAATAAGCAACAACTTTGGCTTCGCTGTACATAACATTGAAAATGCCTCAGTTCTGGAATGAAGAGACAGTCTGTGAAAGAACTTTAATGGGTCTCTTTAAAAGTAGTGTAGGGTTGTACTGCTGCAGTAGTAAGCTTTTTCATTCGCCGTGAGGGCAAAGATAGAGAGCCCAATAGAGACCCATCTCAGCACCTGTGAGAAGTAAAGCCGGCGCACCGAGCGAAACACTATTTTAAAACCGAGACATTTATCTGTTTAACCCGGGCACTACGCAAAACAAGCATTTGCAATGCAATAGGTCTCGCATTAGGAAACTTTGAGCTATTGGTATTGTAAATGACACATTTTTTATTTATGTGTTGGTTTTGAAAATAGCGAAATTAATAGCTTTGTCATTTACAATGACAATAGTTATAACTTTCGTAAATGTGACACCTATAGCATTTGTAATGCAATATGTGTTGTATTTACGTGACTTTGATGTATTGCTATTACACATAAAAATGGCTTTTAGTTTTTTTAAATAATTAATACTTAAATAAAAGTTATTGTAATTTATAACGGCAATAGCTTACATTTTTGTAAATAACTTTTGTGAAGATTATGTTCAGTGCATTTTATTGTGACGAAAATCCAAGCACAGAAGTGAAATATTAACATCTTTTTGTGACATTTGTAATAAAGGTTAAAACATTGAGAGAATATATTTGAACCAGTTGTTGTTGAATGGTTGCACAGATTGATGCTGAGGTGGCGCTGAGTGGTGTTGTGGTGGCGATGAGTGATGCTGTGGCGTTCAGTGATGCTGTGGTAGCACATAGTGATGTTGTGGTGCACCTGAGTGATGCTTTGGTGGTGCCGAGTGATGCTGTGGTGATGCGATAGATAGAGTGAGTGCGATAGATAGAGTGAGTGCGATAGATAGAGGGAGTAACCTATTAATGATTCGCAAAATAGGATTTACCAACTCGCAAAATAGGATTTACGAGTCACTATTAGGAAAGGGAATACCAAGGGCATTCCTTCCTAATAGCGAGTCGCAGGGGGATGTATGATTGTTTTGCGACCGCAAGTGCAGTCGCAGAACAATCGCAATTACCACCAATTTTAACTTGGTAGTGAGCCAGTCGCAAACGTGAAGGGATACCCAGGGGACCCCTTACCCTTTGTGTTTGGCAGTGAAAATATTTTTTGAGAGCAAGCATTGGTCCAATGTACAGCAGCCTAACCTTTAAAAAAGAAAAATAAAACTTTTCATTTCTTTCTTTTAAAATCATCTAGTCTTCCTTTAGGGAAAATGGGCTGCATTTGGGAAAAATGTTTACTTTATGTAAAAAGAAAACACAGACATGGTGGTCTGCTGTCCCCAATAGGCCACCATGCCTGTGATTGTAACCCATTCCTAATGGGTCGCAAATTGCGACCTGCCTGAATATTGATGAGACATGTCATTTACAACACCATTGGGAATCACGAAATATGTATGAGACACATTAGTACATTCCGTTTTCTGAGTCACAAAAAATTTCAATTTGCGACTCGCAAAACGAAATGGTTGGTATATCAGGCCCTTAGAATTATCTGGAGGCGGGCACCCTCCAAAAGAGGTGTATTACAACGCCACAGAAAAAAATAGCTGCAACACCTCTCTATCAGGAGTAAAGATTATCTTTTTCTTGAGATTTCACCTGAGAGCTGAGGGAACCATTATGCTATTTTTATAACCAACAGGATTTGCCCTTGAGCTTATTCAATGCACTACCCATAGCATAATTATTAAGTTCCTTACCACTATGTAAATATTGTCATTCTTCTTTTACGCGAAGAGTGTGTGACTACAGGAGGAGCTAAACCTCGATGCTTGGTGCCAGACCATGAAAGAAATTGGTAAACAATAAATGTAAAGGACTGCATGGATTTTCGTACTAAGCAACCAGCACACATGCTTATCTGTTATTTGCAGTGCCACTTCCTTATCATGTGGGTTGATAGAAGTGCTTGTGTTACACTGCTATAACAGAGCATGATCCCTGGAACGAATGCAGCCTGGTAATCAAATCTAATCTCTCTCCTAGGTTGGCTCATAAAATTGATGAAGGGAAGAAATTCCTGTCTCACCGGTTGTGTTTGTACACAATGTGAGTGAATTGGTATCTCTACACAGCCTTGACAAATGTCCCTGACCATCCACGAGGCACAAAAGTGGGCAGAAACATGTTGCAACTCTAAAGGTTGATAAGGCTATGGTACCTAGAACCACGCAAATGCAATTTATGCTTTAAATTATACCTAAGGTGCTACCTAATAAAAAAGAACGTCTGTGGTATACCCTAAGGTATTTATAACTCCATCTGCACCCCTGTCTTATTCAGGCATTAGCTTTTCTCAAGAACTCCCTCATAGAAGAGGTTGAGTCCACCCTGGTAGTACCTTCTTACCAAGGTGGGATGAGGTTTCCATTGATGAAGCATGCCACATGATGTGGGTGAGTCTCCTTATCCAGAAATTATGTGTTTGTCCTTTGCCCCTAGGTTATTTTGACTGGATAGCAGAAGAAATCCATCCCCTAAAGCTATTCACCATACCATTTGTGGTTTTTGAGTCTTTGTTAGAAGGATGTATGGTGAATTTCCTTCCTCCTCTCTCAGTGTGATGGTCCAACTTTTAGTGACACAGGTCTCCAGTTGACAAAGATATGCCTCAAATTGTAAAATGTATTCTGATTGTGCATTGAATTTATTTGTAAATATTCAGTTAATGGCACGAAAGTGGTTGGGTGGTGTAGAGACGTCTATGGAAATGCTTACCTCAGCAGAGAGGAAGCCCTCGCCAACTTCTGTCTCTTGTTGCGCCTAAGTGCTCCCTCTCGCTGTTTTAAGCGAGCATGACCTGTTGCCGCTGCAGGCTTGATGCATGTCAGATCTTTGGCCCAGATTTAACTGCCACCAAGTCAGGCTCAGATATATACTAACCAGCCATCTCTGCCAGGTTGTCACCATCTTGCTGAAGCATCACACAAACACATTATCACTACACAAAGAGTAGTGCCCAGTTGCTCACCATCTCTGGTGGCCTATTTATTAAGATTTAATGAAATGTTGATACATGAGTTACATGTCAAGTGCCCAAATACCTTACGGTCAAGTGGCACTAGTTAAGAGAGTTACATAACAGAATAAAGAACAGAGTCACTGGACACAAATTAGCAGCACTTCCTATAAAAGGCATTCAAGCTAAGTCTTGAGAGTCAAAAATACAATGGAGTCGTGATTATCATTTTTTTCTCTGCAGTAGTGTCCAAGGACCTGAAACCCTGGTAGCAAATGGCATTCTTCACCTAGGATATTACCCAGTAGCCAGTAACTGGCGAGAAGGCCTGAAATCAGGTGACACAGTAACACTGTAATGAATCTCCATTCAGTGGATGAAGGCTCCTCAATTTTAGCCTCACATAAACAGAGCTGCCTATAGAGTGCTTTTTCATAGGCTTCAAATGATTACACATTTTTATAAGGCCTGAGAAAGGAAAAGCCCCCCCCCACCCCCCTAGTTTGAAGACCCATGCTCTAGTTAATCCAACAAAGAGACTCTAATGTCCTCTGCTCAGATTAACTTGTACATCCCTATACTAATACTATACTTATATTTCCCTATACTAATCCACCAATAATCCCTTTGGGTTCCAGAGTAGCATACTACTCTCCGTAAAGAGCTTTGATGCCTTGTCAGGGGTAGTAAGTGCTACATAAATACAATTACAATTGACTTTCAAGCATGCAAACTGCAGATTAGGCACAGAGTTAAGTTGCAGCAGCTAGCAGAGATCCACGTGGTTTAAGAGACAATAAACATATTACTAGATATATGAAGCCAACCCCTGAATATCGCGATGACTCCGGAGAAGGTTGCATAAAGCTGAGTCTTTGTTAGGAGGATGTACAGTGAATTTCCTTCCTCTTCTCTCAATGTGATGGTACAACTTTCAGAGATGCAGGACTCCAGTTGACAAAGTTATGCCTCAAATTGTAACCATATATGGGGCACAGCCACCATTAAAGTGGAACCGCGACATGGGCCTTTTACAAAAGAAACAATTGTTTGTCAACTTGACAAACAAATGCTTTTTTTGTAAAAGTGCCCGATGCCGCAGTTTCACTTTAATGGCTGTCATGCCCATTTCCTTAGACACGGCTCGTCTAAGGAAGCAGGCATGGCCGCCATTAAAGTGAAAGTGTGGAATGGGGCAGTTTTTAAAAAAAGTTAATAAATACTACAAAAATAAAAAACATGTGGCACGTTCGGTGCTGCAAATAAACCAATGTCCATCAACTGTTGTTTTTGCAAATAAACCAAAGGCATGGCTGCCATTGTATGAGTTTGCCGTACTATGAAAAAAAATGTAAAGCAATGGAGGAAAGCGTGTCCTGCCTGCAACAGCAGACAGGAGAAAAACATTTAAGCAAATAGTGCTCTTAGGCTGTAATTAACGCCTACAAGGAACAACACATGTAACAGGGGATGTCCTCATGGGAGGTTACAAAATAAATCAAGGCGGTACTAAGGAGGGACTACTAAACCTGTTGACCAATGAAAAAAGGACAATGACACAAGCCAATGAAAATATGGGTGGAGAGTGGTCGGAGCTTCAAGTCTATACCTGAATACAGCATGCCTTGCAGTGCAGCGCATAAGCTATCTAGGCTCTAACTAAAAAGGGCAAGCTATTCTGTAGGTTGGTTGCTTTCTCTGTGATGTTACTGTGCTGTAAACTTTAATTTTGTTCCTCTGGACCAATTATGTTCCTGTAATATCGACTTAATGAGATTAGGCTGAGAAGTGACTTCCCACTGCGCAATGTGATAACCAAAGACAGCTTTAAAACAGTTAAAATCTTCTTAAAGTGCTCATGAGTATTTTATCAATGTTCTTCAGAAGCAGCAAAGTACTACTGTATTTTACGAACAGTTAACTTCTATAGTATGAAACAATTAAACAATTAAACACAGGTAGTGAGGCCATGAACATTTCAGAACTACGGGCCAACGTAAAAATATAATGCAACTTGGCCAAGGTCAAGTATCAAAAATGTAAGCAGAGGTGACTGAGATTTATAATTGTAATAAATATATATTTCTTTTATTTGTATAAAACACAGGATGTGGTGCTCTGAGGTCAAACATACTGCGTTTTGAGTAACAAGTTTTGGCAGGGGCGTTACCACCAACACAACAACAATTTTTTATTTTTGTGCTTTGCAAGAATGTGATGACAGCTTCTGAGCACTGGCCCACTTGCTGAGCTATTCTACCCACATTGACCTTGATTATGAAGCCTGCATAACTGTGATATATTTATTGTTCCCAAGAAATAACGACACCCTGGGATTCTCATGTATTAAATACAATATTGATAATTTCAAGACTCCTGGTGTTAATGGAGCATTCATTGCATGTAGACTTTGTTGCATACCTCCCCAAAATCTGTACGACATGATGGTTACCCCTTTTTTTTTCAGCCAATACATTTTGCCAGATTTGGGTTGGCGCACATAAATTAATCAGGGGAAAAATCCGCCTGTTGATTTTTTAACAAAAATGGCATATCTCTGATACCTATGTAAACAGTGGTTTCCACAGGTGTCAACGTTTTACGAAGTGAGCATAAAGAAGACCCTAGTGTTATAGGCGGGTGGGCCACTAATAGCTCGAGCCAGGCTTGGACATGAAGTCTGGCTCAGTTGGATGTCTGATGGAACCGCGAGCCCCTAACCAGCTGAGCTTTCATGTGGCTTCTGTCTGCCTCAAGAACGGCGTTAACATTATCGACATTTTAGCGGCAGGAAACTGCTGCTAAAGCGGCGATAAGGGGCTTGATATTATGCCCTAGAGAATTTCAATAGAAGCCCAGTGTTGGACTTGGCCGTTTTTGCAGGGTCATCCCTGAACGTTTTGCCTTCCTCCTGTATTTTGTCTGACCTGTTTTTGTTGGTTTTATGACTCTGGGCCCTTTACTGCTGCTGATCAGTGCTGAAGTGCGTATGCTCTCCCTATTGTAAACTGACTTATGGATTAGTGACTCCATGATTGGCTGATTTGGTTCACTTGTCAGACTCTAGTACAGTGCAATGGGTGTGCCCAGGGCTTGTAAATCCAAATGCTGCTGGTGGGCTTGCAGCACTGGTTTGCCACCCACAGAAGTAGCCTAGTAAAATGTGTCTCAGGTCTACCATTGCAGAGACTGTGTGCAGTCTGGTACTGCCACGCTGACTGGGCAAGTGCACCCACTTGCCAGTGCCTAAACCTTCCCTTTTCTTCATATCAGACACCCCTATGGTCGGCCCAAGGGCAGGGTGCATTGTAAGTATAAAGTAGGACAAGCCCTGATGTGTGTGGCATATCCTAATAGTGAATTACAGCCATTTTAGTTTTTCACTATTGCAAGGTTATCTGTTCCCCTCAGGCCAGAAAGGGCAGTTTGATAAATACATCTTATAATCATAACTGACTCAGGGAACTAGGTAGAAATTCGAGTTTAGTATGCCTGAACTCAGAATGATAAATTACATCTTTTAGTAAAGTTGGTTTTAACATTCTGTGTTTAAAGATACCACTTTTAGAAAGTAGGTATTTTCTTGTCTAACCACCCAAGCCTGCCTCTACTAGGTTGTGTATTCCTTATCTGGAGATGGAGTGACAGGGCTGGGGGATTCCAGGAGACAGGGTAAGTCAGCACAGGGATAAATAGAGAGATCTACATGTAGATGGGTGAGAGAAGTTGCACCTAGGACCTGAATAGGCTGTGCCTTCCCTCCAAAATGCTGGTTCCACCCTCTGTGGTGTGTCTGATGTCCCTGCCCTGCACTGTGAAAGGAAAGAAGGAGTCATGTAAACAGAGCGCTCATGGACTAACCAGAACTGGTTTGGACTAAGCAAATGCCTCTCTGCCTTCAGAGAACAAAGAGAAACTTTGTATAAAAGAAGGGACCCAAACTCCAGAACTTTAGATCACTTTGGACAGAAAGAAGAAACCTTTACTGAGGAGCGGAACCAGAAAGACTGAGGAGAGACTATCCCTAAGCTGGAGCGCTGCTTGGGGGATTGGCCTGCATTGGTTGCCTGACTGCCAAAGAAAGGAGAGAGGAACGTTGTGTACTTTATTTCAACTTGTAAGGATCTCCAAGGGCTTGAAAAAAGAGTTTGCATCCTGCTGAAGTCTCAGGGACAACAGACTTCACCCACCAGCTCCCCAAGAGTTCTTTGACTTTCTAAGGATTTGAGTGTCGCAAGGAGCTGGAAGCGCGACTCAAGAACAAGAAGCGTGTCGCCGAACTGCCGCTGCCACATCACAACCAGAAGCATCTTGCATCGCCGGAGAAGAGGATCGTCGTTGCATCAGACACCGCCGCATCACTGGGAAGCACGTCGCAGAAGTATTGTTGAGTCAACGCAGGGCCACCGAAGCACCCCGCATCGCCAGGGGAGAGGATTAATGTCGCAACAGACGCCGCCGCATCACTGGGAAGCGTGTTGCATGGCCTGTCGTGGCTCATTGCCAGAGACGAGGATCGATGTCGCATCAGACACCTTCGCATCCCCGGGAAGCGTGTCGCCGGGCCTGTCGTGGCTCATCGTCAGAGTAGAGGATCAACGTCGCAACAGACGCCGCCGCATCACCGGGAAGACTGTTGCAGGGATTGTCGCGGCTCGCATAGTTCTGGAAGCAACTCGCATTGCCAGGGGAGAGGATCGACGTCGCAGCAGATGCCGCCGCATCACTGGGAAGCGTGTCTCGGGGCCTGTCGTGGCTTGCATTGTGTGAAGAATCTCGCATCGTCGGAGAAGAGGATCGACATCACAGCAGATGCCACCGCATCGAAGGGAAGCATCTTGCATCTTAAAAGAACTAAGCTAATTCTACCATTTTAGGTACAGTATTGTGGATTTTTGTCGTTTATGGTCTTGTGTTAAATCTATATAAAAGCTACTTATTTTTAATATGCAACTTGTGTGGTGTCCATCTGTAGTGGTGTTACTTGATTACTGTATGTGTTCACAAATGCTTTACACACTGCCTTTTAGATAAGCCTGTCTGCTCGTGCCAAGCTACCAAGGGGATGAGCAGGGGTTATTTCAGGAGTGCACCCCCTTACCCTGATTAGAGGCAAGTGTCCCTATTTTTCACAAGTACCTACCTGTGCCAACTAGAGACCCCCAAATCTAACACCCAGTTTTGATGTCCTTCACACCCGAACCTTGGCTTCTATTGGAATTCTCAAGGGCATATTATCAAGCCCCTTACTGTCGCTTTAGTGGAAGTTTCCTGCTGCTAAAACAGCAATAATGTTATCGCTGTTCTTGATAATATGGCACATGGTGTCAGTGTAAGAGCTAATAGTTTTTGAACTGCCAAACCAGCTTTGAGTCTCACGTCAGCTCAACTTCCTGTGATTCTGGGCAAATCGCATAATCTCCCAATGCCTTTAAAGAATGAGTATGACCTGGTGTAAGGTAACTGGTACCTACTCAAAGACTTAATGTGAAGTTCGCCTACATAAAAATGGCAGAAAAATAAATAAAGACGTTCAAAAAAATTCATTAACATAAAAAGGAAAGAAAGATATCCGTTTAGTGGCTGGTCTGTACAAACTGGCACCATGAAACATGGATAAATCTGGGCGTACCTCCTTAAATTGTGTGATCTTAAGCAAACATTTTACTTCAACAAAACTCCTTTTTCTTCATTATGGCATAAGAAAACTTATGTGAGTTCAGAATACCAGGTGTACAAATCCTATAGTGTTTGATTTTCTAGACTATAATGTGACTTCACAATAATCTGGGCAACATACAGGGTTTACATAACAACTGTCTTGCCTCTTAGATCAGGAATGGCTTGTGTTTAAAAACTATCACTTTTAATAGGTACTGCTCAGTGCAGGGTTATAATGCAATGCATTAACGTCAAAGCTTCTCCAGCTAAATGAATGAATTTTTTTCAAATGTTGACGAGAATTTATCATATTTTCCATAATGTCTGTTGTATGATTTAAATAGAAACATTTTCAGAGGCTCGGCTCTGTCACTAAGAGCCAAGCCAGAACGTTGGCTCGGCTCTGGCTCAGATCTCCCTGTTAATTTGTTGAGTCACCCAGCCATACCTAGTGTCAACAAAGAAACCCTGAGTAATCTTTAGCTTTGCTCTTGGTTGTTGTTTTATGAAAGCTATGCACTCAAGGAGTCCTGGGACTGTATTTCATCTTAACCAGTATCCCTACATTTATTTCCACGCGTTGAACAATATCTTCCCATGATGAAACACATCTACCGGGCAAGCGTCATGTCTAAAAAAGCCAGAGCAATTTTGCAATCATGTCAGATATTTATAAAGATCTTGTAAGTGTGTTTTTTCAAAGGAGTTTTCGGGAAAGGAGGATCGACGTCGCAGCAGACGCCGCCGCATCACTGGGAAGTGTGTCACAGGGCCTGTCGCGGCTCGCATCGTGTGAAGGATCTCGCATCGCCGGATAAGAGGATCAACGTCGCAGCAGACGCCGTCACATCACCGTGAAGCATGTTGCATCAAGAAGAAAGCGCCATCTTTGTTTCTTTGCACCAGATCTTCAACGCATCACCGTCCTTGCAACACTTTCGTTGTCTTGCGTTATGCATCTTAAGGTACATTGAACTCAGAGTGTTGCATTTACCATCTTAAAAGAACTAAGCTAATTCTACCATTGTAAGTACAGTATTGTGGATTTTTGTCGTTTATGGTCTTGTGTTAAATCTATATAAACGATACTTGTTTTTAATATACAACTTTTGTGGTGTCCATCTGTAGTGTTGTCATTTGATTACGGTATGTGTTCACAAATGCTTCACACACTGCCTCTGAGATAAGCCTGTCTGCTCGTGCCAAGCTACCAAAGGGATGAGCAGGGGTTATTTTAGGAGTGTACCCCCTTACCCTGACTAGAGGCAAGGGTCCCTATTTTTTGTCACAAGTACCTACCTGTGCCAACTAGAGACCCCCAAATCTAACACCCAGGTTTGATGTCCTTCACACCTGAACCTGGGCTTCTATTGGAATTCTCAAGGACATAATATCAAGCCCCTTATCACCACTTTAGCAGCAGTTTCCTGCCGCTAAAACGGCAATAATGTTATCGCCGTTCTTGATAATATGGCCCATGATGTCAAGGTAAGAGCTAATGTTTTTTGAACTGCCGAACCAGCTTTGAGTCTCACGTCAGCTCAACTTCCTGTAATTCTGGGCAAATCGCATAATCTCCCAATGCCTTTAAAGAATAAGTATGACCTGGTGTGATGTAACTGGTACCCACTCAAAGACTTAATGTGAAGTTCGCACTATATAAAAACGGCAGAAAAATAAATAAAGAGGTTAAAAAAAATGTTAACATAAAAAGGAAAGAAAGATATCTGTGTAGTGGCTGGTCTGTACAAACTGACACCATGAAACATGGATACATCTGGGCTTACCTCCTTAAATTGTGTGATCTTAAGCAAACATTTTACTTCACCAAAACTCCTTTTTCTTCATTATGGCATAAGAAAACTTTTAAATATGTGAGTTCAGAATACCAGGTGTACAAATCCTATAGTGTTTGATTTTCTAGACTATAATGTGACTTCACAATAATCTGGGCAACATACAGGGTTTACATAACAACTGTCTTGCCTCTTAGATCAGGAATGGCTTGTGTTTAAAAACTATCACTTTTAATAGGTACTTCTCAGTGCAGGGTTATAATGCGATGCACTAATGACAAAGCTTATCCAGCTTAGATGAATGCATTTTTAAAAAACGCTGAAGAGAATGTTGTACGATTAAAATAAAAACATGTTCAGAGGCTCGGCGGGCACTAAGAGCAAAGCCAGACCGTTGGCTCAGCTGTGGTTCAGACCTCCCTGTTCCTGTGTTGAGTCACCCAGCCGTACCTAGTGTCAACAACGAATCCCTGAATAATCTTTAGCTTTGCTCTTGTTTGCTGTTTTATAAAAGTTATGTACTCAAGGAGTCCTGGGACTGTATTTCATCTTAACCGGAATCTCAGCATTTATTTCCACACGTTGAACAATATCTTCCCATGACTAACACACATCTACCGGGCAAGCGTCGTGTCTAAAGAAGCCAGAGGCATTTTGCAATCATGTCAGATATTTATAAAGATCTTGTAATTGTGGGGTATATTATCAAGGGGTTTATCTCCGCTTTTTTGGCTTTAAAAGCCAAGAAAGCGGAGATAAAATTATCTCCCTATTACCAAGCTGTCGCTAACACCAGTTAGTGACAGCTAATAGGAGATAGCGACCATCTTGGGCCCCGCTTTGCATGTCAGTGATATTTATCACTAATGACATGCAAAGTGGGCGTGCCAAGATGTTAGCGACTGGAAACAGTCGCTAACATCGCTATCTCCTATTACCAACTTTTGGAGATATTCGCGCTAAGCGCGAATATCTCCAAAAGCTAACACCTGCCCTGAGCAGTTCTTCACCATGTTATCCAATGAGAGGTGGATAACATGGCTAAGAGCATTTGCTCGATAATGCATGAATATCGCTGACTTTTCAGCGATATTCATGCATTGCGGCCGTTTTTTATCGCATTTGCGATAAACCTTGCTAATAGCAAGGTTTATCTGCGATAAAAATCGCCGATGTGCGGCGATAATTTTTGTCTCTAAACAAGTTAGAGACAAAAATTATCGCTAGTTGTTGGTAATATACCCCTGTGTTTTTTCGCGAAAGGAGTTCAAACGTGCGCTATTTCCTATCCAGCTGCAGGGGGGGCATTCATTTTCTCGATTTCGCTACTCTTAACAAGTACACAATTATGCATTTTACGTTGAAATTAAAGCCATCGACTGATAGTCAACCTTTCGTCTTTACTTCCCTCTGAATGTCTTTGTGGTTTGGACACACATTAATTAATGCCTTGAATTTGTTATTAGTTTGTGAATCCCACACCTGCTCAGTCTGTGATGGGGAATGACACACAAGGGTTAATTGTGAACATTTAGAACCAGGTGGCTTCATGGACCCACCTATCCGTTTGTTTCACGCTGCCTTGTATGTTGACATAACCCTCACTTCTCCGATATTAGTTGAACTGTGTGTTATGGTCGTAGAAACTCCTTGATGCCTACGCCTGATATTCTGTGCAGCTCGTGTTCCTTTCTTTCTATGTTCTCACCCAGAATTACTCTCCTTTTACGCATACTGTATTTGGGACATACAAGGCGCAAGTTCTAAAGGAAGTGGGGGGACTAACCTAGTGAGGCATTATGCAAATGGCATCTCGGCACGTGACTTCACGGCGCTCGACATCACGGCTTGCGACATCACAGCCATGACATCACCCATGGCATCACAGGAATTGACATCATAGAAAGTGACATCAAAAGCCTCGACTTTACAGGAAGTGGCATCACATGAAGTGACATCAGATCTAAAGCCCTCACATATATGTTGCGCAGGTCTATCAGTACGTTTGAGTGCATTGCGAGGTTAATAGTACAGTGAGCGTTGGAAGATGATATGTGACGTCTACACCTTGCAAACCCCCAGTTTCATGTAACACATCCTGTACATTCATATACAAAAATATAATGTATTTAACATGTAATATGCATGTGTGTATGTAAGGTGCTCCGACACCCTGCATTGGGATAAGTAGAGCTATACAAGAAAAAGTAGTGGTACTGAAATTATTCCAACGCCCCCTCAAGTGTAGTAAGTTCTATATAAATGCAATTGGCTTTGTGTAAAAACTGGGAAAGGCCAACACATCTGATATTCTTACAGTTCTTGCATATCTCCTAAAAAGGGACTGAACAAAGTGAAAAGCTGCCTCTCTTAGATATGTATGAAGTGCTAACAAGGTATGAGCCTATGTTTCCCCTCCGCTTCATTTGCATCAGGTGTGAGGCTCCTGATGGCTCCCAGCCAAGAGATTCCAACAGGAGGAGGCCTGATGACCCCTAAAATTCGGCCTTTGCTTTGGGCCCAGCAGGAGTCTAAAATAAGAAATCCCATCCCTGGCTGCACATTGTTGCTTGTTGCAGATGGAAAGCAGTCAAAGGGCAGGCGCTGCTGAAAGTGTCCAGTGTTGAAAATTACACCGGGACGAGTTCAGCACATTATTCAGTGGGGCCCAAATTCTTGGCAAGGTGGATGGCGTTCACGCTGTGAAAATAGAGGGTAGACGTAGTCCACCCGGGTGTTCCCCAGACTCATGGCCTGGGGACTTTCTCAAAGCTAACACACTCTTTGTGTGCCCTTCACAAAGTCCTTGCGTTAATACGTCAGTCGTTTCCCCATCCATGCATTCGTGCGTTCATCCACTCTCCAAACCATAGGCTTATTCTGCCAATCACCTACTCACCTATGCCAAACTGGCCGATCAATGAAGAAGCACTTCCGCTTTTAAAAAAGCCCGACCTATCAGCTTTGACAACACTTATCAGGAAATGGAGCCTCACGTTTGTTTTTGTCACGATCACAAAAAAACAATAACAATTTCTACAGTTTCCCCTCATCTCCTCATGTTTAAGATGCTCCTGCGACATAATTTAACATTCTTATTGAAGCAGGTCGTTATAAAGCTGTCTTGGAATGAACACTGCTCAGGCTGACAGACTCAGATTGCCCTGTGACTCGCCCAAGGTGTATAATTTATCACTCCCAGCTATGTGAGAATATAGGGAATTCCGGAACCAGCACCCCCCTCCGCCCTCGAATAAAATGAGTATTAAACCAAAACGTTTACAGTCCAAGAATATAGAGTTTCAAGTTACCTTTCAAGAACTGGAACCCCACTATTCCATCGAGGTTGAGGTCCTTGTAAGCTTTTTCCAGGTAGGACGCGCTGTTCTGCAGAGAGCTGATCAGTTCATCTGGAAGTTTCTCACTGGTTGCCGGGCACGGAGTTAGCGACGCTAGAATAACAGTTAATAACAGCGGACCCATCGCTGGGACAGGATGTAGACGCGCACGGTAGAGGTGAGGCGTTCAGCAAGATGCGCGCCCTGGGAATGCAAAGAGTTTCTCCCTCAAACACATGAATTCCTATTTCTCACAGTAAACAGGGCGATGGGGCGGGAACACAGCTTAATTAATTGACACAAGAGTGGCTCAAGGCTCCCGGGCAGTAACGCGTGTTAAACAGACAAAGAAGTGTTTTCGCTTTTTGATCGCCCTCCAAAGCTTTCTCTGGAGCCATTTGACCTCAGCAGATTAACACGAGAGACGGGATTAATGAACTGCAGGAAACGTGTTAGAGAGCACAGTATTCAGTAAGTAGAAAGCTTTAGAGTACAACGACCGCCCTCTTGGAACTTGGAAGGATTCCTGCACTTCCTATGCCCCCGGAAAACAGAGAACAGAATAGAATCAACAGATTAGAACAAGCATTTGCAATGCAATAGGTCTCGCGTTTTAAAGAGTTTAAGCTATTGGCATTGTAGATGACAATGCCTTTTACTTATATGTTTTGATGATTAACACATAAATAAAAGGCATCATCATGTACAATGTTAATAGTTAAAACTCTTGTAAATGCGAGACCTATTCAAAGAAGTGGCTGCCATTGTCCCAGGCTGCTTAGAAAAGGAAAGTGCGTGTGGCGCGCTGAATGTTGCAGGAAAGCACTCTGCGCCTGCAGTAGGAGAAACACATTAAAGAAAATACTGCTTACAGACTAAACTAGTTTATGTCATCACCACTAATGAAATGCACAATTAAAGGACTGCCTTGATTTTATGTGCATGCTTGCTGTTGCTCTTGTACCTTTCCCTTCAGCTGATCAACGTGCTGTCTTTTATAAATGTATCTGTATCTGCAATTGAGCTTACATATACACTTACTGCTGCCTTATTGTGTGCGTATAAAGTTATTTCAATTGCAAAGTGTGCTAACTCTTTGGGACCATATAAAACAAACTATGCTACGCAATACGAAGAAATGTTGGTTTTCTATCAGCCTTATGTCAGGAAAAACTACTTGAGCAAAAACGAGGTTGAAGTTTTATGTCCTAGATTATCAAATTATTATGAATTACAAAAATGAAATCTGCCGTGGGACTGATTAACATACATTGGTATAAGTAATAATGTGTTACAATTTCAAAGTTTTGATAATGCGTCTTGTCACCACATAGGATACAACATGCGAAGGGCTCATACAAACTGAAAGCAATTGGTGAATTGAATTCTTCAACAATATTACTTAACAACAAAAGCACTGAAACTGTAAGAGAAACAGACAGTTCAAAGTATACCTTGACATTCACATGGAGTGTTTAATAGATTGACAGTGTAAAATCTCAAAATACAATTAAAGGACACACTTCAATACCCCTGACGAAGCTAGGGGACACATTCGTCGAACTTGCGTGCTGAAGAGTCATTAAAATTCGGACTGCAGCATCAGGTCAAGATCGGCATTAGCGAGCAGGACACTCACTGCAAATCTCTTGTAACACGGTGGACAGAGACTGCGAGAGCTAGCATTCTTAACCTTTTACACATTCACTTAAAAGTCCCAGGTTGGTACGGTGCCTATGTTTATATACCCCTAATGATTGTGGGCATGGGATATCATATAACATTATAAAAACCTGAGTGCAATGCAGTGTTCAAGGGCAACATGCAATTCTGTGATAATAGCAGATCAACAATCCTGGATGTACGATGAGTGTAATCAAGGCCTTAAGTCGACTAGGTCCCTGGCACAGTAATAATTAAAATCCAACATTGAAACGGTCATTATAGCGCCCTATAACATTGCGCATTCATGACATGTGTACCTCTAATAACTTTGAAGTACCGCGGCCGGACATGTATGTAAATTTAATAAAAAAATTAGAACGTAGAGTGAAAAAAAGGAAAAAGATAAAAGGAATGGCAATATGCCTATGTTAAATCCAAAAAGAACAATTGATGGATTGGCTGAAGAGGGGTGAAACCCCGAAACAGGTCCTAGGATGCTTGTTTCCGGTCCAGGGAGGACCTGGCGTGGCAGCTCGGGCTGGACTGTTCCCATGAGGCACAGGGTCAAGACTGATTTGCATATGGCCAAAAGGTCTAAACCGGGGTGGCATGGTGAGCAAAAGAATGATGGATTTAACCCAGATCTCTTGACTGGGGGTGAATGTTTTGATTTGTTCTGCATTCCGTCCATCAATTGTGTGTCTTTTGCTCTGCTAAATCCAGGCGTAGCTTGATGTTTTCGGTTCCTGTGTTTGTGTTACAGGGTGAGCAGAAGCAACGATGGGCGCATCTTCAGTTTAATCAATCAATCAATCAAGACATTTATAGAGCGCGCTACTCACCCGCAAGGATCTCAAGGCGCTGGGGGGGGGGGGGGGGGTGCTGCTACTGCAGGTCTTGAGTTGCTTCCTGAAGGAGAGATGGTCTTGGGTTAGTCGTGGGTGGGTGGGGAGGGAGTTCCACGTCTTGGCAGCCAGGTAGGAGAAGGATCTTCCTCTGGTGGTGGTTCTGCGAATCTGTGGGATGGTGGCGAGGGCTGGCTGGCGGAGCAGAGTTGACGGGTGGGTGTGTAGAACGTGAGGCGGTTGTTGAGGTATTCGGGGCCAGTGTCGTGGAGAGCTTTGTGAGCATGGGTGAGGAGCCTGAACGTGATCCTTTTGCTGACGGGGAGCCAGTGCAGGTCTCTCAGGTGGGCAGAGATGTGGCTGTGTCGGGGTATTTCCAGGATGAGTGATGCAGAAGCGTTCTGTATGCGTTGGAGTCTTTTCTGTAGTTTAAGGGAAACGCTGTATTAGTGTGGGAAGGCGGAAGCAGCTACGGACTCCACCATTTTAAAATAAAGTTACCACACTCTGCTCCGTAGTCCAGCCACCCGCTGCTCGCCTTTCACCGGTTCCTGCAGAGCGAGACATCGGCGAGACATATAATGATTATACTAATTCGAATGTCAACATTAACTTTTCGTACACAACAAAAACATAACCATGTTTTGCCAGAAATCCTACGGCTGCATGAAAGCTAAAAGGCAAAACACCAACAGGGAAGAGCACTACTCCTCCTGGTACGAGAAATGTTCTCAATACACAGTCCAACTGTCCCGAAGGCTTGAGCACGTTCCAGTATTTAACACCTTTCGACAACACACTGTGCTACGAAGTGACTCGAGTTCACGGATCGGCACTATATATATATATATATATGTATATAGTGCGACTCATTTTCTCTTCGCTTGGGGAGATAGTTTGGACATGTATATCGGCTTGGTTCTGCCGAAGAGTTAACGCACCACCAGAAGAGCGCCCATGCTCTCAAAACCCGAACCACAGTGTTGGAGTTGATAAGACGGATGGGGAGCAAGGTGCCGCCGAGGACTGGACCACGGTATTGGCCCCGAGTCAGTTTCAAAAGTAAACTGACATGGGGGAACTTTTTGCCGAAAATATTGGAATTGTTTGGACAATGTTCAACAGGATTTTAATCACCGCCCACCGGAGGGTTACAAACAAGCAACAACCGTCTGAACCTCGTGTCCCACAATGCAGCACAAAAAGAAGTCCCATAATGCAGCGCAAAAAGGAAATGTTTTAAAAAAGACACCAGCGGAGGAAGTGAAACAATGCCAAAACATCGGACTGGGGAACGTACGGCATGTTTTTTTAGGTGCAGGACACATCTTGAAAAAGTTTCCAGGAAGAAACGAAACGCGTCGAAAAAGTCCTAATCCTGCTGTCCAAATAAAATAAACGGCTTGAAATTGAAAACGAAGTTCCGTGTGCGACTCATTTTCTCTTCGCATGGGGAGATAGTTTGGACATGTATATCGGCTTGGTTCTGCCGAAGAGTTAACGCACCACCAGAAGAGCGCCCATGCTCTCCAAACCCGAACCACAGTGTTGGAGTTGATAAGACGGATGGGGAGCAAGGTGCCGCCGAGGACTGGACCACGGTATTGGCCCCGAGTCAGTTTCAAAAGTAAACTGACATGGGGGAACTTTTTGCCGAAAATATTGGAATTGTATGGACAATGTTCAACAGGATTTTAATCACCGCCCACCGGAGGGTTACAAACAAGCAACAACCGTCTGAACCTCGTGTCCCACAATGCAGCGCAAAAAGAAGTCCCATAATGCAGCGCAAAAAGGAAATGTTTTAAAAAAGACACCAGCGGAGGAAGTGAAACAATGCCAAAACATCGGACTGGGGAACGTACGGCATGTTTTTTTAGGTGCAGGACACATCTTGAAAAAGTTTCCAGGAAGAAACGAAACGCGTCGAAAAAGTCCTAATCCTACTGTCCAAATAAAATAAACGGCTTGAAATTGAAAACGAAGTTCCGTGTGCGACTCATTTTCTCTTCGCATGGGGAGATAGTTTGGACATGTATATCGGCTTGGTTCTGCCGAAGAGTTAACGCACCACCAGAAGAGCGCCCATGCTCTCCAAACCCGAACCACAGTGTTGGAGTTGATAAGACGGATGGGGAGCAAGGTGCCGCCGAGGACTGGACCACGGTATTGGCCCCGAGTCAGTTTCAAAAGTAAACTGACATGGGGGAACTTTTTGCCGAAAATATTGGAATTGTATGGACAATGTTCAACAGGATTTTAATCACCGCCCACCGGAGGGTTACAAACAAGCAACAACCGTCTGAACCTCGTGTCCCACAATGCAGCGCAAAAAGAAGTCCCATAATGCAGCGCAAAAAGGAAATGTTTTAAAAAAGACACCAGCGGAGGAAGTGAAACAATGCCAAAACATCGGACTGGGGAACGTACGGCATGTTTTTTTAGGTGCAGGACACATCTTGAAAAAGTTTCCAGGAAGAAACGAAACGCGTCGAAAAAGTCCTAATCCTGCTGTCCAAATAAAATAAACGGCTTGAAATTGAAAACGAAGTTCCGTGTGCGACTCATTTTCTCTTCGCATGGGGAGATAGTTTGGACATGTATATCGGCTTGGTTCTGCCGAAGAGTTAACGCACCACCAGAAGAGCGCCCATGCTCTCCAAACCTGAACCACAGTGTTGGAGTTGATAAGATGGATGGGGAGCAAGGTGCCGCCGAGGACTGGACCACGGTATTGGCCCCGAGTCAGTTTCAAAAGTAAACTGACATGGGGGAACTTTTTGCCGAAAATATTGGAATTGTATGGACAATGTTCAACAGGATTTTAATCACCGCCCACCGGAGGGTTACAAACAAGCAACAACCGTCTGAACCTCGTGTCCCACAATGCAGCGCAAAAAGAAGTCCCATAATGCAGCGCAAAAAGGAAATGTTTTAAAAAAGACACCAGCGGAGGAAGTGAAACAATGCCAAAACATCGGACTGGGGAACGTACGGCATGTTTTTTTAGGTGCAGGACACATCTTGAAAAAGTTTCCAGGAAGAAACGAAACGCGTCGAAAAAGTCCTAATCCTGCTGTCCAAATAAAATAGACGGCTTGAAATTGAAAACGAAGTTCCGTGTGCGACTCATTTTCTCTTCGCATGGGGAGATAGTTTGGACATATATATATATATATATATATATATATATATATATATATATATATATATATATATATATATATATATATATATATATATATATATATATATATTTAACCAGTTAGGTAGGGCGCTCTGCAATATCTATGGGAAAATTATCCTGAATTATATCTCCCACGGTGCTACTAGGGGTGAAGAGTATGGTTACCATACATACTCACTCAGGGCCACCTATGTGAAGCTGAAACAAAATTATCCCCGAGCACTCAAAAACAAATTATTAAACAGTTAAAAATCCAATGTCATCAGGTTCATCTATTGCAGGAAGCTAAATTCCAATCCCAATTCCAATATAACCACTGTAGTCCTCGTGTTCCAGTTAGATTTTATTCATCCACTGTATTCTTCAAAACGCAGCCAACACGTGTTTCGTCATGCTTTATAATGCACATTGACTACCTCAGGGCTGCAACCCAAACATATAGTATGTGTACACATTACTTGGGGGTTACACAGTATAAATTACATACAACAGAATACTACACAAATGATCCAATACTACTGCAATCCCGTGAAAGGGTAGAACCATCGAAAAGGTCAAACCAAAATTCAAAGGTCACCTATTTATATAAACGTGCTCAAAAGCATAAGAAAGCCACCACCATTCATTTTATAAGAGGCAATACAGGTGCTGAATAATAAGTCATAGTAACAGAACAAAGTAAGAAAGCATATTAAATTAATAGGGAAGTCATAATCACCTGTCCTATACGGTCTCAACAGAACTCCTCTGTTATTCCTCAAATTGTCTTATCGGAAATGTATCCTGAAATAGTAATACACCAGTATTACTAGACAAAAACCTCTATGTTGAATCTATGAATGTATGTTGGCAGTGTGTGTTGACTGGTGTTCAGCTGCCGTTGATGGGGAACAGATAGTATTTCTTCTCCCTGTGGTTTTGTGTACCCCCTAAGTCTAAAGGGAGGTTATAAAGGCTGATTCTAGGTTGGCAGTGTGTGTTCACTAGGGTAATGGTGTTTGTGTACCCCCTTTGCAGCTCTTTAAACATTCGAACATCTCATTTCTGCATTTTTTTTGTATTGGACAACAGAGTATTACCCCAGTGACTTTGTCATCCATGTATCTTTTTAACTTTTTCTTTATTTGAATTCCGCTTTATGTACAGTATCTTTCTACCTCTCATCACAATGTGGTTTACAGCGAAGCATCCGTTGCAGTGTTGTTAGTTTTCTTGTTCTTTTGGTGACTTACCAGTTTGTGTTGAAGATTCGCTGTCCTATTTGTGTAGCTTTCCTTTGTGTATCTTTTGTGCAGCCATCTTTTGTGTATCTTCTTTTATATCTGACTTTGTTTATTTAGTGCTTGATCCAGTGTCCTGAACATAGCAGTACATCTGTAGACATGTAGTTTACTCCTTTCCTTTCCCTCCCTCCATCCTAATTGACAACGTAATGGGGGGAGTCAAAGTAAGGCACTCCTGTTGTCACTGTTTTAAGTTTACAACACAATTGGTAGGACACGGGTTAAGAAACCCAGGCTGTACCACTCTTAAACCCTCCTGGCCCTTGTTGCCTCCTCATTTGCTATGTCTTAAGTATTTAGGGCCTTATTTATGAAGGCATTGCGCCGCCGGTGCGCCACTTTTAAAATGGGAAAAAGTGACGCACCGGCGGCGCAAGGCCTTCATAAATAAGGCCCTTAATCTCTGCACTTGACCGTGGTCCTCCAACAGTGTATTCTCATCATAGTCTAGGCACATACAATCCATCATTTTATCTGCTCTTGTGCATTCTGTGTGGTGGTACGGCCACCACATATTGCACATTATAGAACACATTGAGTGTATCCACCCTCGAAACTTCTCCACTGGCGCTTGTACATGCAGACCTTGGACCACCCTTTTCATCCATTCTTGCATGCTGAGATGAAACCTCTTACCTTTTTTTCTTTACTTCTTAGTTTACCCTTTTAAATATTCAAATCTTCTTGGAAAGATATTAGTAATCCTCAACAGCAAAAAAGTAGCAAGTTTCTGAAATCATTTTATATGTGAGTTGTGTATGTTATACTAATACCCAACATTCCAATGACATGCTTTGCACTATTATGTAATGTGCTTTAGTTGCAGTGTTTTATCTTGTTTTGGTTTGTATGTCATTACAATCAAAGGTAACATATTCCTGTATATCCTAAATAAAGCACTTGACACAATGCATAGTGACACTGTATTTATTGTATTTATTTTTCAAATGTTTTCAAAATAATATACACTCAAGTACAAAATATTGTTGCTTCATTTCCAAGATAAATATTCAATTTATTTTATGAGAATCATCACATATGCTGATATTACAGTAAGGATAAAATGAAGTGTTTGTTTTTGTACAAGAACATACAACATAAGAAATTCAGTATGGAAAAATCAACAAAACAATTTGGAAGACGGTTTAAAAATTAGTAACAGTGTCATAGAAGAGCTGAACATACTTTTTTGTAAGTAGCAAGAATGAAGAGGAAGAAATGAATGCTGCAGATATCAGTTGTGATTTCCTAGATGAAACCTTGGATGCAGATTTTGTTGAAGCATTAGATGACATCAAGAATGATCATGTGACTTTTAAAATTAATAATCAGGAAAATGAAATACTTGATGAAATTATTTTAGAAGCTCTATTAAATTATGAGATGTTACAAGAATAAATGTATTATTATATAATAATAATGGTTTGAGACACTCTTCTTGCAGAATTGTAATCATTCAGCTAGTACTGAAGTACTCGTGATGCAAAGTGGGCCTTAGGACATGGACTGCTTCAAACCCCTATAGACTATGCATGCACTCTTCCATGCACCGTCAAACTTGTGTTTTATACCTTCAATACCCCAGTCTGTATCTTTACACTTCCAGCAAACACTATCACACTTCTGTTTTAATATTGTAGTGAGCCACACAGCACAATGTATCACATTTATTTTCTGTTACCACCTCAAACACTGATATTACAGTAAAGAATTTTTTTGAATAGTTGCAATGTATCCAAAAATGTTTTATGAAAGCAGTTGAAACACTGATATTATAGTAAACAAGTTTTAAAAATAGTTTCAAGGTATCACAAAATATTTTATGTGAGCACCACAAACCTCGATATTACAGTAAGGAAGTTGTGAAAATAGTTGCAGATGTTTCTTTTCTATTGACAGATCTTATATCTTACAGATGGAAAATGTCACTTACACAGTAAGCATTTTTTTTGGCATGTAGTGCTGTAGATTTAGATGCTTTTCATAGTCCTGCCATGTCGTGTTGTGTTTGGCCGAGGTAGTAGCTATAACAAAAAGGCTCGATAAAGGGCCTTGATTTTGAATCAGAATATGAAATTCAAGAATAATTGATAACCCCAGTCAAAAAAGGCAGCAAGTAGGTGTGTATAAGTGTGGATGATGTGTTGATTGAGTGGAAGATGAAAAAGATGAAAATTAAGAAAGGCAGCAGAGGCACAAACTACCCATTGCCTTGTAAAGGAAGTGGGTGTTTGGTTTTCCATGCCATTATAGACTGCGAGTCGGATTACGTAGTGGGAGCCTGAGAAACTGGCACTACATCTAAGGAGGCAAGCAAGTGCACAAAGTACATACACTGTGCAGTAGAAAGGATGCAAGAAAGGACGCATGTGTGCAAATTACCCACTGCCATTCACGGGTAGTAGTTACCAAGAAGGCTCAATAAAGGGCCTGCACTTTGAATTTGAGTTACTTTTAGAATAATTGATAACCGCAGCCAAGAAAGGCAGCAAGTTTGCTAATTTCCTACTGCCTTCGGCCGGGGTAGTAGATATAACAAAAAGGCTCGATAAAGGGCTTTGACTTTGAATCAGAATATGAAATTCAAGAATAATTGATAACCCCAGCCAAGAAAGGCAGCAAGTGTGCAAAATTCTCACTGCCTTTGGCCGGGGTAGTTGCTACAACAAAAAGGCTCGATAAAGGGTCTGCACTTTGAATACGGATATGAAATAGAAGAATAGTTGATAACCATATCCAAGAAAGGCAGCAAGTAGGTTTGTGTATGTGTAGATGATGTGTTGTTTGGAGTGCATTGGGGGTCGTCGGGTCGGTGTAATAAAAAGTGCGCGTGGGAGAGACGACTGAAAGACAGGCTGGCATAGATGGAGAGTGGCCTTCCTCCGTGTCTGCCGCCCGGCGCCCACAGCCCGCAGCCAAAGAGCCTGACGCCGCTGTGAGGGAAACGGCTCCAGGCAAACTCACCTGTGTGTCCTGTGTGTCCTGTGTGTCCACCACCGCCAAGGCGAACCCACCTGCGGACTACCGCTCCCAGCAGCCCCGGAGAGGGCGTGACACTTCTCCCCGCGCCCGGAGGCACCACAAGAGCACCGAGCGCCGAGCGCTCCTGGGGGGCATTTCCAGAGCCTGATGCCGCCGTGAGGGAAACGGCTCCAGGCAAACTCACCTGTGTGTCCTGTGTGTCCACCACCGCCAAGGCGAACCCACCTGCGGACTACCGCTCCCAGCAGCCCCGGAGAGGGCGTGACACTTCTCCCCGCGCCTGGAGGCGCCACAAGAGCACCGAGCGCCGAGCGCTCCTGGGGGGCATTTCCAGAGCCTGACGCCGCCGTGAGGGAAACGGCTCCAGGCAAACTCACCTGTGTGTCCTGTGTGTCCACCACCGCCAAGGCGAACCCACCTGCGGACTACCACTCCCAGCAGCCCCGGAGAGGGCGTGACACTTCTCCCCGCACCCGGAGGCGCCACAAGAGCACCAAGCGCCGAGCGCTCCTGGGAGGCATTTCCAGAGCCTGACGTCGCCGTGAGGGAAACGGCTCCAGGCAAACTCACCTGTGTGTCCACCACCGCCAAGGCGAACCCACCTGCGGACTACCGCTCCCAGCAGCCCCGGAGAGGGCGTGACACTTCTCCCCGCGCCCGGAGGCGCCACAAGAGCACCGAGTGCCGAGCGCTCCTGGGGGGCATTTCCAGAGCCTGACGCCGCCGTGAGGGAAACGGCTCCAGGCAAACTCACCTGTGTGTCCTGTGTGTCCACCACCGCCAAGGCAAACCCACCTGCGGACTACCGCTCCCAGCAGCCCCGGAGAGGGCGTGACACTTCTCCCCGCGCCCGGAGGCGCCACAAGAGCACCGAGCGCCGAGCGCTCCTGGGGGGCATTTCCAGAGCCTGACGCCGCCGTGAGGGAAACGGCTCCAGGCAAACTCACTTGTGTGTCCTGTGTGTCCACTACCGCCAAGGCGAACCCACCTGCGGACTACTGCTCCCAGCAGCCCTGGAGAGGGCGTGACACTTCTTCCCGTGCCCGGAGGCGCCACAAGAGCACCGAGCGCCGAGCGCTCCTGGGGGGCATTTCCAGAGCCTGACGCCGCCGTGAGGGAAACGGCTCCAGGCAAACTCACCTGTGTGTCCTGTGTGTCCACCACCGCCAAGGCGAACCCACCTGCGGACTACCGCTCCCAGTAGCCCCGGAGAGGGCGTGACACTTCTCCCAGCACCCGGAGGCGCCACAAGAGCACCGAGAGCCTCCCGCCCCACGGGACACGCGCGGGCGGCGCCGGGCTGAGCCCGGGCAGAGGGCGGGCCGCCTGTGGCCGTCCGGGGACGACCAGGGACGGGACGGGCCACATCCCATGGTCCTGCTGAAAGGTACTGTAAAAGACGTACGCCAAAGAGTGCCCGAGCCCGGTCAAATTTGTTAAGACTGACACGGAAGCCTAGCAACTGTTAGGGGGGAAAGCAGACAGATTATTGCTATTGTTCTGTTTACTATCGTTGCCCACACTGTTTTACACAAAACAGCAAGAAGGACCATATTATTGTCACTGTAACCTGAAAAACTATGGCAACTAAACCTAAAACCCGCTCAACTATGAGCAAAGTAGGAACCCCTCTTAAACTAAAGAACCCCGGCCCAGGGCCTGGTGATGTATCCACCCATAAAACTACTCCCACCGTCATTGATTTAATGTTAAAAAAGGTCGCAGGGGACATCGAGCGTGCAGAGAGACGCATATCAATGACCTTAACCTCCCTGCCACTGACACCTAATTTAATTGAGGATGTAACCCAAGCTGATATAACACCTGAAGGGAGCTGTGAAAACTCACTAGATACTATCCCCTGTGCACAAGTAGCAGCAGAGGACCAAGCATCCATAAACGTAGAAACAAACGTAACATCAAAACTACCTACTAAAAAACGTCACAATAGAAACAGACAAACAAGGGCGAAGAAACAGATTAAGAAGTGTAGTAAGCCCAAAGATATAGAGGATGAAGTCCTAATAATAGAACCTAAAGCTGCCCCAATCCCCCCTAGGTGGCTTGATCCGATAGTTTTAGAGCTACAAAAGCACCTGGAGACATTCATCACTAGTTTAATCAAACCACTAGTGAGCAAGATAGATAAAATAGCTAGCGAACTACAAAGACAGGGCAAGGTAAGGGAATCCCCAACACCTACACAAAATGTTAAGGGGACCTTTTTAAATAATGCCCCAGCCCAACGCCCTGTATCACCTAACAACTGCGTTAGCAATGAACAATGCACCATTGCTCAGGTGCATGTCGCGACTGAAGGGGCATCCGCAGATAGGGGTGGGAACACCAATACACATGGAAACTCGGATAGAAATAACACTCACAGACAGGGTGTGGGAGGGCCAAGGCAACCAGATAACACCAGCACCTCACACCAGGCAAAAAATCAACAATATCTGACTGAGCATAATGCTAGAACACAAGGTCCACTCCCATGTGTTAACCTACCTCCGGAAGCAAGCCCTTTTGTCGTTATCTTCACGGGGGTCCCAGGGCTAGGAAGGGGGCAGAGAGAAACTTTCACAGAATTAAAACAAAAAATTACAACTTGGCTAAACATCCATAGACCTTTACAGGGTGGAAGAGGGGGGGAGATCTTACATCTAAGGAGAGTACAATGGGTGGGAACCAGAAAGAAAGAAATAGAGGGAAATTGCATTATCGCCAATTTCAGGGATCCGAATCTTGTGGAGTATATATTAGCTAATGACAATAGAAATACCACCAGCACAATAAGGGCCCTGCCATTAGCAAACTTCTATCCTAGGAAATAGGTGACACGCCAAACAAACTTCCACTTCCCGGGAAGGAACAGATTCATAGATGGCCCTGGTCCTAGGCCCATGGAGTATGGGGTGCAAACTACAGCACACCAGGGAGGGCCCCAATGGACAAATAGATATAGTCCCTTACAATCCATGGATGAAAATGACTGACTAAGGGAAGTTGAGAAGGATAAGGAAGAAAAGGTTGCAACGCTGGTTAGTGGGGTGGAAGTGGAGGAATGTGAAGGCACCCAACACACGGCAGAAAATCTAAACAATAAAATATCAGAAATAGCGAGAGCTGGTAACAAAATGCTATTAGATTTAAACCCTGTTCTAGGGGATACAAATAGTGGGGAAGTACAAACACGAAAAGTGAACATCCTGACATGGAATGTAGCGGGTCTAGCAGGCAAATTTGATAACCCTGAATGGAGGAATGAGATACAGGGATATCACATCCTGGCATTCCAAGAGACATGGGCAGTCAATGCAGCATTATATCAAATAGAGGGCTACAAGTGCTTTTTTGTGCCCGCACAAAAAGGTAGGGCGGGAAGAGCGAGAGGAGGGTTGGCGCTCTATGTCAATCTAGCACTGGAAGGGAAATGGACTGTTCCATCCTGGTCATCATATACCCTGCAAAGAGTAGAGGGCTGCGGGTACAGTTCTTCAATTTTTATAACCCCGGACCCATAAGGGGAATAAATGGCGCACTCAATGAACTAGATGAGAAACTCACATATGAGGCTGAGATGAAGAAGGGAGGGGGGTACCAATGACAATAGTATTGGGCGACTTTAACTGTCATCTCTGCCCAGACCTGCTTCAGGATCATCTATATTGGGACACCTGCCCCCTAAATGAGGGACCCCATTGGGTACATAACCAGGAGGGCACACAATTAAATGCAATGTTAGAAGCCCATTCATTAGCACATACGATGGACCTAATAGTCCCAGAGGCAGAGGGTACATATGTTCCAACCTTCAAAGGCAGAGGGAGTTCCACCATAATAGATTATATATTAATATCCTCCTTTGCTAAAAACAGAATTGCCAGGGCTATAACTAAACGGAGTCCCTTTAGTGACCACAACCCTCTTGTTCTAGAAATTAAAGATGTATGTGGGGTGGGCAAATTCAAAGGGGGGGGAAATCAGCATCCAACCAACAGATCAGGGTAGGCGTCTCAAGTGGGCAAGGGTAAACTCTGATGAGTTTTATAAATCGCTTGTCCAAAATGGTAGAAAAGAGATAGAAGACTGTTTGGACCCCCTGAAGGAAGGCCCAGAATTAAGGGAATCCTTCACAATCCTCACAAACAGAGTGGATAATATGCTGAAAGTCAAAGGCCCGAGGAAAGAGCAGAAGAACCCACGTTGGTTTGACAAGTGCTGCTCCAAAGCCCTAAGGGATTTAAAAGCCTGTCTTAAAGTTAAACCAAGGAATAAGACAGAAGTGGCCTCTTGCAGACTAAATTATAGAACTAAAGTAAAAGAGCGGAAGAAGCTGCTACAGGCAGAAGTGTGGGCAGACCTGAGAGAGGCGGGAGAAAACAGGGACTTTGCAGAATTCTGGAGAATTGTAAATCGGCCCTGTTTCAACGAGAATTCTGCCCCGGTGATTAGCAGTAACATTCTCCCAGAGCAATGGGTTAATCACTTCCAAGGGCTTTATAATAAGTTACACCTAGCAATCCAGGAGGGCGAATGGCAGGGCACACGGAGTGACAAAATCTCCCTCTCGTTAGTGGAGATAACAAATGCAATCAGCGGGTTGACCCCAAACAAGGCCCCAGGTCAAGATGGTACACCACCGGACCTATATAGAAGTAATATAGACTTATGGGCACCAATCTTAACAAGGGTCTTAAATGCAGCCATTAAATCGGGCTTACCGCGTTCCTGGTCCACGGCACTGATTATACCGATATTTAAATAAGGATCCAGGGATGACCCTAAGTGTTATAGGCCGATCTCGCTTATTGATGTCTCTGCTAAAATCCTGGGGCGAGTGATTCTAAACAGGCTTATGGAGTGGACAGAGGAACACCATATCCTGGCTGAAATACAATATGGGTTCAGGGAGGGCAGATCGACAAGTGACCAGTGCCTAAATTTGTATCTTTTGACATCTAAGTATACAAAAGCAGGCAGGGGCACTATCTACATGGCATTTATGGACCTAGCCGCAGCCTTTGACAATGCCAATAGGTCGAAACTATGGTCCATGATGCTAAACCTAGGGATAGAGGAGGGGCTGATTAACATCCTGAAAGAGCTGCACTGGAACACCACAGCCAAGGTCCGCTTCAGCCCAGAGGGGGGGCAAACCGATCAGTTTTTATGTTCAGGGGGAGTAAGACAGGGGTGCATATTAGCCCCTTTTCTTTTCTCCCTTTACATTAATGCCCTAGAGAGTGCCCTTATTGCTCTTGAAGCTGACTCTCCTAAAGTAGGACCGCGTCATCTCCCAGTACTTTTGTACGCGGATGACGCGGTCCTGCTGGCCAGGACCCCAAGGGCTTTGCAACTCTTGGTGGACGGATTTGTTGAGTTCATGGGGGATTTGGACCTGTCTGTCAACCTAACAAAATCTTTTGTTATGGTGGCCGGCAAAAAAACCGTCAGCAAGAGCGTGTTCAAAATCGGGTCACACACCCTGGGCAAAGAAAAGACTTTTCCCTATCTAGGGCTGTTAATGGATGGGGACATGCAATTTAATCACCTGCTTCAGGCCCATTGCACCAAGCTTGTCTCCTCTAATGGGGCCATCTTGACCTTCGCCCGGAGATTGGGACTTTGGTGCCCAGAACAGATAATGGCACTATATGGCTCAATCAGTACAGCAAAAGCTTTGTATGGTGCGGAGGTATGGGGCTTCAGGGACTGTAAGCAACTCCAACAGCATGAAGACAAATTCTTTCGAAGAATTTTAAAAATCCCGCAAACCATCCCTGCAGAAATTGCCCATGATGAATTGGGGATGCCATATATCTCGGACATTGTCAAACTAAGGCCAACAATGGCATGGATGAGAATTTGGACCAACCCGGAGGCATCCCTGACCAGGGAAATAGTTACAGACTGTTTGCAAAGAGACAAGGCCCAACAAATCCCCTGGTTGAAATATGTGAAAGACTCTCTAACAAGTATTGACCAGTGCCAATTCTTTAATGATCCTTCTTCTATTGTATATAGCTGTAAATTGAAGGTGAAAAAATTGCTTTTAGAAAAATTTGCCTCCGATAGAAGAAGACGTGGTCAGGCAAAGAAATCTTTAGCAGCCCACGATCTTGTAAGAAATGGGGAGGGGATGGAACCATATCTGTTTCTGATGTATAGCCAAAATGATCGTTTTTTAATGTGCCGTTTTAGGCTCAACTGGTTACCAAATATTTTAGCTTATCCTGCTGGTTTTACTGTAACCATTGAGCAGAAGGGTGCCTGCGGCTGCGACAATAGGTCTCCGCAGGACACCCTTCATTTTGTACTTTTATGTCCTTTTTATAGCAATCCAATACGTTTGTTTTTGGTAGACATTTTTAAGAAACAGAAACTCCGCCAAGCTAAAACTGCACTGTTGTTTTTACAGAAAGCTACTGATCCCCACACCCTATGCGCCATTTTAAGCTTTTTAAAAGTGGCAGTAAGATTGAAGAACACAAGAAATGAATTTGTTTTATAAAATTATAACTGCTTTGAGAATCTCATCCTCTCTTTGTAATTGATGTTTTTAACACAAGAAGTTCAGGAAGGACATGTAATGACATTTAATGGAATTTTATAATGTAATATGTTTTTTTATGAGGAATTTTTATTCTTCGAAATAAAGATTTACTGAACTGAACTGAACTGAACTGAACTGATAACCATATCCAAGAAAGGCAGCAAGTAGGTTTGTGTATGTGTAGATGATGTGTTGTTTGAGTGGAAGATGAAAAATGTAAAAAATAAGAAAGGCTGCAAGTGTGCAAATTACCCACTGCCTTTAGTCGGGGAAGTAGTTACAACAAAAACGCTCGATATAGGGCCATGAGTTTGAATCAGAATATGAAATTGAACAATAATTGATAACTCCAGCCAGGAAAGGCAGCAAGTGCGCAAATTTCCCACTGCCTTTGGCCGGGGTAGTAGCTACAACAAAAATGCTCGATAATGGGCCATGACTTTAAATCAGAATATGAAATTGAAGAATAATTGATAACCTCTGTGGAGAAAAGCAGCAAGTGCGCATATTTCCCACTGCCTTCTGCCGGGGTAGTAGCTACAACAAAAAGGCTCCATAAAGGGCCTTGACTTTGAATCAGAATATGAAATTGAAGAGCAATTGATAACCCCAGCCAAGAAAGGCAGCAACTGTGCAAATTTCCCACTGCCTTCGGCTGGGGTAGTAGCTACAACAAAAAGGCTCGATAAAGGGCCACGAGTTTAAATCAGAATATGAAATTCAAGAATAATTGATAACCCAATCCAAAAAAGGCAGCAAGGTGGTGTGTGTATGTGTAGATGATGTGTTGATTGAGTGTAAGATAAAAAAGGTGAAAAATTAGAAAGGCTGCAGACGCGCAAAGTACCCACTGCCTTGTAAGGGAAGTGGATCTTTGGATACCTAGCTCATTACACAGACTGTGCGTCGGATTTCGCAGTGGGAGCCTGAGAAATGGCTACCACATCGAAGCAAGCAATGTAAGTGTACTAAGTTCCCACTGTAGGCGGTAGGGCTGAAAAGTACAACACACGGGCCCATTTCAGGGTCTCTACTTTAAATTAGAATAATACTTGGCAAAGGCAGCAGGAAAGTTAGCAGGTAGGTGTGTTTCAGGTAGTGGATGCAGAATAAGGTGAAAATTAAGAAAGGTAGTAGACGCGCAAACAACCCACTGCCTTGTAAAGGAAATGGGTGTTTGGTTTTCCAGTCCATTACAGACTGCGAGTCGGATTCCGCAGTGGGAGCCTGAGAAACGGGTATCTCATCTAAGGAGTTAAGCAAGTGCACAAAGTACACACACTGTGCGGTAGAAAGGACGCAAGAAAGGATGCAAGTGTGCAAATTACCCACTGCCATTCACGGGTAGTACTTACCAAGAAGGTTCAATAAAGGGCCTGGACTTTGAATTTGTATTACAAGAACAATAATTGATAAACCCAGCCAAGAAAGGCAGCAAGTGTGCAAATTTCCCACTGCCTTCGGCCGGGGTAGTAGCTACAACAAAAAGGCTTGATAAAGGGCCTCGACTTTGAATCAGAATATGAAATTCAAGAATAATTGATAACCCCAGCCAAGAAAGGCAGCAAGGGCGCAAATTTCCCACTGCCTTTGGCCGGGGTAGTAGCTACAACAAAAAGTTTGATGAAAGGGCCTTGACTTTGAAACAGAATATGAAATTCAAGAGTAATTGATAACCCCAGCCAAGAAAGGCAGCAAGTGTGCACATTTCTTACTGCCTTCGGCCGGGGTAGTTGTTACAACAAAAAGGCTCGATAAAGGGCCTCCACTTTGAATACGAATATGAAATAGCATAGTTGATAACCATAGCCAAGAAAGGCAGCAAATAGGTGTGCGTATGTGTAGATGATGTGTTGATTGAGTGGAAGATGAATAATGTAAAAAATAAGAAAGGCTGCAAGTGTGCAAATTACCCACTGCCTTTAGCTGGGGAAGTAGTTACAACAAAAAGGTTTGATAAACGGCCTTGACTTTGAATCAGAATATGAAATTGAACAATAATTGATAACCCCAGCAAAGAAAGGCAGCAAGTGCGCTAATTTCCCGCTGCCTTCGGCCGGAATAGTTGTTACAACAAAAAAGCTTGATAAATGTCTAATGACTAATTTGGAGGATAGAGATGCTTCTGTTTCCTGTTTTTATCAGGTCGATAGACTGTTCCACGTAACACAAAAGTTCATCGCAATAAATGCATAGAAATTTAAGTTTACCAAAATCAAGATCAATATGTGAGTATGGACTGTTTGCCGAAGATGCTGTTGCAGCAGTTGATGTGCTTGGTGCAGTAGCAAGTGGGTTGTGCTGCAATGTCTGTGTTGCAGCTCAAGCAAAGTTGTTGGGGTGCAAGTTGTTTACATGTTGCACCATATTCACTGTGCCAAAGGAGTATTTTTTGGATTGATCACCCCTTGAAAGAGTTGTTAGGCAAATTTAACAGGTTACTAATTGTTGGTGTGTTTCAGTGAGTATGTGTCTGGACTTCGCTGGAATCTTCAAGGGACACATTAGGGCTTGCATAATACAGAAATTCTTTGTACTTAGTGACATCCAATTCTATTTTATTTAGAACGGTTGAATTCTACATCCGCCTCTAGGACTAGTGGGAGGGAAGCATTTCAAAGTGTTTGACAGGTTACACTACATGTTTCCATGCAGCCAAAGAAAACTTAGTATGCTTATGCATGGGCACCCTCTCACACAAAACCCAGCACTCAGCATTCAGGATTGTAAAAGCTTGCCATAGGAGTGACTGATGAGTTTATATATGTCAGTGACAAAAGAAAAGAAAAACAAGTACGCTTGTTTTACATTAGAGATATACAGACCTGAAAGACTATGCATGTAAATCCATGAAATCTTTTTTGAAGGTATGGAAGAAAGCAGTGAAAGGGTGTTTAGAAGCAATACTGTCCAGCATAAAATGTGCATAATTGTTCTTTTTGTTGACTCTAAACACACCTTTTGGATTATGACCATGGAATAGTGGTGTAACTATATCATAGATTCTATTGTCAGACGTCTACCTTAGTGATAGTGGAATTACCACTACTTTTTAGACTACCATTGAACAATAATGTGTGGAGCAGCGGTATTGCTTGTTGACTTTCAAAGAGGAGGAAGATTTAAATTTATATTTCAACACCTTAACAAAATAGTTGCTCGATTTGAAAAAGAAAATTAAGTAGGAATGTTAGAGGAAGTCTGGCCCAACTCTAAAAGGATTGTGCAAATCGTGACAGCTGAAGGAAGTGTGTCTACTCTCTACATTACTTCTTATGATAATCCGGACACAACACTAGATCGCAGGAGTGTGCAAAACATCTAATTAGACATCTTGCATGCGATCACATCTTTACTTCAAGACATACATTTTGTACATTTGTAACCAGTAAAAGGTAACTAGGATGTTACATTTGGTTTGATACATTCAAGGTGGACCCATCTGCTGCATTCGAAACATTGGGCCTGTTGGGAAGATAGTGAAAAGTACCTTGTTATTAACATTGCATTTTTTAAAGGTCAATTAGCTTTTCGAAATGAAAACTTTATATGTATTTACATACTAAACATAGTGACCTTTCAACACTCATTGGAAAAGTGGTAATGAGTCCATAACTAGGAAGGGTGCATAGCCAGCTAAGCAATATGGCGGACGTATCTCTGAAAATACTCTTGCAATTGCCTCAGTTATCTGAGTCATACCAAGATACACCCTGCATCAGACGAATGTGAACTGGAGACTTAATGCCTCCAAAACACCCCAAGGACTATATCATCTAATTTTGATCTTCAGCATCTACAGTCATTGAGGGTACTTACCATTAAGTTTTGCATATAAATTGATGAAGTATCTTGGCTGCAGACACCGCAATACTTTTCAACAGACTCTAAATGTAAAAAAAGATGTACATTAGCACATCATAACAGCAATGCTAACAATTCAAAACTTATTTTGCAATATATCATGCATGATTCTAGGTGTTTTCAGATCCAGGAATAGAGACAGTCACAACTGTTGCAAACATTCAAATGGCTTCACTACGAACATTATTGAAAATTCACAACTATAATGACAATATCTTACTATACTATGTTAAAAATTAATGATATGCCTTTATCTACAAAAAACCTTCTATAAAAAAGAAAATACAGAATAATCCAATGTTCAGGACAACACTACAGTGTGACACCTTATTTATCATTGAAATGTTAAAGTCAAACCTGATGACCCCATTAGGTCCATTGCAATTTTCAGTAGATAATTCGCTAGAAATATTACATTAGTAAAAATCTCGGCAACTTGCTGCTGAGTTAGGTAGAATTCTTCAAACTGAAAACATAATAACCAATGTATATGTTGAGCAAAAGTCCAGCCTGAATGTTAATGTACATAAAAACCATTAATTACATAAGGTTTGAGGTTGAAAAGCAATCATAGGATTCAGGGCTCTAGATACATTACAAAATCATTTAGAAAAATTTGCATTAAAATTTTTAAAAAATATTTTTGGGACAATTTGAACTTTTGCAACCAGTCATTTTCAAACAAGAACTTTCAAAATAGATTGATGAATGCAATTACCAAAAGTATCCAATGACGATCAGTATTTGCAACAAGTAACACTGAAAAGTCACATAACTGATATGAATATTTACCTGAAAATTAGAAGAGCGATATTTGCAGAGGAAGATACAAGACAACACTGTTGCTGATATTGCTAAACACTAAGGTTAAAATTAAAGGATTTCAGTACACACATTGATTTGAAATTATTACTTAAAGATAGGTAACTGTATTAGGAATGGAAATATACATACACTTTGTCTTGACAAACATATTTGAGAGGAAGATATTGATTACCTGTAAAAATATATGAAAGCACATGAGCTTCTAAAGAGGAACCAACATGTACATCATACGTGTTGGTATTGTGGGAGAGGTGTGGCGCCGCGGCCAGGGCGACTGACGTTGGAATCTGGGGACCACGGTTCGATCCCCGGCTCCGGCGGCAGGTTAGCCCAGCACCATGTGACTCTGGGCAATAGCTCGCTTAATCTTCCCGACGGCCCCCAGCGCCTAGAGACCCTTACGGGTGATTGTGCGCTTTACAAATGTGGACTTTACTTTACGTTATTAGCCATAGTATACACAATTTACATGTAGCAGAATCTAACCTCATCAACTATTAAAAAAAGTAACATTTCTTAAAGAAGAAATTAGTTTAACGACCTACCACAAACCTTTCTCAAACACAAAAAGTTCATCAGAAATACCTTTCTTACATTAATGTAGTTTGTAAAATATGTTGTGTGCAGAAAGACATAATCATGTACTGTTCTTCAACCTATTAACTTTTCACCTATATAGGAGATAATTACACCAGCCAATAGAACATCATTAATCTAGACATTCAAATTATGTGCCAATACTGAAAAAATTATACTACCGTCAACAGAGAATTTTTTAGATAGTATACGCAATCCATGCTTCTGGAACTTACTGAAACCATCAGGATACACATTACGGCTTATATAATCCAGAAGCTCTTGGTACTTAGTGGCATTCATTTCTATGGAAAATGAAGAAAAACAGGAAAAAACATTAGAAGAAAAGCATTATAGATGTAAAGAACAAATTTTATATGCGCACATTCAAGTATAAAGACATAAATGACTAGAAAGATGTGTGAATATATAATTAGTAAAACAACTGTCACCCTGTCTTCACAGCTCAATACACCCACAAAGTTTAAGTGAGGGATATAGAGTACAGTCCAATCAAAGGGACGGGTAAGGCCTGCCAAATGGATGCAGTTTGAAAACATGGCAGTTTTAGAAAGGGCGCTCAGGCACTGCAGTACCAAGCCTGACTTTTTTTATTCGGGTTACTTGTGTGGGTGGCACAATTACTGTTTCAGGCCCACTAGTAGCATTTACATGAGCAGCCCTGGTGTATATAGTATACTTTACTATCAAGAGTAACATAAATATGACACAGAAATTCATGCACGCACAATTTATTAAGAAAAGGTCTAGGAAGGCCCCGAGACGCAGAAGGAAATATTACGATCAACCATATACGATCAATAAGAATAGAGTCCAGGGAAGGCCACGTGAGGTAGCAATAAACATTAAAAGTCATGGGAGGATTAGGAGGGAGCAAATACAATGAAGCACAAAGCATGTGGCGCACAACAATAAAGCAAAACAGAGCTGGGAGGGCCATGTGACTCAATAAAAAAATAATGCTAATATGAACGCACAAATTGTAACAATAAAGGCTAAAGCACGTGACACAGTTCAAAAATACGACGCAGAAATTCATGCACGCACAATTTATTTAAAAAGGCCTAAGAAGGCCCCGTGACGCAGAAGGAAATATTATGATCAACCATATACGATCAATAAGAATAGAGGCCTGGGAAGGCCACGTGAGGCAGCAATAAATATTAAAAGTCACGGGAGGACTAGGAGGGAGCAAATACGATGAAGCACAAAGCACGTGGTACACAAAAATAAAGTAAAACAGCTTGGAGGGCCATGTGACACAGTAAAAAAATACTATTATGAACGCACAATTTATAACAATACAGGCTAAAGCATGTGACACCGTTCAAAAATACGACACAGAAATTCATGCACGCACAATTTATTTAAAAAAGGCCTAGGAGGGCCCGTGACGCAGAAGGAAATATTACGATCAACCATATACGATCAAGAAGAATAGAGGCCTGTGAAGGCCACGTGAGGTAGCAATAAATATTAAAAGTCACGGGAGGATTAGGAGGGAGCAAACACGATGAAGCACAAATCACGTGGCGCACACAAAAAAAGCAAAACAGAGCTGGGAGGGGCACGTGACGCAGTAAAAAAATAATACTAATATGAATGCACAAATTGTAACAATACAGGCTAAAGCACGTGAACAGTTCAAAAATACGACACAGAAATTCATGCACGCACAATTTATTTAAAAAAGGCCTGGGAGAGCCCGTGACGCAGAAGGAAATATTACGATCAACCATATACGATCAATAAGAATAGAGGCCTGGGAAGGCCACGTGAGGTAGCAATACATATTAAAAGTCACGGGAGGATTAGGAGGGAGCAAATACGATGAAGCACAAAGTATGTGGTGCACAAAAATAAAGCAAAACAGAGCTGGGAGGGGCACGTGACGCAGTAAAAAATACTAATATTGAACGCACAAATTGTAACAATACAGGCTAAAGCACGCAACACAGTTCAAAAATATGACACAGAAATTCATGCACGCACAGTTTATTTAAAAAGGCCTAGGAGGGCCCCGTGACGCAGAAGGAAATATTACGATCAACCATATACGATCAATAAGAATAGAGGCCTGGGAAGGCCACGTGACGTAGCAATAAATATTATAAGTCACGGGAGGATTGGGAGGGAGCAAATACGATGAAGCACAAAGCATGTGGCGCACAAAAATAAAGCAAAACAGAGCTGGGAGGGCCACGTGATGCAGTAAAAAAATAATACTATTATGAACGCACAATTTATAACAATACAGGCTAAAGCACATGATACTTCAAAAAATACGACACAGAAATTCATGCACGCACAATTTATTTAAAAAGGCCTAGGAGGGCCCTGTGACGCAGAAGGAAATATTCCGATCAACCATATAGGATCAATAGGAATAGAGGCTTGGGAAGGCCAAGTGAGGCAGCAATAAATATTAAAACTCACGGGAGGATTAGGAGGGAGTAAATACAATAAAGCACAAAGCATGTGGCGCACAAAAATAAAGCAAAACAGAGCTGGGAGGGCTAAGTGACACATGTTGTGACAGCTTATCCTACCTTTGCTTCTGTCGTTTCTTGTCCTGTCTTCAAAGGCTGGGGTTTTGGCTGGGCCTGGGGTGGGCTGGGCGCAGGCGCCGCCACCACTGCGCCTATGGTGGCCTGGCTGGGCGACAGCAGCAGTGACACCACGTTGAGTGTCATGAGTCCTCCTCCGCCGAGCAAACAGTTCGTAGTACAATTGACGACGAGAGTCTGTCTGTTACCGCAGCACAGGCAGGCAAAAGAGAGCGTGCTCACGTCAGTGCCCGCATTATATGGGAACCGCGGGGCTGACCAAACCAAGCCCAGGGTTGTCATTGATAGCGTTTTCGTGCTCTACAAGAATGACGGCCCTGGGGGACCTCCCATTGGCTAATGTATTGGCTTCCAGGCTTAGTAATAGCAAGAAAGCTAGGTGGTGACATCTGGGGAGTGTCGGCGGGCGTGCACCGCGCATTTGCAAGTGTGAGTGTGTGCACCAACAATTAACAACAGAGAGAGATGGGGCGGGGTTATCATGTGTGTAGAGGCAGGCCCAGAATCGTATCTCCAATGAGTGACCACTTGTAATCATTCTCGTAGCGCGCCCTGTGATCTGATTTGACACTGAGAGGGTGATCGCACCATACTTTGTACTGCTAATCATACTCAGCACGTACCCGCGCATACGCTACGAATACGCTTTGACGTTACGCGTCACATCAAAACTTCCGTGTGACGTCATGTACGGCGCCCCGTACGCGAAAGGCGCACATGTTTTTAATTGTTTAAAACCATATATTTAAGTATTTAATGTACATACTAACAGAACACATTATCTATGGTAATAATGAAAATAGTTTTTTCAAACTTTTAATAATTGTATATTACTTTTAAAAGCAATTACACAAATCGCGGTGGAACGTCATGCGTACTCGCATCAAAAGAGCACTATAAGCACACCATAAGCGTACGCAAAGCCATGTGACTTTAAAAGAAGAGATTTGATTGGTTCATAACACTTCCTATTTCAACTGTTGAAAGTTCCGTCCCATTTTAATCATTCTACTTTAACTTTCTAAGAAGAAGAGTCTCTTCTGAGAATCCTGTTAAACAGAAGGAAGATCACCATAATAACATCAATGGACTCATCTTCCAGCCATTCTTCAGTGGGAGATTTCATTCCTGAAGGACTTCCAAAGAAGAGGAAAGAAGCTCTAATTTGGAAGTTTTTTACTTTTCCTGAAGGGTAAAAAAAGGTTAATGCTCCAAAAGTAACCTGTAAAATGTGCCAAACAACTCTTTCAAGGGGTGATTCATCTAAAAAATACTCCTTTGACACAGCAAATATGGTGCAACACGTGAAGAACCTGCATCCCAACAACTTTGCTCGAGCTGCAACACGGAGGTTGCAGGACAACCCACCTGCTACTGCACCAAGCACATCAACTGCTGAAGCAGCATTTTCAGCAAGTCTACACCCACAAATTCATCCTGATTTTGGTGAAGTTAACATTCTATGCATTTATTGCGATAAACTTTTGTGTTATGGGTAACAGTCTATTGACCTGATAAAACTCAGGAAGCAGGAGCATCGCTGTCCTCGACATTAGTTTTTTTTTTCATTATTTTGTTTCTGTTGGACACTTTTTCGGTTCCAGTTCAATTTTTTTGGTTTTAAAAAAAACTTGTTGACAAATACAAAAAAAATTGAAAACTAAAAACACAAAAAAAACAGTTCTTTTTAGAACTACCTTCACTGGTCAAAGAAAGAACTATATATCTATGTTAGTGTATACATGTTTCTCAGAATGAATGTGTAGTTAATAAATTAATACATTACTAGTGTATGGTGAATGTGAAACTGCAGAACCATAAGGAACTGCTACAGCATAAATCTATAAGCAGTTTACCTATAGTATACTGTATAACCTCTGAAGGACTTGAATATAACATATGCACATAAATATGTTACAAGTCTATGCTTCATTTGCACTGCTGGTGAAACTGCCTGGATGAATTTCTATGTGTTACGGGTGGATTTACAACCCCCTTGTGCCTCTTTTAACACAGCAGTTGTGTCACTTTTGTGATGCACTGGTAGTGCAAAAGATGTGCTATGGTGTGTGGAAGGTGCATCACATTATAAAGCCCTGCGCCAGAAGGAGGTGATATCACAGTAGACAATAACTGTCATATCTCTGGGGATGTACCACTTATTGTATATCTGCTGATTAGTGTTTTAATGTGGTGAATGAATTCTTTTAGAATAGTGTATAGATAAGTACATAGTGCTGTATGGTCACTACAATACTGAAACAGAAGTGTGATAGTGTTTACTGGAAGTGTAAGGATACAGATTGGGGAATTGAAGGTATAAAAGACAAGTTTCCCGGTGCATAGACGACTACATGCATTATCTATAGGGATTTTCTCATGAACTATTGAACGGATTTACACCATTTAACAAAAAGCACAATCTGCTAACCGAACTCAACCTCTCTGCCAAATTTGGTGTAATTCCGTTAGCGTATGCGTACAGTACGATTGCCCCAAAAAAACAATGATAAAGGAATTATATAGAATTCAATTTTAATATATTGGAAAAAAAATTAATACAAAAAAAATCAATTTAGTTTTGTTATTATTTTACATTAACAATATGAAATATAATTAAAAAAATATATAAATATTTATAATACAAATGTAGGAAATTAGTATAAAAAGAAAGAAATATAATAATTAATACATTTAAAAATTATAATTTACAAAACCTTTGAAATTCACTGAAAAAACCATAGATTTTACACACGTTATAGTTCGGAATTAGCATTTAAAAAGCCTAGCAAATTCACTGAAAAAATTATAGGTTTCAGCCACGTTATAGTTAGGAATTAGCATTTCAAAAACCTTAGAAATTCACTGAAAAAACCATAGGTTTCACACATGTTATAGTTAGCTGGACATTTCACTCATACAAAACCATTGAAGTTCCCCCGTAATAGTTAGTTCAGCTAACTATAACATGCGCGCCCGCAATGCACTGCTGATGACGTCACATATTACATCACACATGACATGGTCAGTGACATCACTCATGACATCTCAAATGACATCACTGATGACATCATCCTTGTGAAAGAGTGGCAGACCTCCTCTCACTGTAATATAACCTTTGATACACACATTAAAAAATAGAAACTAAAATTTTCAAAACAATGGAGATACCAATACAAGTTACAACAACCTATTCAGTAATTACAAAATCTACATCCACTCATTCACCAACAGTTCTATATAGTCACTCACACATGCACTCACTCATCACATATACTCATACACCTATACATCCTGTTACACACTGATACTCAACCATAGAGTTACTCACACACATAATCACACATGCAAATAAACTTTCAAACATCCATTTACTTGCATATGCAGCTATAAACACAGCACTTCACTTACTTTTACAGAAACGTACACATACTTACTCTCTTAAAAAATCACTTATAGAAACACATACTTATTTATACAGGAACTCTTCCAATCTCTCACACTCTCACATATACTCACTTATATACATCAATACTCACATATACTAGTTTAAAACATATGTAGTTACTCATAAAGATACTATTGAGACAGTCATTTACTCACTAACACACCGATACACACAGTCATCCATCCATACAGTCCTGCACACATGCTGTCTTCAAAACACATACAGTGAGTCAGTCATTCATGCATCTATGCGCTAAGTAATACCCCCCACCAAACCATACAGACACTCATGCTGATACTCAAAAAAACAACTAATAACCCATATAGACACTCATGTAGCTACTCGCCAACAAATGCAGCCACTTATACACAAAGTGAGACACTGATACAGATATTTACATATTTAAACATTACTCGCTAATACATGTATTCACTAAGATACACTTAATAAGTCAGTAATACAATCAATTTTACAAAAAAACCATCCATTTAGACACTAATTTACCCATTTATTCTTCCATCGACCTTAAGATATACATATATAAAAAATATTTATTTTTCAGAAAGACTACATTCACTGGATGATGTCATCAGTGATTTCATCAGTGATGTCATTTGAGATGTCATCAGTGATGTGATGAGTGATGTCAATCAATATCAATAATACGCTTTATTCGGGTGTATCAAACAGCCATAAAAGCACAGTATATATTCATAGTAAGTATGGGCGAATTTTGCGAATCCGCAATCTGCGAAATTGCGTATTTACAGATTCGCAATCCGCAAAATCCACGAACTCTCGCGAATTTTGCGGATTCCTTTTTTTTGTGTTCGCAAGTGTTTCTGCCATTTCGCAAGGGTTTTTTACCAGTTCGCAAACACGAACTTACTTGTCGGGTAGCAACGGTCGCGACCATGTTGTTTCTACGTCTGGTTCATCACAGCACCCTCTGTTTCACCACTGCCACCCTCTGTTTCACCACTGCCACCCTCTGGCTCACCCATGCCACCCTCTGGTTCATCATCACTGTAGATTATGGGGGGAAAGCACACCTGCCCTGCCTCAACTGACATGAATTAATTTGGGGCTGATGAATGTGTCACTGAATTTGAGCTGGTACCTGCTTCCTTAGCTGTAAGTGCTTCCTCATTAATGATGAGCTTGAACTTTTGCACCTGCCAAGTGCTTTCAGCCCTGCCTCAACTGACATGAATGAATCAGGGGCTGATTAATGTGTCACTGAATTTGAACTTCCAGACTGGCACCTGCTTCCTTATCTGTAATTGCTTTCTGTTGCAGTGTAATTTTTCTTAACAGGACCTTTGTGGCATACTTGTAGCTATTCTCTGAGACTACGGTGAGGGTCAGAGCAGGGTCATAGAATAGTTGCAAGTAGGCAACTGAACTCTGAAGGGGCCCCTCAGGAAGCACTACAGGGAATGGTTACTAATGAGAAGATTGAACTTTTGCACCTGCTGAGTGCTTTCAGTTTTGCAAAAATCGTTTTTCTGCAATTTCGCGCGATTCGCAGGGCACAAATTCTCACGAGATCGAATTCGGAAGCCGCAAATTCGTGCGAATATACGATTTGTTTTTTTGCGGCATGTTAGTTCGCGTGATTTTTTGCGTTTTCGCAAGCCGCTTGTAGCGCAACGTTTACGAAGTTACCCTAGCGGTCGTACATGGGCGCGGCCATCTTGTTTGCGTGACGTATTTCCGTTTCCGGGCGCTATGTGTAATCTCGCAAAGTGTGCGGCTTGCTAGTACATGTTCGCGTGTGATCCCGGGGGAAATCTCGCGCGAACTTACCCACGCGGTCGTGAACGGGCGCGGCCATCTTGTTTTTCATTCATTGCTATGGTTCTGGGCATGCTTTCTGTATCCTCTGTCAATCTCTGCCATCCTTTGCTTGTTTGGAGTTTTTTTTAATCTATTTTACTTATTATCTATCCCTCTATTTTTCTAGCTCTATATTTTTGTATTTTCTGCTACTTTTGGTTAATTTTAAACTACTTTTTTAAACTCTTTTCTTTTCTTCTTCCCTATTCTATTTCTTATTTATTATTTACCTTCCTTTCTGCCCAGACCATGGTAAAGGGAGCCGGGAAGCAGCCTGAGAAGGGGAAGGGTCCCGCACCCCGTGCCCGACTCCCATGCGGGCGTTTGAGGGGGGAGCAAGTTATAGCCCGGGAGATTTTTAGCGCGGAGGAGGTGGCCGCATTAGTGTTTTATGTCCAGCGCCGCCTCCCCAGGACCATCATGGCAGGCGGCAAGATCGCTAGTGGCTACGGGCTCCGGGAGCGCCGGAAGCGGTGGGAGAAGGTGTGCCTGGCCATGTTTCAACACTCTCGGGTCCGGCGCACCTACAACTAGGCCACCCACCGTTGGATGGATCTCCTGGACTGGGAACACGACTTGCTGGACGTGCTCAGCATCGAGATCCCCGGGCTTGGTGAGTAGTAGTAGCTATTTCTAGCTATTTCATCACTACTCTGTTTTCTCCCGCTCTGTGTGTTATTATATTGCAAATTTTTGTTTTTTACCAAGAGCAATAATGCTGCCGATTACATTGTAGGTAAATTATATTTCAAAATCTTCTGTGCATTTCAGGTGCACTGCTCTCCTTCTCAGTAGCGTTGCTACTATGCTTATTTGTTTTCGATTTTGTGCTCATTTCATTGGCCTGAGAAATTATGTATGAGTGTAGTGTAAAGAACTGCGTAATGCTAGACACTAAGGGTCAGATTTTCAATTTCCGGCGCATCCCTGCAAAGTAGCAGGGATGCGCCAGTAATTGTGCGCCACGCCACCACCACCCATGGTGCGCCGTATTTACAATGCGGTGCACCATGGGCCCAAAACGTCACCGAAGCGTTAGGCATCTGTGCCGTAAAGGCGGCGCATTGCTGGAGTTGCGTCGCAACGATGGCGCAGCTCCTGAAATGCTCTGGGGTGCCCTATCTCCCCAATGCTGCGTGAAGCCGTACGTCTGCTTCAAGCAGGTGCAGGGTTTGAGTCACACTTCATTGTCCTAAAAGTGACTGATTGAAATCTTGTCGATTTCACTCAGCCACTTTTAGGATGCGTTCCTGCGCAGGAACGCCCTCCCTTGCGCCGGAACGCCCCCTGATGACGCAGGGCTTTACAACGTGATGCATCTCCCATATGCGTCATGTTGTTAATATACGCCGCACCATGGCGCCTCTTTTGGTCTGCCGCTGCGTCACAAAATTCACGCAACAATGGAGCAAAAGAGCCGCAAGGGGGTTGTAAATCTGCCCCTACAGACTCAAGTCCAGTCCTTCCTTTGTACACCTGGCAATAAGAAGAAATAGTGGTGGTGGATTGATAGTTTGAGTATTTTAATGACTGGTTAATGTAGTAGGAAACTTTTTAGTGTTGTCTCTGATCTGAAATCACGATGGAGTTTGTCTGTCACTTCGCGTGCTGCGGACTTCTGCCTGCCAGTCCTAGGCGAACCTTTTTAGTAGTTTGTTTAGTGAGTTACATAACTTTCCAAGTCGACGGTCCTCAAATCAAGCAATACTAATATCGTAGTAGACCACATGAGATAGGTCAATATATCCCGTGGAATAGTTGTCTATTTGCTATTTCACCAAAATATTTTGTTATTGTTCTTTTGAAATGTTTGATTTGGTTGACAACAATCATCCATGTTTTCGGGTCTTTCTTTCTTTTATGTTGTACATCAGCTCCCCCCAGGGGCAAGAGGACAGAGGGGGAGGGGTTATCGGCTGCTGCTGCTGTTCAAGGCCAGGATCGGTCAGGCGAGGGCTCCTTTGCTGGCCCCGGTAAGTTTTAATTTTAATATAGAGTACCTATTTTTTCCTAGCGTTCCTCATTCGATTTTTTCTAAATCGTCTTTGATCTTCTTGTAGACTGTATCTAAATTCTTATCCTGCCTCCACTATGACTCCCTGTGGTATTACTAGATTATTCTTATTAGTCTGTCTGTGTAACTAACTAAAATTGCACAGTTGGCAAAAGGTGTTAAACGATTACCAACAATAAAAAGGTGAATGACCACCAAGAAAGAATAAGATACTACTTTACTTTTGGTTTGGATAGGAGGACAATCCATACTACTACTGTTGCAGGGACAAATCTGCACAAACAGAACTATGGACACTAAATAGTGCATTGTTTATCAATTATAATAGGCGCAGGTAGACTTTCCACGTACCTCAGTGATATCAGACTTTGAAGAACCCCCAATCTCCTTACTGACTAGATAGGGTGGCAGAGTCATTTAGCTCCCGAATTCATAGATTATTGATTCCCAATGATGATTATCCAACGCAGGACAAGAGTACGGAGTCAGAGTCCAGAGTGTCAGAGGCACGGACTCATGCTTGGAAATTGCAAAACCTTTTGCTCATTCACTCTTGACCAAAAACCACAGAGTCTATTTAAGTTTTAAAGATTTATTAAAAGTAAAAATATTTATTAAAATCAAGCTTGTCATAAAACATAAACGGTTGATTAAAAATGGGAAAGTGCTTAGTGATTTATTTCACACATTTATTGTGGGCAAGCCGAGCCCTCACCTGGTTTGAACTTTAATTTTTCTTTTTGGTGCTGAATCGTTGGTCACTCCGTCCTAGTGATGATGATTTGTTCTTAGAAGTGAAGCTTCTGTCTGTTATGAGAAAAATGGTGCGTGTTAAAAAGCAAGCATTCATCAGTTGTGCCAAAAAGTGCAGCAAGACAACACCCTTCCCCGGAAAAAGGGACATTTTTACTTTAGAGTAGACAGTCACAAATTATTAGATTCGTTTCTGTATTCACATTTCTTCATTCCTAGACAAAATACTAGTGAGTGGTGTATGTCTATGACATCTAACATTCTTAAATGTACTTTGTAGGTGGAACATCTGGTGCTGGGCCCAGCGCGGAGGTGGGGGAGGACACTTCTGGGGAGGAGGCGGTGCAAGTGCCGGACGAAACTGCTGTGCGGGTTGCCACGGTAGTGGCGGGCAGTGGTAAGCTCTTATATTCCTTACTTATTGAGATTGCAGACTGCATAGTGTGCTCTCTGCACTGGTGTAGTATATATGTTCTACAGTTAAGTTACTATACTGTTAAGCAGACTTTCAAATTTAGAACAAAGTTTTTTATCAACCAGGTAGTAGCTAACCCTGGGCGTAGTGGGCGTAGTGGCGCACTTCGCGTAGCCCCACTACGCGCCACCCGCCTCCCTCCCGCCCTCCCTAAATGCTTACATTAATATATAAAAGAATTATAAACCACTTACCTTGTCCTGCCGTGTCCCCGGGGCTCCCGCTCGTCATTGCGCCGCCGGCGCGCGCGTCTTGGATGCTAATGCGCATGCGCGGCCGCCAGCGCATGCGTACTTCTCGTGAGAAATGCGCGGGCGGCCGTGCATGCGCATTAGCATCCAATACGCGCGCGCTGGCGGCGCAATGACGAGCGGGAGCCCCGGGGATGCGGCAGGACAAGGTAAGTGGTTTTATAATTCTTTTATATATTAATGTAAGCATTTAGGGAGGGCGGGAGGGAGGCGGGTGGCGGGCAACTTCGCTACGCCCACGAAGTGGGCGTAGTGTTGCCTGCTTCACCTACTCTGCAAAGGGCAAAGTAGACAACACTGCGCCCACTTCGTGGGCGTAGCGAAGTTGCCCGCCCAGGGTTAGTAGTAGCCTCCTCTAAATTTACTTCAACTCAGCGGTGATTTTTTTTTCGAGAATCCAAATCTCATCTGAGATGAACTTGATGGATGGGATGAACGAAAGCGAAAGAAGGGTGTAAGTAAGTGTGGAAGGATGAGCAAGTTAAAAGTAATGATGACTGACAAAGAAGAATGATACGTGTTTGATTGGTGCCCGAGGTGGCTGGGAAGGAATATGATGCATGGTTGGGTGAAGGATGAAGCAAGGATGGGTGGAAGGAGAACAGCCTGGGTGGTTGAAACAGAAACTGTATGTGTGCGCAATATATGCTTTGGTTGAAATTCAAATGCAAGTCAAGCACGGATGTATGGCTTGCGGTTTCCCAAATAAAATGAAAAGGTTGTTTTCCCGTGAGAAAACGTAAGGTTTGTCCAGATGAGAGACATGAAGAAGAATGATTGACATATAGTTTGAATGGATGGATGCCTGGATCATGGTACTATCTGACTCTTAGATAGCATATGTGTATCTAGAGAGAGTAGACGGTCACTGGATGAACTAAGTGTTACTTTGAAGAGCAAGTAACACCGCACCCGCACGTCCGTCCCAGTGTAGGAAAGGCAAGGAAAAGAAGTTGTAATTTTGTCCGAATACTACCATGAATAGTAGCAGTAGTTTGTAATGCAAGCACAGCATATATCCGGCTATTACGATGGCCACTCACTACCTCTGTTAATAAGTTTAGTAGAACTCGGTCATTCATGTGTGGATGTATCACTGTTCACTCAATAAAAAGCAAAGCACCTAAAGTCATCCCATATGTAAGCAAATGCATACCATGTGCAGTGATAGATAATCAGATTATTTATCTTCTTCATTTTCCTTTTCTAGTATTCATTGGCACTGTAGGGTGAAAGTTAAATTAATTAAGCAGTAATCCTTGTAACAGAGTATTCTCAGTGCCACCCGTAATAGAAAAGTAAGAGCATCACCACCTGCATGTACTAGACTGGTACAGTAACGCAAGTCTGTCTCACTCATCATGGCGGGCGTCTGTTTTTCTCGGGTGCAAGTTGACTGCGCTGGCATTATGCCGGCTTGCAGAAGTTAACGTACCAATTTTGCTAAACAAGAGAGAAGAAGAAGAAGAAGACTGGTGTACTGTCATAGTCGATGCTAATGGAGTGAGTCCATAGTGCTCGTAGAATTGATTCCTTAAACTCCCACTAATGTTAGAGCAAGGATGAAGAAGTGGGAGGTTAGATAGATACTGGCCACAATAGTTATGTACTGCGCTTGCAAGTTGCTAGTTCTACTGTGACACAACCTTCTGCTGAATCATTTTGTGTTAATCTTAAAGAGCATTGGTTACATACTATGTCTTTCTTTCTTCATATAGATGCTCCTTCCAAACCAACACGGCAGGAGCTGGCTAAAAGGGCCCGGCAACGGAGGCTGGAGGCCACGGTCGCCGAATATCGGCGGCTGGTGGCCCAGGAGGAGGAGGACACGCAGAGTACGTCAACAACATCCACGGCGAAACGTGCATCCTCCTCCGCGCTCCCTGGGTCAGCCAGTCAGCGCAGCAGGTCTCCAGCGGTACGGAGCCGGGATACCACAGCCACCGCTGAGCAGCAAAGAAATCAGCTGCCCCCCACAGCAGGTGCAAGGCATGCGTGCACCGCCTTTCACTGATGGTGTCCTACTTCGAGCAGGAGCTCCTCAACACCAAAACCCTGCTCGAGACCCTCAGCAAGGAGCATGCCGACCTGGCCCGAAAAGTCAACAGCAGCCAGCAGTAGGAGGAGACTGTCCCTTGCCCCTTTTTTAAAGACTTCTGGGGGGTGGGAATTGGGAGTTGGGTTTTCTACTTTTTTTGACTTAGTTTTCATGGACATTCGTTGGGGTTTGGGAGAGGGGGTGGGTTGGGTCTTGCGGGAGATTATTTATGTTAGGGATATATAAATACACTTTAAACTTTATCTTAGCATACGTGTTTTTTACTGCTTTGGAGGCTGGTGGGTGGGGGTTTAACAGTAAGTTTGTTTTCCTGAAACTTAAGTGGCATCTTGATTCAAGTTGTGTAAGTACTAGTAATTGCCCAAATGTTTTCAAAACGAAGTGCCTGACACAGAGTAAGTGAATTCAGTAGTCCTAGGACCATCAGTCTCTCGTCTCTCCCAATACTCCATTATACTACCTCCCCCCAAATGCTTATCCTACGTGTAATTTGTGTTTGGAAATAGGGCTAGGCACAGGGCTGGCTGCACGGGACGAGGCAATTAAGGTTGGCAATCCTGGGCGGATGAAATGTCATCATTGCGGTGGTACTTGTGGTGTTACACAGTGGCAGTTGCAGCATTTGAAAAAAAAGAAAATGAAACCTTGTTTGTCCTTACCGTAGCATTAGAACGGTACGATAGAGAATATAGCAGGTGACAGTACACTAGAACAGTGCCACAATGTAGCCGAACAAATGGTAAAGTATTGAAAGTACTTGCGTTGAATTTCTTTGACATTGGCTACTACTACAAGAAATAGTACTGAAGGTGAAGGACACAGCAGCGTAATATTAATTTGCCACGTCTAGGAGGAGGATGTTCTTGATGACCAATCAAGTTGATGGGCACATGAAAATCTGCTTTCATTTGCCAATAGTGACTCAGTGTCTAGCTGAGTAAGAATATATCCTCGCATTCCTTCACCAGCCTGTTGCTATGACCTTATCCTCCCCAGCAAGTGTGTGGAATTATTGCTGTCATTTAGTCACACATCAATCAAAACCACACAGCCCGGGGTAGAGGGTTAGGGTTTGGAAAATGGATGGGAATGGGGTTTTTTGGGAAAGTTTTGTTGAGAGAAGAAAAAAAAAGCACATCATGGACAAACAATAATTGAAGATAAACACATCTTTGGGTACAAAGCTATCCATAAATCTTGTAAGTGACATAAAGGAAGTGCATGCACTACTGCATGCATGGTTACTGAAAAGTAAGTAGTACTTTCGACAACCGTGAATGAAAGAATGCGACAGTACAGGGCTGCAGTAATAATTATGCGTTTTCACTTGCCTATCTCTGCACTCAGAGGAACACTTCTTACATTAAATTAGGTTTAAAAAATAGCAGAAGTAAAACCTATAGAATGGCTGTAGGGATGAATTTAGAAGCAGAGATCAAAGAAATGCAGAGTCACACTCATAGAAGTTCACAGCAATAACATTATTTAAAAGATAATTTAAAAAGAACGGATACTGTATCTGTATGTTTTTGTAGTTGTCCTGTTGAATTTGGTAAGTTGCATGCATCCAACCATTCCTCTTATTAGCGGGACTCCTCCATTCCATCTGACGCTCCGTCCATCAATGTTGGTGACCAGAAGACACCCTGTCCACTGCCTGCCTGGCGGATGCTGAATTGCGGCTCACTAATGTGAAGCCTGACTTCATCCTTTTTTTCCCATTGCACAGGCTGAAACCCGGCCTGTAGTTATTGATGGAAAAACAGGAAGTGATATTAGAACACCACTGACAAATAAATATAAGGTATGTACGCTGTGTAGTGCAAAAAGTCACACTTTGAGTTTCCTAATAGACAGTACAATATTTTTGAAAGTGCCTACTCTGTCTGAGTCTCCTTTTGAAGGATAAATAAGTATGGGCAAATTAATTTAGCGCATCTTTCCCCTCAAGCTAGGTGTACTGTAAACTGTGTTTTAGAACAAAATTAGACCTTCCCAGCAGTGCTCCCAGACCCTTACTAAACCCAGTCGCAAAAATGTAGAAGACCCCCAATCAGATCTCCAAAAACGAGGCTTAGTAGAAAATGGTGACAAAACGTACTTGGAAAGTAAAGTAGGCCCAAATCCCCCCTTACCCACCATGGATTGTATTCAAACCACTTGCAAGCAAGCAAAAGTATCCATACCCAGCATTGCTCCAAGACTCGCAAACCCCCCCACAAACACCAGGAACCCCCACAAACAGCCCCCCGAAAACGGTAGAGTGAGCGAAATCTCAGAAAATGCAAAAACTTTTTCCCCAGGGATTGTCTCCAAAACACTTTCTTTTGGGTATTAGACCTTTCCAGCAATGGCCCCAGAACTGTCAACCTGGGCGAAAACAAGTTTAACCCCCCCAACATGCCAAAAGGAAAAACCCGGGAAAAGCCACACTTAAAAACTTTGGGCCTACCTGGAATTCAGTCAAAATGCGCTCTGCAACTAGGCCCTAACTCCCCTTTTCCACCATGGATTTCCTGAAAAACAAATGCAATCAACATTAGACTGTGCCAGCAGTGCTCCCAGACCCCAAAACCCACCCACAACAACCTAAAAGCCCGCCAAACAGCACCCCAAAGACAGGCAAGTGATCAAAAGCGCAAAATCTTTTTCTGCTCCGATTTTCTCCAAACCACTTTTATCCGGTATTAGACATTCCCAGCAATGGCCCCAGACCACTGCAGCCACCCTCAAAAAAGCAGAACACCCCCAAACAGGCAAAAAGCAAAAATGGGCCTACTACCTTCAATTCTGTCCAAATACGCTGTGCAGCTAGGCCCTAACTCCCCTTTTCCACAATGGATTTCCTGAAAAGCAAATGCAATCAACATTAGACTGTGCGAGAAGTGCTCCCAGACCCTAAAACCCACCCACAACAACCTAAAAGCCCGCCAAACAGCACCCCAAAGACAGGCAAGTGATCAAAAGCGCAAAATCTTTTTCTGCTCCGATTTTCTCCAAACCCCTTTTATCCGGTATTAGACCTTCCCAGCAATGGCCCCAGACCTGTCAACTCACCCGCAAAAAAGTAGAACACCACCACAATTGCAGAGTCTTTCTTCATTGGGCGTAAACCAGCTATCTGCTTTGAGGGAAATAGGAGTCTGGAGGAGGAGGAGGATAGAGGAGCATGTTCTTGTGAACTTGTGAACCTGAGGAATGCAGACTGCGGCACCTTCAAATCAATAAGCAAATAAGTGAAGAAAGTTCTGCTGATGGGCTTGTTTTTGTGGTTAGGTGATTAAAGTTTTTTTATATAGATTTTGAAAACAAAGAAAGACAGACACACAGGAATAAAAGTGAATAAGGACGAAAAAGAAAGTTAGTGATTCATTGACTCATTTTCAGGGCTCGGTGTCAGGGAAGAAGAGCTCGTCCTCAAACTCTGCTAATTCAGACGGGAGTAGGTCAGTTAACAGGGAAGAACTTCCCTCATCTAAGTTGGTGTCCTCCTCGTCTTCTTCCTGCGTGCATTCTCGTATTTTGTAATCTGGTGGTATGAAGTGCTGATTCATCTTGATCATTGTTAACCTCTCCACATTTTTGGGCGAGAGGCGGGTCCTTTTGGAAGTTACAATGCTACCAGCAGCACTGAAAACACGTTCAGAAGACACGCTTGCGAGTGGCCAACTCACATGTTTCTTCCTTTCCATCTTTTTCAAACTTAGAACACACCGCCTTCAGTCGGTGCTCTAGCATGCTCAACAATGGGTTAGCTTTTCCCAAATTACAGTCCTCCCTGCTGACTGCACGCGTGAAGACCTCATAAGGACGAAGCATGTCTGTCAGGCTTTTAACTAGGTCCCATTGCTCCACCTGTATCCTCATGTCTATCATAGGTGTACCCAGTTTAAAGAAATACTGATCGACTACAGCATACTGCTCATACAATATAGGACAGGGTATTTAGCAGATGAGGGAAATACTGGGCGCACAGCTCATTGGTAAAACGCAGTAGCTATGTTGAAGCAAAGGTGCGAATGGGTTAGAGGTAAGACCCTAGACCTCTCAAAGTTGTGTCAAAGACACAACGTGAACAATCAAAACAGGACCCACTGCACACTTATAATGAGGGTTAGAGCAAATCAGATGTCACGATGGACATTAAAGTTCGGTTTTATCAGAGGAAATAAAAGTTCGTTTTCAGCATTCAAAAAATGGGGACACCAATGTTCCGGCTCCTCTTTTATTCTTCAAACAATGCCAGCCGACACGTGTTTCGTCGCCGGGAAACACCTTTTCCCGCGACTCATCAGGGCTGGGGAGGATACAAAATTACAGGATGGAGTACATGATGTTCAAAAGACAGCAATGATGCGTACTCAATTGTGATAATCATCGGTGCGGTTGTGCAGTGTGGGTGAGAGAGTATGATCATGCAAATAACAAGAGTGGTGGTTGCATGTTACACCAACCCACATGTCACTGTGAACGGATCCGATTATTCGTGTATATGGAAGGCAAATGGACTGTGAATTTATAAGTATTGCGTGAAAAACCAAAAGAAGGTGGCTAAAAGTGCATTCGCCGATGGTCATGTGAAGACGGTAAGTGCAAGGTACAGTGCACAAACAAGGTATCATGGGATCAGTGCAATCTATGTAGCACAAACCGACCGGGGGTCGAGGACCCGTCAATAATTCCAAAAGGTTGGTGGTACGCATCCTACCTGTAGATGGTCTGTGTAGGACCAAAGGTCTGTAATGTCACAAAACGAAAGGAGACAGAGAACCATAAGGTTGTGTACGCGTGAACTGTGAGCTGTTAAATAATAATAGCACAGTGAGTGATAATTCAGATTATGTACAAGAACTCACCGCAGTGCCGGTGATAATTCCGTCCCGGCCCTGCTCGAGACCGGGTTCCTTTCAGTACAAAATGAGTCCTTGGTGTAAGAATTAAAATTTCCCCACGAGTAACCAAAGTAGCTAGAATAAAGGTAAATGCAGCCAATTAGGGTTAGCAGAGAGTGGGTCATGGGTAAAAAAACTCTGCGAAAGGACTTCACCAAACATAAATCATTTGTAGTTCATTAAAGCTCACCTTTGTTTAATGGTGACACTTGTTAAAGTGGGGATCCAATCGCTAATTCCGTCTAGACTACTAGTCAACATGTGTTGGGTGCAAATACTTGTAGTATCCTTATGCGTGACACCCTTAGGGATGAAGAAAAAGTCCACGTAGCAATGCGGGAGATGAAAGATAAAAAATGGGGGGGGGGGGGGAGAAAGGAAAAAATATAATTAAACCTTTGCCCGGTATCAAAACAAAAATGAAAATCTAAATATCAATTCAAGTGCATGGGCTAAAAGTTGGATCAGTGTTTAGAAAGTTAGTCACGGGAGACTTTCTTATAACAAAAAGGCAAAATAAGATCCCCAAATATGATCCGTCCTATGACGGACAATGGATCCTGAACGTGTCAAACAATATCGCTTGGGGATCTCGAGTAGATAGTGGCCGGGGAGTTACCTGTTGTAGATAACACGGATAACTTCCACACATTCCCACCTTTGAAGAAGAACGGTATGTATTGAAATCTTACCCGAAGTGCGGGATGCGGCGCCGGCAGAGTTAGTAAGCTCAATGGCAGTTCCGGGTGCAGTCACGTGATCTGACGACCCGGAAGCGTATTAAGTACTTCAGAGTAGAGACACCCGGATACGGGTGACTAGTGCGTCAACTTGTCATCAGGAAGTGGTAGTGTGATGCAAAATAGAGAACCAGGTTCCAAGTAACTAGTATGTCCACTCGTAATGTGGATTATGCTTATAAGTGGTTGTAACACCCTGCGCTAAGTAGCCACAGGCAGAAAAAAGTGGCATGCAAAGAAATTTTTTTGATGTTGAGTATAAAGAACGCCGTGAGTGTGAAAACCCGGTGTTGCATACACTTATGTGGAGTGTCGAGCATGCAACATTTCACAAAGTATTTTTGACAATTTCTATAAATCACGTTTTGGTATACATAAATAGAAGATTCGCAAGCTTATTTTTTCTTCTCAAACCTTTTGACAAAATTAATGGAGCATTAAAAAGATTCTGTCAGCGTTCGCAGATGCAGTCATTTTCTAAACTATGTACAATCATAGATCGAGTTTATAGTTATACAATAATTCATCAGTGGACAAATCAAAATCCCATAAGGCAAATAAAATAATATGTAGCTGATAGTAACCGAGCCTCGAATTGCCTCTATTACGGAGGAGTCCGAAACTCAGTGACCTCACGTACATTGTGTTTGAGAATTCGTAAATTGCGTTGCGTGGGATCAAATTAAAATCACAGAACCTGTTAATGAGATGAAAGACCACAAGTTCATGTAGCAATGGCAATACAAAAAGACATTTTATACATTAATTGCTGTTTGTCTCTAGGTCAGTAACAGTGTAATCGGATTAATCACCAAGGAAATATTGCATCTCCTGGTCGAAATTCAAACCCTGGTCAACCGATCGAAGACGAAGAATCCAAGTGGCCTCTTGTCGTCTGAGTTTGAGTTCCCTGTTGCCACCTCTGACACCTAAAGGGACAGTGTCTATTCCAAAGAAGGACACTTGTTTGTCGACACTCTGGTCACAGCATGCAGCCGCATGCAATGCTACTGGGTATCTGGGGTCCTGCTTGTGGATAGCCCTGATGTGTTCTGCTATTCTCTCTTTCAGTGGGCGGATGGTACTGCCTACATACATCTTCTTGCAGACACACTCAATGATGTAGACTACAAAACGTGTAGTGCAATTAATATTATCTTTGATGGTGTATCTGTTACCTGTTGTGTCATAGAATTCTTTCGTTTTGTGCTTAGCCCAACGGCACATGGAGCAAAAGCCACATTTGAAAAAACCTGAATTCTTGGTTGTGAGCCAGTTAGATGTGGTTGGCCTGGGAGTAGTAGGACTAAGTCTGGTTCTCAGAGTTCTCCCTCTTCTGTATGTGATTTGTGGATTCTCTCCTATAAACTCTTGGATACTCTTGTCGCCTCTTAGGATTTTCCAATGTTTTGTAAAGCTCTTGCGCAGCAGTCTGTTATGGCTATTGAATTCAGTTATTAATCGAATTCTATTGGGGCTAGTTTCAGTGACTATATGCTTCTTCTTGAGTGTGTCTGCTCTGGTGATTTTCTTAACACGGGTGGTGGCCCTGTCAATAAGTTCATCAGAATAACCTCTTTTTCTGAAACGTGTTTGCATTTCTCTCAAATTCTGTTCAAACTCTCTGTCATTGCTACAATTCCTGCGTGCTCTTAAAAATTCACCATAGGGGATGGTGCTAATTTGGTGAGGAGGATGGGCACTCTGTGCATGCAGGATCGCGTTACAGGCAGTGCTTTTTCTGTACAGTCTGCTGTTAATTTTGTTATCGGCAATGTAGATTTCTAAGTCAAGGAATTCAACTTTTTCTGTACTGGAACTGATGGTGAAACTCATATCCCAAGTGTTGTTGGTTAAATGTTTATGGAAATCCATTAAAAGCTTTTGTGAGCCAGACCAGATTAAAAAACAATCGTCTATGTACCTCCCCCAGAAAACTATGGAATCAACAAAAGTTGCACCCTTGATGCCCCAGATGAGGTCTTTCTCGAGGGTGCCCATGAATAGATTCGCAAAGGAGGGCGAGAATTTAGAGCCCATGGCTACGCCTTTAATCTGTTTGTACCATGAATTGTTGAACATGAATACATTGTTTTTCAGGATGAGTTCCATCATAGTCGCCAGCATATTGGTATGCTGCCACATGGTGGCAGGTCTATTGTGCAGTGCCTTAGTGACTGTTTCTAAACCAAGTTCTGGTTGGATGCTGGTGTAAAGTGCCACCACATCCAATGTTGCAAGAATGTTGCCTGATTGCCACTGTAGATCGGAGAGTAGGCTTAGAATGTGTTTGGTGTCTTGGATATAAGACGGAAGGTTATGTACAAGGGGTCCCAGAAATAGATTAACGTATTCTGCTAGTTTCTCAGTAGGTCCCCCTATACCGGATACGATGGGCCTCCCAGGAGGGAAAGGCAGATCTTTGTGTATTTTCGGTAGAGTATATAGATAGGGGAAAGTAGGTTTAAAGACTTTTAGATAAAGAAATTCATCTTCATTGAGTAGACCCTCCTCTTTCCATTGGAGAAGGTGTCTATTGATCACTGTTGTAAGGGAAGCCATAGGGTTATGATCAAGTAGTTCATAGCATGTGTTGTCATTAAGTTGCCCAAGTATCTCATCTTGATAATCTTTCTTGTTCATAACCACAATGTTCCCCCCTTTGTCCGCCTCTCTGATGACGATGTCTTGGTCTTTGGTTAGGGTATTCAGAGCGGCCCGTTCCCCTGGTGTTAAATTGTCTCTGAATCTAAAGGTATGATGGTTTCTTGCTTTGTGCATTTTGTCTAAGTCTTCTAGAACTCTTTTATGAAAGTTGTCTATGGAATTCCCCCCTGGCAAAGTTGGGATCCATTTGGATTTGGACTTAAGTCCACTAGCAATACTGTAATCGGACTCAATATTCAATTCTTCAAGTAATCTCTCCATATCGTAGGGAGTGTGTTCATTATCAGTTAAGGAGAGTAAAAGCTGAGTGGCATGCATATCATTGATTGTTAAAGTACTCGGGTCAAAATCAGTAGGAATGTTCTTGGATTGTTTATTAGACAAATTTCTATTAGAAAAATGTTTCTTAAGTTTCAAATTCCGCACAAACTTAAACAGATCAATTTTGAGTTTACAAACGTCAGTGTAAGCGTATGGATTAAAATTTAAACCTTTGCTTAGAAGGGAGATAGAGGTAGGAGATAGAGGTTTGGAGGATAAATTAATCACTTGAACATCCCCTCCCTCGTTTTCCACTATTTCGGGTTGTTCCCAGACCTGAGTTTCCTCCTGTATTGGTCTACGTTTCCCCCTTCTGCCCCTACGGGTTTTGGATTTTGTAAACGATTGCCTTTCCTGATCCGTTGTATCTCGCATAAAAAAGGTGTGCTTTCGCTATCAGTTCTATTTGAGTCATCTTCGCTGACACTGATGGTACTAAGTGATGTATTACTTGAAGAGGCAGAACTCTCCTCTACTTCTACACGTTTGTCTTTACCTTTTAGTGTGGATTTCTTGATCATGAAATCGTACTTCCTATCATAAGTAAAGATTCTGCCTTCTGCATAATCAGCCTCGTCTCTCTTTAACTGTCTGGCTTTGCGGTTCTTAATCTCATTCTGGTGTTTCAGTAGAATTTCATCTAATGTGGTGTAATTCTTTACTGTGGGTTCAGGACGGTTCAAGTCCTTAATCTCCTGTTCAAGAGTGGCAATTTCGGCTTGGAGTTACGTAACCTTCCGGTCAGAACTCTCAATTAAAATGTCCATGAGGGTGTAGGAGTTGTTGGTGAGGGAATCCTCCCATGTAGCTAGGAGATCACCATCTAGGTCGTCATAAATAGGAAAGATCTGTGCCCTTAGACCCCTTGGTATACGTCTAAGTCTAACATATTGTTTCAAGGTGGTGCCATCCCACCATCTTGAATTCTCCTGTTTTTTTAATTTCTCCAATTTAACAAACTTTTCTCTGAGACCTTCTTGCTTAGTGACACTAGGTGTGCCGCTAGTGGCAGCTCTGTGTGTTGACATACCCTTAGCCAGGTTGTCAAAGAGTTCCTCTGCTGCTTTGTCTCGGTTCATGATAAGGGATGGGAAGTGCCTATCCCTAGTAATGTGTAAGGTGACTGCGTGGCGGCCGCCCCCCTCCCAACAACGATATACAATATAGGACAGGGTATTTAGCAGATGAGGGAAATACTGGGCGCACAGCTCATTGGTAAAACGCAGTAGCTATGTTGAAGCAAAGGTGCGAATGGGTTAGAGGTAAGACCCTAGACCTCTCAAAGTTGTGTCAAAGACACAACGTGAACAATCAAAACAGGACCCACTGCACACTTATAATGAGGGTTAGAGCAAATCAGATGTCACGATGGACATTAAAGTTCGGTTTTATCAGAGGAAATAAAAGTTCGTTTTCAGCATTCAAAAAATGGGGACACCAATGTTCCGGCTCCTCTTTTATTCTTCAAACAATGCCAGCCGACACGTGTTTCGTCGCCGGGAAACACCTTTTCCCGCGATTCATCAGGGCTGGGGAGGATACAAAATTACAGGATGGAGTACATGATGTTCAAAAGACAGCAATGATGCGTACTCAATTGTGATAATCATCGGTGCGGTCGTGCAGTGTGGGTGAGAGAGTATGATCATGCAAATAACAAGAGTGGTGGTTGCATGTTACACCAACCCACACTTGTGGATAGCCCTGATGTGTTCTGCTATTCTCTCTTTCAGTGGGCGGATGGTACTGCCTACATACATCTTCTTGCAGACACACTCAATGATGTAGACTACAAAACGTGTAGTGCAATTAATATTATCTTTGATGGTGTATCTGTTACCTGTTGTGTCATAGAATTCTTTCGTTTTGTGCTTAGCCCAACGGCACATGGAGCAAAAGCCACATTTGAAAAAACCTGAATTCTTGGTTGTGAGCCAGTTAGATGTGGTTGGCCTGGGAGTAGTAGGACTAAGTCTGGTTCTTAGAGTTCTCCCTCTTCTGTATGTGATTTGTGGATTCTCTCCTATAAACTCTATCCACAAGCAGGACCCCAGATACCCAGTAGCATTGCATGCGGCTGCATGCTGTGACCAGAGTGTCGACAAACAAGTGTCCTTCTTTGGAATAGACACTGTCCCTTTAGGTGTCAGAGGTGGCAACAGGGAACTCAAACTCAGACGACAAGAGGCCACTTGGATTCTTCGTCTTCGATCGGTTGACCAGGGTTTGAATTTCGACCAGGAGATGCAATATTTCCTTGGTGATTAATCCGATTACACTGTTACTGACCTAGAGACAAACAGCAATTAATGTATAAAATGTCTTTTTGTATTGCCATTGGTACATGAACTTGTGGTCTTTCATCTCATTAACAGGTTCTGTGATTTTAATTTGATCCCACGCAACGCAATTTACGAATTCTCAAACACAATGTACGTGAGGTCACTGAGTTTCGGACTCCTCCGTAATAGAGGCAATTCGAGGCTCGGTTACTATCAGCTACATATTATTTTATTTGCCTTATGGGATTTTGATTTGTCCACTGATGAATTATTGTATAACTATAAACACGATCTATGATTGTACATAGTTTAGAAAATGACTGCATCTGCGAACGCTGACAGAATCTTTTTAATGCTCCATTAATTTTGTCAAAAGGTTTGAGAAGAAAAAATAAGCTTGCGAATCTTCTATTTATGTATACCAAAACGTGATTTATAGAAATTGTCAAAAATACTTTGTGAAATGTTGCATGCTCGACACTCCACATAAGTGTATGCAACACCGGGTTTTCACACTCACGGCGTTCTTTATACTCAACATCAAAAAAATTTCTTTGCATGCCACTTTTTTCTGCCTGTGGCTACTTAGCGCAGGGTGTTACAACCACTTATAAGCATAATCCACATTACGAGTGGACATACTAGTTACTTGGAACCTGGTTCTCTATTTTGCATCACACTACCACTTCCTGATGACAAGTTGACGCACTAGTCACCCGTATCCGGGTGTCTCTACTCTGAAGTACTTAATACGCTTCCGGGTCGTCAGATCACGTGACTGCACCCGGAACTGCCATTGAGCTTACTAACTCTGCCGGCGCCGCATCCCGCACTTCGGGTAAGATTTCAATACATACCGTTCTTCTTCAAAGGTGGGAATGTGTGGAAGTTATCCGTGTTATCTACAACAGGTAACTCCCCGGCCACTATCTACTCGAGATCCCCAAGCGATATTGTTTGACACGTTCAGGATCCATTGTCCGTCATAGGACGGATCATATTTGGGGATCTTATTTTGCCTTTTTGTTATAAGAAAGTCTCCCGTGACTAACTTTCTAAACACTGATCCAACTTTTAGCCCATGCACTTGAATTGATATTTAGATTTTCATTTTTGTTTTGATACCGGGCAAAGGTTTAATTATATTTTTTCCTTTCTCCCCCCCCCCCCATTTTTTATCTTTCATCTCCCGCATTGCTACGTGGACTTTTTCTTCATCCCTAAGGGTGTCACGCATAAGGATACTACAAGTATTTGCACCCAACACATGTTGACTAGTAGTCTAGACGGAATTAGCGATTGGATCCCCACTTTAACAAGTGTCACCATTAAACAAAGGTGAGCTTTAATGAACTACAAATGATTTATGTTTGGTGAAGTCCTTTCGCAGAGTTTTTTTACCCATGACCCACTCTCTGCTAACCCTAATCGGCTGCATTTACCTTTATTCTAGCTACTTTGGTTACTCGTGGGGAAATTTTAATTCTTACACCAAGGACTCATTTTGTACTGAAAGGAACCCGGTCTCGAGCAGGGCCGGGACGGAATTATCACCGGCACTGCGGTGAGTTCTTGTACATAATCTGAATTATCACTCACTGTGCTATTATTATTTAACAGCTCACAGTTCACGCGTACACAACCTTATGGTTCTCTGTCTCCTTTCGTTTTGTGACATTACAGACCTTTGGTCCTACACAGACCATCTACAGGTAGGATGCGTACCACCAACCTTTTGGAATTATTGACGGGTCCTCGACCCCCGGTCGGTTTGTCCTACATAGATTGCACTGATCCCATGATACCTTGTTTGTGCACTGTACCTTGCACTTACCGTCTTCACATGACCATCGGCGAATGCACTTTTAGCCACCTTCTTTTGGTTTTTCACGCAATACTTATAAATTCACAGTCCATTTGCCTTCCATATACACGAATAATCGGATCCGTTCACAGTGACATGTGGGTTGGTGTAACATGCAACCACCACTCTTGTTATTTGCATGATCATACTCTCTCACCCACACTGCACGACCGCACCGATGATTATCACAATTGAGTACGCATCATTGTTGTCTTTTGAACATCATGTACTCCATCCTGTAATTTTGTATCCTCCCCAGCCCTGATGAGTCGCGGGAAAAGGTGTTTCCCGGCGACGAAACACGTGTCGGCTGGCATTGTTTGAAGAATAAAAGAGGAGCCGGAACATTGGTGTCCCCATTTTTTGAATGCTGAAAACGAACTTTTATTTCCTCTGATAAAACCGAACTTTAATGTCCATCGTGACATCTGATTTGCTCTAACCCTCATTATAAGTGTGCAGTGGGTCCTGTTTTGATTGTTCACGTTGTGTCTTTGACACAACTTTGAGAGGTCTAGGGTCTTACCTCTAACCCATTCGCACCTTTGTTCAACATAGCTACTGCGTTTTACCAATGAGCTGTGCGCCCAGTATTTCCCTCATCTGCTAAATACCCTGTCCTATATTGTATATCGTTGTTGGGAGGGGGGCGGCCGCCACGCAGTCACCTTACACATTACTAGGGATAGGCACTTCCCATCCCTTATCATGAACCGAGACAAAGCAGCAGAGGAACTCTTTGACAATCTGGCTAAGGGTATGTCAACACACAGAGCTGCCACTAGCGGCACACCTAGTGTCACTAAGCAAGAAGGTCTCAGAGAAAAGTTTGTTAAATTGGAGAAATTAAAAAAACAGGAGAATTCAAGATGGTGGGATGGCACCACCTTGAAACAATATGTTAGACTTAGACGTATACCAAGGGGTCTAAGGGCACAGATCTTTCCTATTTATGACGACCTAGATGGTGATCTCGTAGCTAAATGGGAGGATTCCCTCACCAACAACTCCTACACCCTCATGGACATTTTAATTGAGAGTTCTGACCGGAAGGTTACGAAACTCCAAGCTGAAATTGCCACTCTTGAACAGGAGATTAAGGACTTGAACCGTCCTGAACCCACAGTAAAGAATTACACCACATTAGATGAAATTCTACTGAAACACCAGAATGAGATTAAGAACCGCAAAGCCAGACAGTTAAAGAGAGACGAGGCTGATTATGCAGAAGGCAGAATCTTTACTTATGATAGGAAGTACGATTTCATGATCAAGAAATCCACACTAAAAGGTAAAGACAAACGTGTAGAAGTAGAGGCGAGTTCTGCCTCTTCAAGTAATACATCACTTAGTACCATCAGTGTCAGCGAAGATGACTCAAATAGAACTGATAGCGAAAGCACACCTTTTTTATGCGAGATACAACGGATCAGGAAAGGCAATCGTTTACAAAATCCAAAACCCGTAGGGGCAGAAGGGGGAAACGTAGACGAATACAGGAGGAAACTCAGGTCTGGGAACAACCCGAAATAGTGGAAAACGAGGGAGGGGATGTTCAAGTGATTAATTTATCCTCCAAACCTCTATCTCCTACCTCTATCTCCCTTCTAAGCAAAGGTTTAAATTTTAATCCATACGCTTACACTGACGTTTGTAAACTCAAAATTGATCTGTTTAAGTTTGTGCGGAATTTGAAACTTAAGAAACATTTTTCTAATAGAAATTTGTCTAATAAACAATCCAAGAACATTCCTACTGATTTTGACCCGAGTACTTTAACAATCAATGATATGCATGCCACTCAGCTTTTACTCTCCTTAACTGATGATGAACACACTCCCTACGATATGGAGAGATTACTTGAAGAATTGAATATTGAGTCCGATTACAGTATTGCTAGTGGACTTAAGTCCAAATCCAAATGGATCCCAACTTTGCCAGGGGGGAATTCCATAGACAACTTTCATAAAAGAGTTCTAGAAGACTTAGACAAAATGGACAAAGCAAGAAACCATCATACCTTTAGATTCAGAGACAATTTAACACCAGGGGAACGGGCCGCTCTGAATACCCTAACCAAAGACCAAGACATCGTCATCAGAGAGGCGGACAAAGGGGGGAACATTGTGGTTATGAACAAGAAAGATTATCAAGATGAGATACTTGGGCAACTTAATGACAACACATGCTATGAACTACTTGATCATAACCCTATGGCTTCCCTTACAACAGTGATCAATAGACACCTTCTCCAATGGAAAGAGGAGGGTCTACTCAATGAAGACGAATTTCTTTATCTAAAAGTCTTTAAACCTACTTTCCCCTATCTATATACTCTACCGAAAATACACAAAGATCTGCCTTTCCCTCCTGGGAGGCCCATCGTATCCGGTATAGGGGGACCTACTGAGAAACTAGCAGAATACGTTGATCTATTTCTGGGACCCCTTGTACATAACCTTCCGTCTTATATCCAAGACACCAAACACATTCTAAGCCTACTCTCCGATCTACAGTGGCAATCAGGCAACATTCTTGCAACATTGGATGTGGTGGCACTTTACACCAGCATCGAACCAGAACTTGGTTTAGAAACAGTCACTAAGGCACTGCACAATAGACCTGCCACCATGTGGCAGCATACCAATATGCTGGCGACTATGATGGAACTCATCCTGAAAAACAATGTATTCATGTTCAACAATTCATGGTACAAACAGATTAAAGGCGTAGCCATGGGCTCTAAATTCTCGCCCTCCTTTGCGAATCTATTCATGGGCGCCCTCGAGAAAGACCTCTTCTGGGGCATCAAGGGTGCAACTTTTGTTTATTCCATAGTTTTCTGGGGGAGGTACATAGACGATTGTTTTTTAATCTGGTCTGGCTCACAAAAGCTTTTAATGGATTTCCACAAACATTTGAACAACAACACTTGGGATATGAGTTTCACCATCAGTTCCAGTACAGAAAAAGTTGAATTCCTTGACTTAGAAATCTACATTGCCGATAACAAAATTAACAGCAGACTGTACAGAAAAAGCACTGCCTGTAACGCGATCCTGCATGCACAGAGTGCCCATCCTCCTCACCAAATTAGCACCATCCCCTATGGTGAATTTTTAAGAGCACGCAGGAATTGTAGCAATGACAGAGAGTTTGAACAGAATTTGAGAGAAATGCAAACACGTTTCAGAAAAAGAGGTTATTCTGATGAACTTATTGACAGGGCCACCACCCGTGTTAAGAAAATCACCAGAGCAGACACACTCAAGAAGAAGCATATAGTCACTGAAACTAGCCCCAATAGAATTCGATTAATAACTGAATTCAATAGCCATAACAATCTGCTGCGCAAGAGCTTTACAAAACATTGGAAAATCCTAAGAGGCGACAAGAGTATCCAAGAGTTTATAGGAGAGAATCCACAAATCACATACAGAAGAGGGAGAACTCTGAGAACCAGACTTAGTCCTACTACTCCCAGGCCAACCACATCTAACTGGCTCACAACCAAGAATTCATGTTTTTTCAAATGTGGCTTTTGCTCCATGTGCCGTTGGGCTAAGCACAAAACGAAAGAATTCTATGACACAACAGGTAACAGATACACCATCAAAGATAATATTAATTGCACTACACGTTTTGTAGTCTACATCATTGAGTGTGTCTGCAAGAAGATGTATGTAGGCAGTACCATCCGCCCACTGAAAGAGAGAATAGCAGAACACATCAGGGCTATCCACAAGCAGGACCCCAGATACCCAGTAGCATTGCATGCAGCTGCATGCTGTGACCAGAGTGTCGACAAACAAGTGTCCGTCTTTGGAATAGACACTGTCCCTTTAGGTGTCAGAGGTGGCAACAGGGAACTCAAACTCAGACGACAAGAGGCCACTTGGATTCTTCGTCTTCGATCGGTTGACCAGGGTTTGAATTTCGACCAGGAGATGCAATATTTCCTTGGTGATTAATCCGATTACACTGTTACTGACCTAGAGACAAACAGCAATTAATGTATAAAATGTCTTTTTGTATTGCCATTGCTACATGAACTTGTGGTCTTTCATCTCATTAACAGGTTCTGTGATTTTAATTTGATCCCACGCAACGCAATTTACGAATTCTCAAACACAATGTACGTGAGGTCACTGAGATTCGGACTCCTCCGTAATAGAGGCAATTCGAGGCTCGGTTACTATCAGCTACATAATATTTTATTTGCCTTATGGGATTTTGATTTGTCCACTGATGAATTATTGTATAACTATAAACTCGATCTATGATTGTACATAGTTTAGAAAATGACTGCATCTGCGAACGCTGACAGAATCTTTTTACTGCTCCATTAATTTTGTCAAAAGGTTTGAGAAGAAAAAATAAGCTTGCGAATCTTCTATTTATGTATACCAAAACGTGATTTATAGAAATTGTCAAAAATACTTTGTGAAATGTTGCATGCTCGACACTCCACATAAGTGTATGCAACACCGGGTTTTCACACTCACGGCGTTCTTTATACTCAACATCAAAAAATTTTCTTTGCATGCCACTTTTTTCTGCCTGTGGCTACTTAGCGCAGGGTGTTACAACCACTTATAAGCATAATCCACATTACGAGGGGACATACTAGTTACTTGGAACCTGGTTCTCTATTTTGCATCACACTACCACTTCCTGATGACAAGTTGACGCACTAGTCACCCGTATCCGGGTGTCTCTACTCTGAAGTACTTAATACGCTTCCGGGTCGTCAGATCACGTGACTGCACCCGGAACTGCCATTGAGCTTACTAACTCTGCCGGCGCCGCATCCCGCACTTCGGGTAAGATTTCAATACATACCGTTCTTCTTCAAAGGTGGGAATGTGTGGAAGTTATCCGTGTTATCTACAACAGGTAACTCCCCGGCCACTATCTACTCGAGATCCCCAAGCGATATTGTTTGACACGTTCAGGATCCATTGTCCGTCATAGGACGGATCATATTTGGGGATCTTATTTTGCCTTTTTGTTATAAGAAAGTCTCCCGTGACTAACTTTCTAAACACTGATCCAACTTTTAGCCCATGCACTTGAATTGATATTTAGATTTTCATTTTTGTTTTGATACCGGGCAAAGGTTTAATTATATTTTTTCCTTTCTCCCCCCCCCCCATTTTTTATCTTTCATCTCCCGCATTGCTACGTGGACTTTTTCTTCATCCCTAAGGGTGTCACGCATAAGGATACTACAAGTATTTGCACCCAACACATTGTCACCATTAAACAAAGGTGAGCTTTAATGAACTACAAATGATTTATGTTTGGTGAAGTCCTTTCGCAGAGTTTTTTTACCCATGACCCACTCTCTGCTAACCCTAATCGGCTGCATTTACCTTTATTCTAGCTACTTTGGTTACTCGTGGGGAAATTTTAATTCTTACACCAAGGACTCATTTTGTACTGAAAGGAACCCGGTCTCGAGCAGGGCCGGGACGGAATTATCACCGGCACTGCGGTGAGTTCTTGTACATAATCTGAATTATCACTCAATGTGCTATTATTATTTAACAGCTCACAGTTCACGCGTACACAACCTTATGGTTCTCTGTCTCCTTTCGTTTTGTGACATTACAGACCTTTGGTCCTACACAGACCATCTACAGGTAGGATGCGTACCACCAACCTTTTGGAATTATTGACGGGTCCTCGACCCCCGGTCGGTTTGTCCTACATAGATTGCACTGATCCCATGATACCTTGTTTGTGCACTGTACCTTGCACTTACCGTCTTCACATGACCATCGGCGAATGCACTTTTAGCCACCTTCTTTTGGTTTTTCACGCAATACTTATAAATTCACAGTCCATTTGCCTTCCATATACACGAATAATCGGATCCGTTCACAGTGACATGTGGGTTGGTGTAACATGCAACCACCACTCTTGTTATTTGCATGATCATACTCTCTCACCCACACTGCACGACCGCACCGATGATTATCACAATTGAGTACGCATCATTGCTGTCTTTTGAACATCATGTACTCCATCCTGTAATTTTGTATCCTCCCCAGCCCTGATGAGTCGCGGGAAAAGGTGTTTCCCGGCGACGAAACACGTGTCGGCTGGCATTGTTTGAAGAATAAAAGAGGAGCCGGAACATTGGTGTCCCCATTTTTTGAATGCTGAAAACGAACTTTTATTTCCTCTGATAAAACCGAACTTTAATGTCCATCGTGACATCTGATTTGCTCTAACCCTCATTATAAGTGTGCAGTGGGTCCTGTTTTGATTGTTCACGTTGTGTCTTTGACACAACTTTGAGAGGTCTAGGGTCTTACCTCTAAACCATTCGCACCTTTGCTTCAACATAGCTACTGCGTTTTACCAATGAGCTGTGCGCCCAGTATTTCCCTCATCTGCTAAATACCCTGTCCTATATTGTATATCGTTGTTGGGAGGGGGGCGGCCGCCACGCAGTCACCTTACACATTACTAGGGATAGGCACTTCCCATCCCTTATCATGAACCGAGACAAAGCAGCAGAGGAACTCTTTGACAACCTGGCTAAGGGTATGTCAACACACAGAGCTGCCACTAGCGGCACACCTAGTGTCACTAGGCAAGAAGGTCTCAGAGAAAAGTTTGTTAAATTGGAGAAATTAATAAAAAACAGGAGAATTCAAGATGGTGGGATGGCACCACCTTGAAACAATATGTTAGACTTAGACGTATACCAAGGGGTCTAAGGGCACAGATCTTTCCTATTTATGACGACCTAGATGGTGATCTCCTAGCTAAATGGGAGGATTCCCTCACCAACAACTCCTACACCCTCATGGACATTTTAATTGAGAGTTCTGACCGGAAGGTTACGAAACTCCAAGCCGAAATTGCCACTCTTGAACAGGAGATTAAGGACTTGAACCGTCCTGAACCCACAGTAAAGAATTACACCACATTAGATGAAATTCTACTGAAACACCAGAATGAGATTAAGAACCGCAAAGCCAGACAGTTAAAGAGAGACGAGGCTGATTATGCAGAAGGCAGAATCTTTACTTATGATAGGAAGTACGATTTCATGATCAAGAAATCCACACTAAAAGGTAAAGACAAACGTGTAGAAGTAGAGGCGAGTTCTGCCTCTTCAAGTAATACATCACTTAGTACCATCAGTGTCAGCGAAGATGACTCAAATAGAACTGATAGCGAAAGCACACCTTTTTTATGCGAGATACAACGGATCAGGAAAGGCAATCGTTTACAAAATCCAAAACCCGTAGGGGCAGAAGGGGGAAACGTAGACCAATACAGGAGGAAACTCAGGTCTGGGAACAACCCGAAATAGTGGAAAACGAGGGAGGGGATGTTCAAGTGATTAATTTATCCTCCAAACCTCTATCTCCTACCTCTATCTCCCTTCTAAGCAAAGGTTTAAATTTTAATCCATACGCTTACACTGACGTTTGTAAACACAAAATTGATCTGTTTAAGTTTGTGCGGAATTTGAAACTTAAGAAACATTTTTCTAATAGAAATTTGTCTAATAAACAATCCAAGAACATTCCTACTGATTTTGACCCGAGTACTTTAACAATCAATGATATGCATGCCACTCAGCTTTTACTCTCCTTAACTGATGATGAACACACTCCCTACGATATGGAGAGATTACTTGAAGAATTGAATATTGAATCCGATTACAGTATTGCTATGAGAACTTAAGTCCAAATCCAAATGGATCCCAACTTTGCCAGGGGGGAATTCCATAGACAACTTTCATAAAAGAGTTCTAGAAGACTTAGACAAAATGGACAAAGCAAGAAACCATCATACCTTTAGATTCAGAGACAATTTAACACCAGGGGAACGGGCCGCTCTGAATACCCTAACCAAAGACCAAGACATCGTCATCAGAGAGGCGGACAAAGGGGGGAACATTGTGGTTATGAACAAGAAAGATTATCAAGATGAGATACTTGGGCAACTTAATGACAACACATGCTATGAACTACTTGATCATAACCCTATGGCTTCCCTTACAACAGTGATCAATAGACACCTTCACCAATGGAAAGAGGAGGGTCTACTCAATGAAGACGAATTTCTTTATCTAAAAGTCTTTAAACCTACTTTCCCCTATCTATATACTCTACCGAAAATACACAACGATCTGCCTTTCCCTCCTGGGAGGCCCATCGTATCCGGTATAGGGGGACCTACTGAGAAACTAGCAGAATACGTTGATCTATTTCTGGGACCCCTTGTACATAACCTTCCGTCTTATATCCAAGACACCAAACACATTCTAAGCCTACTCTCCGATCTACAGTGGCAATCAGGCAACATTCTTGCAACATTGGATGTGGTGGCACTTTACACCAGCATCCAACCAGAACTTGGTTTAGAAACAGTCACTAAGGCACTGCACAATAGACCTGCCACCATGTGGCAGCATACCAATATGCTGGCGACTATGATGGAACTCATCCTGAAAAACAATGTATTCATGTTCAACAATTCATGGTACAAACAGATTAAAGGCGTAGCCATGGGCTCTAAATTCTCGCCCTCCTTTGCGAATCTATTCATGGGCGCCCTCGAGAAAGACCTCATCTGGGGCATCAAGGGTGCAACTTTTGTTGATTCCATAGTTTTCTGGGGGAGGTACATAGACGATTGTTTTTTAATCTGGTCTGGCTCACAAAAGCTTTTAATGGATTTCCACAAACATTTGAACAACAACACTTGGGATATGAGTTTCACCATCAGTTCCAGTACAGAAAAAGTTGAATTCCTTGACTTAGAAATCTACATTGCCGATAACAAAATTAACAGCAGACTGTACAGAAAAAGCACTGCCTGTAACGCGATCCTGCATGCACAGAGTGCCCATCCTCCTCACCAAATTAGCACCATCCCCTATGGTGAATTTTTAAGAGCACGCAGGAATTGTAGCAATGACAGAGAGTTTGAACAGAATTTGAGAGAAATGCAAACACGTTTCAGAAAAAGAGGTTATTCTGATGAACTTATTGACAGGGCCACCACCCGTGTTAAGAAAATCACCAGAGCAGACACACTCAAGAAGAAGCATATAGTCACTGAAACTAGCCCCAATAGAATTCGATTAATAACTGAATTCAATAGCCATAACAGACTGCTGCGCAAGAGCTTTACGAAACATTGGAAAATCCTAAGAGGCGACAAGAGTTTATAGGAGAGAATCCACAAATCACATACAGAAGAGGGAGAACTCTGAGAACCAGACTTAGTCCTACTACTCCCAGGCCAACCACATCTAACTGGCTCACAACCAAGAATTCAGGTTTTTTCAAATGTGGCTTTTGCTCCATGTGCCGTTGGGCTAAGCACAAAACGAAAGAATTCTATGACACAACAGGTAACAGATACACCATCAAAGATAATATTAATTGCACTACACGTTTTGTAGTCTACATCATTGAGTGTGTCTGCAAGAAGATGTATGTAGGCAGTACCATCCGCCCACTGAAAGAGAGAATAGCAGAACACATCAGGGCTATCCACAAGCAGGACCCCAGATACCCAGTAGCATTGCATGCGGCTGCATGCTGTGACCAGAGTGTCGACAAACAAGTGTCCTTCTTTGGAATAGACACTGTCCCTTTATGTGTCAGAGGTGGCAACAGGGAACTCAAACTCAGACGACAAGAGGCCACTTGGATTCTTTGTCTTCGATCGGTTGACCAGGGTTTGAATTTCGACCAGGAGATGCAATATTTCCTTGGTGATTAATCCGATTACACTGTTACTGACCTAGAGACAAACAGCAATTAATGTATAAAATGTCTTTTTGTATTGCCATTGCTACATGAACTTGTGGTCTTTCATCTCATTAACAGGTTCTGTGATTTTAATTTGATCCCACGCAACGCAATTTACGAATTCTCAAACACAATGTACGTGAGGTCACTGAGTCACGGACTCCTCCTTAATAGAGGCAATTCGAGGCTCGGTTACTATCAGCTACATATTATTTTATTTGCCTTATGGGATTTTGATTTGTCCACTGATGAATTATTGTATAACTATAAACTCGATCTATGATTGTACATAGTTTAGAAAATGACTGCATCTGCGAACGCTGACAGAATCTTTTTAATGCTCCATTAATTTTGTCAAAAGGTTTGAGAAGAAAAAATAAGCTTGCGAATCTTCTATTTATGTATACCAAAACGTGATTTATAGAAATTGTCAAAAATACTTTGTGAAATGTTGCATGCTCGACACTCCACATAAGTGTATGCAACACCGGGTTTTCACACTCACGGCGTTCTTTATACTCAACATCAAAAAAAATTATTTTCATGCCACTTTTTTCTGCCTGTGGCTACTTAGCGCAGGGTGTTACAACCACTTATAAGCATAATCCACATTACGAGTGGACATACTAGTTACTTGGAACCTGGTTCTCTATTTTGCATCACACTACCACTTCCTGATGACAAGTTGACGCACTAGTCACCCGTATCCGGGTGTCTCTACTCTGAAGTACTTAATACGCTTCCGGGTCGTCAGATCACGTGACTGCACCCGGAACTGCCATTGAGCTTACTAACTCTGCCGGCGCCGCATCCCGCACTTCGGGTAAGATTTCAATACATACCGTTCTTCTTCAAAGGTGGGAATGTGTGGAAGTTATCCGTGTTATCTACAACAGGTAATTCCCCGGCCACTATCTACTCGAGATCCCCAAGCGATATTGTTTGACATGTTCAGGATCCATTGTCCGTCATAGGACGGATCATATTTGGGGATCTTATTTTGCCTTTTTGTTATAAGAAAGTCTCCCGTGACTAACTTTCTAAACACTGATCCAACTTTTAGCCCATGCACTTGAATTGATATTTAGATTTTCATTTTTGTTTTGATACCGGGCAAAGGTTTAATTATATTTTTTCCTTTCTCCCCCCCCCCCCCCCCATTTTTTATCTTTCATCTCCCGCATTGCTACGTGGACTTTTTCTTCATCCCTAAGGGTGTCACGCATAAGGATACTACAAGTATTTGCACCCAACACATGTTGACTAGTAGTCTAGACGGAATTAGCGATTGGATCCCCACTTTAACAAGTGTCACCAATAAACAAAGGTGAGCTTTAATGAACTACAAATGATTTATGTTTGGTGAAGTCCTTTCGCAGAGTTTTTTTACCCATGACCCACTCTCTGCTAACCCTAATCGGCTGCATTTACCTTTATTCTAGCTACTTTGGTTACTCGTGGGGAAATTTTAATTCTTACACCAAGGACTCATTTTGTACTGAAAGGAACCCGGTCTCGAGCAGGGCCGGGACGGAATTATCACCGGCACTGCGGTGAGTTCTTGTACATAATCTGAATTATCACTCACTGTGCTATTATTATTTAACAGCTCACAGTTCACGCGTACACAACCTTATGGTTCTCTGTCTCCTTTCGTTTTGTGACATTACAGACCTTTGGTCCTACACAGACCATCTACAGGTAGGATGCGTACCACCAACCTTTTGGAATTATTGACGGGTCCTCGACCCCCGGTCGGTTTGTCCTACATAGATTGCACTGATCCCATGATACCTTGTTTGTGCACTGTACCTTGCACTTACCGTCTTCACATGACCATCGGCGAATGCACTTTTAGCCACCTTCTTTTGGTTTTTCACGCAATACTTATAAATTCACAGTCCATTTGCCTTCCATATACACGAATAATCGGATCCGTTCACAGTGACATGTGGGTTGGTGTAACATGCAACCACCAATCTTGTTATTTGCATGATCATACTCTCTCACCCACACTGCACGACCGCACCGATGATTATCACAATTGAGTACGCATCATTGCTGTCTTTTGAACATCATGTACTCCATCCTGTAATTTTGTATCCTCCCCAGCCCTGATGAGTCGCGGGAAAAGGTGTTTCCCGGCGACGAAACACGTGTCGGCTGGCATTGTTTGAAGAATAAAAGAGGAGCCGGAACATTGGTGTCCCCATTTTTTGAATGCTGAAAACGAACTTTTATTTCCTCTGATAAAACCGAACTTTAATGTCCATCGTGACATCTGATTTGCTCTAACCCTCATTATAAGTGTGCAGTGGGTCCTGTTTTTACAGCATACTTCTCATACAGACGCTCAAGCATGTAGAAGGTTGAGTTCCAACGTGTTGCCACCTCCTGGATGAGTGCTTTCACTGGCAATTTACATTCATGTTGCAGGCACCTCAGCTGCTTCCGGGCCTTAAAAGAATGGTTGAAATGTGTGCACATTCTTCGGCACGTGGTCAGTAACTCGGAGACTGGACTTTCTTCACTCAAGAATTTTTTAACAACCTGGTTTATACAGTGCGCTAGACACGGCACTCTGAAATAGTTACCCATATCCATGGCCTTAACTACATTGGCACCATTATCCGTGGAAACAACCAATCATGCGTTTTCTTGGGGACAGCCATTCAAAGACCTTTGTGTTAAACTCATGCAAAATGTTTTCTCCTGTATGACTTTTCTCCATGGCAAACATGGCTATTCTTGCATGTTTCCGAGCAGCTTTATAAACTTTGTCCAAGTCAACACCTGCGTTTATCTTTGCTTTAACCCCTGAAAAAGAGACCCAGTGTGCAGTGATGCACATGTAATCAGTGGCTGCGCAACTGGTCCACATGTCTGTTGTCAGATGTATAGTGTGAACAGCACTCTTCTGCAAAGCTGCCCCAATCACCTCCAGCACATCTTCATGTAGTACTGGAACCGCAACTCTGGCAAAATAGAACCGGCTAGGAACCTTCCATTTAGGGCAGAGCGTTGCCACCATTTCAAGAAAACCCACCCCTTCCACAAAAGAAAAAGGGAGAAGGTCCAGCGCTAGCATTTTAGCCAGCTTAGTGTTATACAGACGCTCCATTGGGTGGTTGCGTTCATATGGCGCTTCTGAAAACAACATGCTTCTAATGGTGGGCTAGACCATTTTACGGGATGATGATGACTTCTGCGACCCAGTTACGCTCAGTGATGATGAACTTTTTCGCATTGGTGTCTCACTCTCTCCCACACTCTTAGTGTGGCTCATATATCTTGCAGGGGGTGTGGGTGGGGGGTAATGGGTGTAACTGAATAAATGTTTGACCCTTCTTCCTCCTCGTCATCAGCAGATGAAACATCAACGGATACAATTTGTTGACTTGCAATTCGGGCATCCTTGATCTCCCTTAGGTGCGCATGCCATTTGACAGTGTGCTGTCTCTCAAGATGACCTCTCTGGCCTCCGGTACCATAGTTGGTACCAAGCTTACCACGACTAACTCGAACCTTACAAATTGTACAAATGGCTATGTTTTCCCTTGTTGGGCTAACACTAAAGAAGTCCCAAACTGCGGACTTCAAATGTCTGTGGGGGGTGGAGGAGGCGATACTGGGAATACTGCTAATGCCAGATGAACTGGAGGATGTGTGTTGCCGAAATTTAGTACGTTGTCCACTTACAGCACCACTAATTGAGGAAATGGAGGTCGAGGTGGATGGAGGTCCCTTCTGGCAAGAAAATATGGAAGCATGTAGGTGGTGGTGTACTAGTTAACTGCATTTGTAGTGGTGGTCCCATTCCCACGTCGCCATCATCATCATCACGCTCACCAGCATTTCGGGCTAGGGTTAAAATGTCTGTTTGCTGTATGTCTGCTGAGGCTGGAGTGACGTGTATGATGACTGCGTCGTCGTCGTGAGAGTCTTCATCAGCAGGAGTATACGCCACTTCTTGTTCAGCGTCATCATCACACTCCATAACTCTGAGGCTTTCGGGGACCTTCCTTTTACGCTTAGCTACCTTTGTCAGATCATGGTGTGCCTCACTCTCAGACGGCCGTGGTGGTTCCCAAGTTACATCTATATCATCAGAAGGAAGGGGGCTTGAAGAAGAAGTAGACACCATCCTTGATCTTTTCCTTGCTGGGGATCTGGAAGACAATGAATCATCAGGAGGAGTGGCTTCCTCATGTGATACCTCGGCTTGAATGTCGATTTCCTGATGTGCCCCTACTTCGGGAGGAACAACTATTGTGGGCACTTGTACCGCTCCATGCACCTCTGCTTGCTCCTCTCCTTGCGCCGCCTCTCCTTCCACATGTACTTGGGCTTGTACTTGCACATGTGGTTGTTGTTGCGGCTGTGGTTGTTGAACACTCGTCAGATGAGTTACAACAACCTGTGTTGATTGAGGGATGCTGCTACTTTCTTGCGATGAGCCAACATCACTGGTCGATGGTGATTGAACAACTATACTGGCTGCCTCTGCAGCACTCAAGGGCTTGGACCTAACTTGGCGTGGTGTTGGTGGCACTGAGCCCAATGGAGCGGAGGTGCTGCTCCCAGCTTGGTCCCCAGCAGACCCCGCTGCTGCTGCAGGCGTACTTTTTTTCCCCAAAAAATACGGCGGTCAGCACACCAGTCTCCTTGGTAAGTGGCGCCACTTGCTTCTTCTGCTCCTTACTGGCAACTTTCTTGCTAGAGGAGCTACGGGGAACTTTTTTTGGGGCCATCTTCTTCAGATTTCAGAACAGCAGGCCGCAGTTGCACAAGTTGCAGAGTTGTCTGTGACCACACGTGACGTTGTGCTGCACACACCGCAGCAGGACTTTTTCCTGGCACTGATGAGGAACGATGAGGCTGATGATTCGTCTTTCTGCACCTAAAAGCAAACAAAGCCAGAGGAACATCAGTTAAATAAATGTTGCATATGTAGCGCTTCAATTAATAGTTTGCAAGTAAGCATTTTTATTATACCCACCCCCCAAAATGGAAAGACCAATAAAATGCACCACTGACAGAGTACCCCTGGGCATAATGGATGAAGCATGGCAGACTGGGTGCAGGCCTATGACAGAACAAAGCACACTGCCTGGCTTCAAAATTGCCCCTAGACCCCCACCCACATGGCCAGGCCCTGCCTGGACCAGGCCTCAAAATGGCCCGCACCCACATGGCCATGCCCCACCAACACCCCAAAAAATAAAAAAACACACAAAAATCACCACAATCTAATGCCATCCATGCCCTCCATGATCTTTACATTAAAGAGACCCCACAGAAAGACTAGGCCCATTCACCACTGGGTACCCCTGGGCATAATGGATGAAAGCAAGGCACATTGGATGCAGGCCTATGGCACAAAGCACACTGCCTGGATTCAAAATGGCCCCTTCACCCCCACCACTTGTCCCTGGACCAGGCCTCAAAATGGCCCCCACCCACATGGCCATGCCCCATCAACACCCCAAAAAATCGAAAACACACAAAAATCACCACAATCCAATGCCATCCATGCCCTCCATGATCTTTACATTCAAGACACCCCACAGAAAGACTAGGCCCATGCACCACTGAGTACCCCTGGGCAAAAGGCCCCAACAACAGCCAAAAAATCGAAAAACACACAAAAATCACCTCAATCCAATGCCATCCATGCACTCCATGATGTTTACATTAAAGAGACCACACAGAAAGACTAGGCCCATGCACCACTGGGTACCCCTGGGCATAATGGATGAAAGCAAGGCACATTGGATGCAGGCCTATGGCACAAAGCACACTGTCTGGATTCAAAATGGCCCCTTCACCCCCACCACATGGCCCTGGACCAGGCCTCAAAATGGCCCCCACCCACATGGCCATGCCCCATCAACAGCCCAAAAAATCGTAAAACACACAAAACTCACCACAGTCCAATGCCATCCATGCCCTCCATGATGTTAACATTAAAGAGACCCCACAGAAAGACTAGGCACATTCTCCACTGGGTACCCCTGGGCATAATGGATGAAAGCAAGGCACATTGGATGCAGGCCTATGGCACAAAGCGCACTGCCTGGATTCAAAATGGCTCCTTCACCCCCACCACATGGCCCTGGACCAGGCCTCAAAATGCCCCCCACCCACATGGCCATGCCCCATCAACACCCCAAAAAATCGAAAAACACACAAACATCATCACAATCCAATGCCATCCATGATGTTTACATTAAAGAGAACCCACAGAAAGACTAGGCCCATGCACCACTGGGTACCCCTGTGCATAATGGATGAAAGCAAGGCACATTGGATGCAGGCCTATGGCACAAAGCACACTGCCTGGATTCAAAATGACCCCTTCACCCCCACTACATGGCCCTGGACCAGGCCTCAAAATGCCCCCCACCCACATGGCCATGCCCCATCAACACCCCAAAAAATCAAAAAACACACTAAAATCACCACAATCCAATGCCATCCATGCCCTCCATGATGTTTACATTAAAGAGACCACACAGAAAGACTAGGCCCATGCACCACTGGGTACCCCTGGGCATAATGGATGAAAGCAAGGCACATTGGATGCAGGCCTATGGCACAAAGCACACTGCCTGGATTCAAAATGGCCCCTTCACCCCCACCACATGGCCAGGCCCTGCCTGGACCAGGCCTCAAAATGGCCCCCACCCACATGGCCATGCCCAATCAACACCCCGAAAAATCGAAAACACACAAAAATCACCATAATCCAATGCCATCCATGCCCTCCATGATGTTTACATTCAAGAAACCCCACAGAAAGACTAGGCCAATGCACCACTGAGTACCCCTGGGCAAAAGGCCCCAACAACATTAGCCAAAAAAACACACAAAAAGCACCACAATCCAATGCCATCCATGCCCTCCATGATCTTTACATTCTAGACACCCCACAGAAAGACTAGGCCCATGCACCACTGAGTACCCCTGGGCAAAAGGCCCCAACAACAGCCAAAAAATCGAAAACCACACAAAAATCACCACAATCCAATGCCATCCATGCCCTCCATGATGTTTACATTAAAGAGACCCCACAGAAAGACAAGGCCCATGCACCACTGAGTACCCCTGGGCAAAAGGCCCCAACAACAGCCAAAAAAAAAAAAAAACACACAGAAATCACCACAATCCAATGCCATTCATGCCCTCCATGATGTTTACATTAAAGAGACCCCACAGAAAGACTAGGCCCATGCACCACTGAGTACCCCTGGGCAAAAGGCCCCAACAACATCAAAAAAATCGAAAAACACACAAAAATCACCACAATCCAATGCCATCCATGCCCTAAATGATGTTGAAATTCAACAAAACAGTTGCATCATGCACCCATAACTAACCCTGGTCCTACTGGATACTGTGGCTACCCACAATATATTTTATTTAATGTTCTGAAAAAGTACCAAAATTGTAGTTGCAGCAACTGTAATGCCCCAAACAAACAACATCAACTTACTTGTGAAATTTCTAATCCAAAAGTGATCCAAAGAAAGTCAAAAAGGCCTCAAATCCAAATATCCAGCAGCATCCACAAAAAGTAATCCTTCCAGGTCAAGATCCAAATCAAAGTGACCAGGACATGAACAAAGCACTGGGAGGAGCCTGCTGGACGGGAACGGGAAGTTTGAGACTGTGGGGCACTTCCTTTCTCCCACATCCCCCCAAAATGGACTCCTTGCAAAAAAAAGTGCAGGCAAATGTCAACCTGAGGAGTTATTCTGATAAAAATCATAATTTTCAAGGTTTATGCTGTCTGCTGGTGGATTTCTTGTGTGAAATTGCAAATTTTGCAATCTTGCAATTGCGAGATTGTCGCTGCCCGCCGCGTCTACGTGTTCGCAAGTGTTTACTCCCGCGATGCGTGATCACGGGCCTTTATGACGTACTCGCGTTGCCAAACTCTCGCTGTGCAAGGTGGCAAGCTGCGATGATGTAATCGCGGTCGACAAACTCCCGCGGGATCCCGCAGCAAGATCCAAAATGGCGCAGCACACGCAAACATGGAGAAAAACAACTCTTCAAACGCTGAATAACGGTAAGTGAACGCTGCGCACCGCAAAATTGTATTGTATTCCATTTGGGAAGTGCAACCAAGCAAAAAATCCTCTTCGCGCGGATTTGCGAATTTTCGGCAAATTCGCGAGAGTTCGCGGATTGCGAATTTGCGGAAAATCCGCAAAATCCGCGACCGGAACTGATTTTACGCACACGCTTAATTCATAGTAAATAAAAATGCAATTTAAAAAGTTGACAATCGTAATAAAATATCATTTAGATAACAATTTCATTAAAACATCGCAGGGTCCGTCAATTCGCCTAATGGCAGTAATAGAATCATAGCAATGATTTTTTTGACAGAACTCCAGGGCGCGAAGCTTCAGCAAAACATAGAGTGCAAGGTGCATAATTAAAAAGGTCACTCCAGCCATAGGGTAGGTGGTTTGCTGCGTTGAAACAGCATGCGCTTCCTGGAGTAAATTGGGTTCAAATAAAATCAGATAAAAATTTGGGATCACCGAAATAATATCGAGTGACAAAATATCGACCTTCAAAAATATCGTTGACAAAATATAGACTGTCAAAATATCGACTTTCTATGTACAAACAGGTAAGTACAAAAATATCGAGTTTTAAATATCGTTTACAAAAATATAGTTGTAAAAAATATCGACTAATAAAAACAATGTTTAATTACATTAATATAAAAAATTAATTACTAAAATATACTTAACAATACTTAAAATAACTTTTAATAATTAATGAAAGTAAAAAAATAATATTTTTTTATTCATATTTCTTAAAACATATATATATATAGTAACACAATTTAATTAAATAATAGCCAATATTATTAACGTAGAAATACAAAAGAGTAAAAATTACTATTCCCACTCCAGTGGGTGCAACAGTAGGGAAAGCGTTGGATAGCGTAGGGGTTAAAATTACTATTCCCACTCCAAAGAGTGCAACAGTGGATATATGACGTTACAACGCAACTTTTACAACGCACTACCATTACAATGAAATTTTTACAACGCAAAAACTATTACAACGCATGTTTTTACAACGCATGTTTTTACAACGCAGATACCTTTACAACGCATACCATTACAACGTAAGTATTGGTAAGTATATAATAATTTATTGTAATAGTTTTTGCGTTGTAAAAGTTTCATTGTAATGGTAGTGCGTTGTAAAAGTTGCGTTGTAAAAGATGTTTCCCGCAACAGTAGGGAAAGCGTTGGATAGCGTAGGGGTTAAAATTACTATTCCCACTCCAGTGGGTGCAACAGTAGGTAAAGCGTTGGATAGCGTAAGGGTTAAAATTACTATTTCCACTCCAGTGGGTGCAACATTAGAGAAAGTAAATACTTCATATATTAATAAATAAATTACAAAATAATATCAATATAAATTTATTTAAAAATGATTAACTATTTAATATAACATAATAATTAATATATTAAAATTACTAATTAACTATAAATATTTCAATTAGTTACCTATTAATACTAATTTATAACGAATTACCAATTATTTATTTGATAATTAAAAATTAATTTACAATTATTTAATATTAAATACAATTAAATAAATGTTATTATTTCATTAATTATTATTAAATTACTTCCCACTCTATTCCCCTATAAACCCACAACCCGCTACAGGAAATAAATAATTTAATTTAACATAATTAGCAATTAATCAATTAAATTAAATTAATTACCAATTAAATTTTAATTAATTAACAAATATTTTTTAATTAACAATTAATTAAATATTACTACCAATTATTAAATTTACATATTTAATTTATTATAATTAAATTACTTCCCACCCTATTCCCCTATAAACCCACAACCCGCTACAGGAAATAAATTATTTACATTTACATAATTAGCAATTAATCAATTAAATTAAATTAATTACCAATTACATTTAAATAATTAACAAATATTATTTAATTACCAATTAATTAAATATTACTACCAATTAATAAATTTACATATTTAATTTAATTAATTATAATTAAATTACTTCCCACCCTATTCCCCTATAAACCCACAACCCGCTACAGGAAATAAATTATTTACATTTACATAATTAGCAATTAATCAATTAAATTAAATTAATTACCAATTACATTTAAATAATTAACAAATATTATTTAATTACCAATTAATTAAATATTACTACCAATTAATAAATTTACATATTTAATTTAATTAATTATAATTAAATTACTTCCCACCCTATTCCCCTATAAACCCACAACCCGCTACAGAATAAAATTACACAATAATTAAAAAAAATCATTAATTAAAAATAATTATAACATAAAATGACACTTTTCACACATATTATAACATGAAAAAACACTATAAATAATTAAATATTATTTAAAAAACGATATTTTTTACTATCTAGATTATATACTTGGATATTTTCACTTTCTATATTATTTACAGTCGATATTACTTCACTTACCTTAAAAACGATATTTTGGCTGTCTATATTCTGTCCTGTCGATATTTTGTCCAAACGAAATTTCAAACTCGATATTCTGTCCAAACGATATTTTGGAGTCGATAATATGTAATTTGGCATTTGAACAGGACAATGTCAAAATGAGAATCCCAATTTAGGTGTCGATTCCGATCCGGTAAAAAGCGCTCCGATTTGCAGGTCGGAGCGTTTTTCCCCGTACGAATCGCACCCGTAGGCGTCCCCGTACGATTCAGCAAGTACGATCACAAATAAATGCGTGACTCCGTACGACTCGTAAAAAACACCGTACAAATCGAAAATCCATACGAATTGCAGTCGGCTGACGCACCACGCAGCGTCCGTACGTAAATAGACCGCGCCTTCCGACCCAGGAAGTACGATCCGTGTCGAACACACTCCGTACGGCTCTTTTGCTACGAGAGCTCAAAACTACCGTAAACCCACACTCCGGCAAACCCGGCACCCGGTACACGACAAGCAAGACATGAACGCCATCGTCCGTGTCATCCCTATCCTGTACGCCCACCACCTCGTATATAGAAACCGACGACGGCGCAGAAGGTGAGTACAACGAACTCCAACATACCTGTACGTGTTGCCATACGGGCACATCTCCATTGCACGACTGTCATGTCTGGGTACATTGCACCACACACTCCCGCACAACACCAGTGTCATACGGAGACGTACCGCACCTACGTCATCGACTTCGGGGTAGGGTACGTCACCGCACCCCACCAGTGTTATACGTGCCGCATGTACGTCATCCAGCTCGGGGTACGGTACGTCACCGCACAACACCAGTGTCATACGGAGACGTACCGCACCTACGTCATCGACTTCGGGGTACGGTACGTCACCGCACCCCACCAGTGTTATACGTGCCGCATGTACGTCATCCAGCTCGGGGTACGGTACGTCACCGCACAACACCAGTGTCATACGGAGACGTACCGCACCTACGTCATCGACTTCGGGGTACGGTACGTCACCGCACCCCACCAGTGTTATACGTGCCGCATGTACGTCATCCAGCTCGGGGTACGGTACGTCACCGCACAACACCAGTGTCATACGGAGACGTACCGCACCTACGTCATCGACTTCAGGGTACGGTACGTCACCGCACCCCACCAGTGTCATACGTGCCGCATGTACGTCATCCAGCTCGGGGTACGGTACGTCACCGCACAACACCAGTGTCATACGGAGACGTACCGCACCTACGTCATCGACTTCGGGGTACGGTACGTCACCGCACCCCACCAGTGTCATACGTGCCGCATGTACGTCATCCAGCTCGGGGTACGGTACGTCACCGCACAACACCAGTGTCATACGGAGACGTACCGCACCTACGTCATCGACTTCGGGGTACGGTACGTCACCGCACCCCACCAGTGTCATACGTGCCGCATGTACGTCATCCAGCTCGGGGTACGGTACGTCACCGCACAACACCAGTGTCATACGGAGACGTACCGCACCTACGTCATCGACTTCGGGGTACGGTACGTCACCGCACCCCACCAGTGTTATACGTGCCGCATGTACGTCATCGAGCTCGATGTACTCATCCAGCTCACCGCACAACACCAGTGCAATAGACGTGTGGGACATACGTCTGCCAAGTAATTGTATGTGTAAGTATGAGAGTGTGTGTCTGAGACCCCCCCCCCTGGCCACCTGTGCCCAGCATCAGAGTGTGTGTATGGCTAAACCCCCCCCACTGCCCACCACTGCCCCGCATCAGAGTGCCCAGCATCAGAGTGCCCAGCATCAGAGTGCCCACCACTGCCCAGCATCAGAGTGCCCAGCATCAGAGTGCCCACCACTGCCCAGCATCAGAGTGCCCAGCATCAGAGTGCCCACCACTGCCCAGCATCAGAGTGCCCAGCATCAGAGTGCCCCCCACTGCCCCGCATCAGAGTGCCCAGCATCAGAGTGCCCAGCATCAGAGTGCCCACCACTGCCCAGCATCAGAGTGCCCAGCATCAGAGTGCCCACCACTGCCCAGCATCAGAGTGCCCAGCATCAGAGTGCCCACCACTGCCCCGCATCAGAGTGCCCAGCATCAGAGTGCCCACCACTGCCCAGCATCAGAGTGCCCCGCATCAGAGTGCCCAGCATCAGAGTGCCCACCACTGCCCAGCATCAGAGTGCCCAGCATCAGAGTGCCCACCACTGCCCAGCATCAGAGAGCCCAGCATCAGAGTGCCCACCACTGCCCAGCATCAGAGTGCCCAGCATCAGAGTGCCCACCACTGCCCCGAATCAGAGTGCCCAGCATCAGAGTGCCCAGCATCAGAGTGCCCACCACTGCCCAGCATCAGAGTGCCCAGCATCAGAGTGCCCACCACTGCCCAGCATCAGAGTGCCCAGCATCAGAGTGCCCACCACTGCCCCGCATCAGAGTGCCCAGCATCAGAGTGCCCAGCATCAGAGTGCCCAGCATCAGAGTGCCCACCACTGCCCAGCATCAGAGAGCCCAGCATCAGAGTGCCCACCACTGCCCCACATCAGAGTGCCCAGCATCAGAGTGCCCACCACTGCCCAGCATCAGAGTGCCCCGCATCAGAGTGCCCAGCATCAGAGTGCCCACCACTGCCCAGCATCAGAGTGCCCAGCATCAGAGTGCCCACCACTGCCCCGCATCAGAGTGCCCAGCATCAGAGTGCCCAGCATCAGAGTGCCCAGCATCAGAGTGCCCACCACTGCCCAGCATCAGAGAGCCCAGCATCAGAGTGCCCACCACTGCCCCGCATCAGAGTGCCCAGCATCAGAGTGCCCACCACTGCCCAGCATCAGAGTGCCCCGCATCAGAGTGCCCAGCATCAGAGTGCCCACCACTGCCCAGCATCAGAGTGCCCAGCATCAGAGTGCCCAGCATCAGAGTGCCCACCACTGCCCAGCATCAGAGTGCCCAGCATCAGAGTGCCCAGCATCAGAGTGCCCACCACTGCCCCGCATCAGAGTGCCCAGCATCAGAGTGCCCAGCATCAGAGTGCCCACCACTGCCCCGCATCAGAGTGCCCAGCATCAGAGTGCCCACCACTGCCCAGCATCAGAGTGCCCCGCATCAGAGTGCCCAGCATCAGAGTGCCCACCACTGCCCAGCATCAGAGTGCCCAGCATCAGAGTGCCCAGCATCAGAGTGCCCACCACTGCCCAGCATCAGAGTGCCCAGCATCAGAGTGCCCAGCATCAGAGTGCCCAGCATCAGAGTGCCCACCACTGCCCCGCATCAGAGTGCCCAGCATCAGAGTGCCCAGCATCAGAGTGCCCACCACTGCCCAGCATCAGAGTGCCCAGCATCAGAGTGCCCACCACTGCCCAGCATCAGAGTGCCCAGCATCAGAGTGCCCACCACTGCCCCGCATCAGAGTGCCCAGCATCAGAGTGCCCAGCATCAGAGTGCCCACCACTGCCCAGCATCAGAGAGCCCAGCATCAGAGTGCCCACCACTGCCCAGCTCGTACATCATAAACATACCATTGTCAACCTCATTACCCTCAGGAGATAGACACATTTTAGTATACCTAAATGTGAACATCACACCAGCTCCCAGGCACCCAGCAGTCACAGACATCATCACACAAACTACAAATCTGAAAAGCAAAAATTAGCTTTATTCAGCGGAATCACAAAATAAAAGCAAATGAGAGTCCTCGCTCATTAAAGGCCAATGGCCAGTCCAATAGAGTCTCAGCAATAGCTTGTGCCTCCATGGGTGTCATCTCACCCAAACCTGCCTGCACATGGCGTTTAATCAGCTGTGCTGACTACGGGGGCACCATCTGTGGAATCCTCCGGCACCGCATGGACAGGAGAGGGAAGGACAGGTGGAGTGGGTGCAGGTGTAGTGGATTCATCCACACTGGTTGGGGCATCGCCGAAAGTAGATTCAAAAACCTGGCTGCACACCTCAGCCAGGGCGGAAAAACTACCACCTGAACCCGGGGACACATTGGGGGTGGAGGTACAGGGCTGTGAGTCAGTCCTACTGGGTGTGTGGATGTGTGTGTGAGGTGTCTCCCCTCTCCCTGTGGGTGTGCCTACTTGCCCTTGAGACTGTGTGCGTGGAGCTTTGAGCTTCTTATGCTGTGTGTGTGCGCTGGGTGTGTCTGACCTGTGGCGTGTGCGTGTATGCTGTGTAGGTATGTGAGAGGCAGAGGTGGATGGCTCCGAAGGATGGGGGGGGACAGATGCTGCTGGGTGTACATAGCTGCCGTCAGCGTTGATTCAATGGCAGCCACACTCCGACGCAGATCAGACATGGCTGATGACATGCCCTCCATGAACGACACCACCTGTGTAATCAGTTGTGTATGTCCATGGAGGACAGACAGCATGGATGCCTGACCTACTGCAATCTGCCGGAGTAGGTCCACTGTCTCAGCACTGAGGGCAGCAGGGGACACAGGGGCAGGGGCTGCGGTGCCGGGAACAAAGGAGACACGGGGGCTAGCACGGACCCTAGGCACACCAAGGAGTGGGAGGTTGGAGATGGGACTGGAGGAGGGGAGGGCAGCCAAAGATGTATGAGTGACCATTGCTGCATATTCCCCCCCCTCCTGAGAGTCTGTCTCGGATTCGTCGGCATGGTACGATGTGTCAGTCACATGTCGTGCGGCCTGTAGACTCTCCTCCCACTCTGTGCCACTGCCTCCCTCTGACACCTCCCAGCAGGTGGCACTGTTGGTGTGTCCCTCCGCCTGGTCCGCACCTCTGTCTCCTCCAGATTCAGATGATGATGCTGTGAGCAAGGAGAAGAATGAAAACATATCAGTCACCTGTACACATCAGACATATCAGCTGCAAATCATATGGCCTCTTTCGTCAACATGGCATGCATCATGAGTCACATGACACATAACTCTTCATAATGACAATTCTACTTGTGGAGAAATGTCAGAGACACACAGCTCAATGTAAGGTAGGAGACAAGGTATAGGCAAGGAAAATACTTGTATGAGAGACACAATCATGATCCACTGCCTGACAACAGGATAGCTGATGATGCATAACAGTTCATTAGCCAACCCTGCCACCCAAATCAAGACCTGGTCATGTTTGATTCGCTTTGACTCTGTGCCACATTAGAAAAGTCCTGGGCAAACTGCCATGTGATGCCATCCTGGGACCTGAAACAAGTCTTCCATCACCTCACACTGCCATCACCGCTTAGTACATCCAAAGTCACATTGTGTGGCAAACCATCAATACTATGTACAAAGAACATGCCACAGATGTAGAGAATATGCACACACGCACTGCCCAGTGTGAGTATGCAGAAGTCCAAAATATAGCACATGTACATTGTGCACCTGCAGCTAACACAAGATAATTAGAAAGTGTACCATGGACAAAGGCCACTGAGGCTGACTTGTGCACAAAACACTTGTTGAGACTCAAGAACAGTGCCACAATATGAAGAAGGGCAGACATAGTGCACATGTGGTGCTACATTTAAGGTACGAACAGGTGTCACATACCCCCCTACAACATGAAGATGTGCAAAGGAAGATGCAACTTGAGACACTGCACCATAGGAGTACATGTCAAAAACAAGCATTAGCCAAAGCAAACCTCTACTGTGGAGTAGGGCAAGGCATGTAAAGAAGCAGCTGCTGACAGAGGGACAATCGAATTCCAATGCATGAACTGCCTGTCTGACTACACCACTCAAACTATGGGAGTGTGACCATGCTGTAGAGCTCATCAGGTACCATTTCTCACACACATGACTACAAACAGACATGTACCTACCCCCTTCGTGCTGCTGTCCCTCCTGCAACGGCCTATGGAGGTCTGGGAACACCACTTCCAGGACCCGGAGCATGTTGGGGGTGAGTTGGCGGCTGCCGCCATGCCGGCGTGGAGCTTCCAGCTTCAGCTGGACTCGGGCGATGCGGCGGCTCCAGCACCGGATGTCCTGCCACCTCTTCTTTATGTTTCCCCCTCACTCCGGACAGCCCTGGCGATGTCCACCCAGATTTCACCCTTCTCATAGGCAGATACCTGTCACAAATGTAAAGTTACAGAACATCAGTATACCTGGTGCATGTTCCCAAGACACCCATATGTCCACAAAATACATGATGACAATAGGGCAACGTATGGCACACACATTAGCATATTTGTCCAGGAGTATGTGGCCTGTGTGCTAACAAAACTGCTTAGCATGACATAGTAAATCTACAGATTCCATGAGGGCTGTAAAACACTCTTTGAGCATGACACTCACTGAACAAGATATGCTATATCTGGGTGCAATGCAGCACGTGACATGCTGTCACACACCACACTACAACAAATAACTCTCTTCTAACAACACTGTGCACCCTGGCACTCACTCACAACAACATTGCATCTATCCAGTATTACTACACAGTGGCTATGATGTCACACACACAACAGGTGCACACTCCAAGGTATTGCACACATCACTCACCTGATCCTCTAGTCTCCCATACAGCTTGCTGAAGTTTGGCAGGAGGGCATCCAGAAGGGCCTTGTTCTCACCATCAGTGAATGCAGGTGCCCTCTCCATGTTCAGCTAATCAGGGCCAGAGGATTCAGAGACAGCAGCTGTGGTTAGCACACCAATGTTGTGCAGGCAAGTGCCCTCCCACAGCCACATGCTGCCTTATATCTGTGCTGCAGAGGGTCTGTGAGTCCAAGGAGTAGTGTGTGATAGGCCACCATAATTTGCATCCTATGTTCCATCCAATCACATCACACCTAAGCCCATGACACACATATGCATGGTTTGAAAATAGAGCCAGAGCTGAACAACAACTTTCGCAACATTGTATACTTTTTCCTAACTGAATCTTCCAGGACACCTGTAGGAGTGGAAAAAACTCCGTATCCATGACAACCTGGTTGCATTTGGAACAGTACACTGTTCCCCTAGTTGTTCCCTATGCATTTTTTAAAATCCACACACAAGTACGGTGACATTGCCATTGCCAATGCTACACATTGAATGGTGTAACGATGCGTACACAGGCCCGTACCATTGGGGTACGCTCAGCTTGCGTAGAGCCTAAAGGCGATAGGGAAACGATGCGTACACAGGCCCGTACCATTGGGGTACGCTCAGCTCGCATAGAGCCTAAAGGCGATAGGGAAACGATGCATACACAGGCACGTACCATTGGGGTACGCTCAGCTCGCGTAGAGCCTAAAGGCGATAGGGAAACGATGCGTACACACGCCCGTACCATTGGGGTACGCTCAGCTCGCGTAGAGCCTAAAGGCGATAGGGAAACGATGCATACACAGGCACGTACCATTGGGGTACGCTCAGCTCGCGTAGAGCCTAAAGGCGATAGGGAAACGATGCGTACACACGCCCGTACCATTGGGGTACGCTCAGCTCGCGTAGAGCCTAAAGGCGATAGGGAAACGATGCATACACAGGCACATACCATTGGGGTACGCTCAGCTCGCGTAGAGCCTAAAGGCGATAGGGAAACGATGCGTACACACGCCCGTACCATTGGGGTACGCTCAGCTCGCGTAGAGCCTAAAGGCGATAGGGAAACGATGCGTACACACGCCCGTACCATTGGGGTACGCTCAGCTCGCGTAGAGCCTAAAGGCGATAGGGAAACGATGCATACACAGGCACGTACCATTGGGGTACGCTCAGCTCGCGTAGAGCCTAAAGGCGATAGGGAAACGATGCATACACAGGCACGTACCATTGGGGTACGCTCAGCTCGCGTAGAGCCTAAAGGCGATAGGGAAACGATGCGTACACACGCCCATACCATTGGGGTACGCTCAGCTCGCGTAGAGCCTAAAGGCGATAGGGAAACGATGCGTACACACGCCCGTACCATTGGGGTACGCTCAGCTCGCGTAGAGCCTAAAGGCGATAGGGAAACGATGCATACACAGGCACGTACCATTGGGGTACGCTCAGCTCGCGTAGAGCCTAAAGGCGATAGGGAAACGATGCGTACACACGCCCGTACCATTGGGGTACGCTCAGCTCGCGTAGAGCCTAAAGGCGAGAGGGAAACGATGCGTACACAGGCCCGTACCATTGGGGTACGCTCAGCTCGCGTAGAGCCTAAAGGCGATAGGGAAACGATGCATACACAGGCATGTACCATTGGGGTACGCTCAGCTCGTGTAGAGCCTAAAGGCGATAGGGAAACGATGCGTACACACGCCCGTACCATTGGGGTACGCTCAGCTCGCGTAGAGCCTAAAGGCGATAGGGAAACGATGCGTACACACGCCCGTACCATTGGGGTACGCTCAGCTCGCGTAGAGCCTAAAGGCGATAGGGAAACGATGCGTACACACGCCCGTACCATTGGGGTACGCTCAGCTCGCGTAGAGCCTAAAGGCGATAGGGAAACGATGCGTACACAGGCCCGTACCATTGGGGTACATTGAGTCAGACATGGTCAAGTGAACGATTGTGTAGGCTGCGTCCCTGTCCACCTTCATGTCACCATTGGCAGAGTCACACTAGGAAATCACACAGCAGGGATGTAGTCTACACTCATGTCAACCATGTGGATGCATACATCAGCATGGCACACATACATCAGTATGTGCCAGGTTTGGCAGACATTGAAGAAGCACAGGGATTGTGACCCTGTGCCTCAGTTGATGTGTAAATAGCTTGCACAACATGTCATCATTCATGATGCACATGTGCATCACATGCATTCAACAATTTCAACACGATTAACGTGTGCAACATGTAGCGAGGCACATGAACACTCGAATGGGCCACAATTCAGTACAGGGAACTGCCACATGATGACAGGAACATGCCCACTGTCACAGAGGTGTCATAGCCGCACAGCATGACCCTGTGTGACCACGTCATGTGTGTGCCTTGTGCTACATTGTGCATGCTGTTAGCATATGCCATGAAGAGGTCAGTAAAGTATTACTCACCTCAGAATATCCACACATGTCATCCTGGACATGGCAATTTCCGTAATACCGTACACTTGTGTGTTGGTGTGTAATTCCTCTGGCTCTGCAAGTATCCTTGGCGTTGTGTCTGCCCTGATGACGTTATCTGAGTAGTCATATGTCACCTCTGCGTCCACACGTCAGGTCCTCTGTGTGTTTCTCAACACCAACGCAGGTCTGGTCTAAGTTAAAGCTTACACATTTTGTACCCTAAATCATTGTACTAACACTTCAGAACATTTACCTTTTATTGTCATACTCAAGACCGTGCCAATAGGGATGTCACTTACAAAGCCTGTGAGGAATGAAAAGGCCTCATGTTGGTGAGTGACCCTCACCGTCTGTGTCTCCACGGTTTTCACGTCAGGCACAACAACAAGAGCTGCTCCAATTGCGGGGAGCTGACATATGAATCCAGGTGTGATATGTCCCACAAGCCACTTAGACTCCAGCAGGTGGCACAGCAGCACAATAGCTCATGGTTGGGATGTAGGACCAGTGCATGTGTGTGGGTGTGGAGACATGTGAGCCCCTCATTAGTACATCATTCCCCAGGCGAAACTCGTCAGGTAAACAACAAAAGTCAGAGATGTGTAATTGCATTGACAAATAACCATGATGCAAGTGCAATGCTGCATGGGATTAGGGTGACGGCGACCACACGGCTCCATCAGAATAGCAGCCATCATAGCCAGCACCACGACCTACGGTCCCAGCCCTGCATGTGACACAGGAGGAGTAAGTGCACTTCCTCATGTCCATGATGTCCCTCACCCCGGCCAGTGACTCCGCATCAGCTTCTGGCCCACCGTACCCGTCAGGGGGCAGTTGCGCCTCAGTTGATATGCCCCTGACGCCATCATTCGCTGAGTGACGGACGCAGGCGGTGCATACGTCCCAGAACCGCTGTGACAGACATGATCGGAATGTTCATCCAGGTCCCCGCTGGTTCAACTCACAACCTCACTGCCAGATCTCCCCCAGGTGTCAGCCGTGGCGCCATTCTGGGGTGGTGCTGGCCCCGATAACACACACTGTACGGCTCCGCCGTGGTAACTGTGTGGCAGAACACCGCTCTTAATGCTGCATGGGAATGTAAACATCAATGAGCTGGCCACACCTCATTACAATTGGCGCAAATGAGTATTGGGAGGGTCAAGAAGACCCACTGGCACGTGAGTGTCAGTCCCAACACCACAGGACAGGTGGACTGGGGGATGCGAGTGTTGTGGACACCTAGCCAGACACAGGTGATGTCTCAACTCAAAAGATGTATTTGGATGATTTGGTAACGTTCAGTGTAGTGTTTATGTGGGCGGTTGTAACCATGGCCCTTCATCTCCCTGTTGTTGCGGTGAGGACCAACTAGTCACTCAGGTCCTTCAACTACACTAACGCTACGCTGAGCCTCTGCAGGCCTATCTTGATGAGAGTACTGTATGTATATTTGCAAGCATGTACAGCCACGCAGCATGTTTGTCTGTACATAGGCACGTTGTCAGACCCCCACTGCCCTACCCGGACTGGCCATGTTCCCTGTCCTACCACCCCATCCCAGGAAGCATCTGCATGCAGCCCTCAATACCACAGAACACATTCACATTACCTACGCTGTAGAGGGTATCCAAGAGGTACAGGCACTACGCAAAGATGTCATCATCCTCCCTGACTCTGGGAGTGATGTTTAGCTACTTGACATGCATCTTTGCCTGCTACCCACACTCTCTGTGGGATATGTTTGTGTAACAGCTGCCAGTGTATGCGTTGTAGGTAAGGCCAAAACGTGGCCACGCCCTTGTCGGATGCCAATCAACAACACTAGTTTTGTTCCGGTGTGGCCTGGATAGCCACCACTCACTGGTCAGATCGATGACACCCAGGGAGGCTAATTAGTCCTAAGCTATGTATGTATTGAAATGTGACACTTTGCTACTGCCTACTGTTCCTTACAGATATTGGTTCACAAAAGGTAAGTAATTAGTCCTTGAAAGTACTGTGCATCTGCTGTAGGAGCATCTATGTTGTGTCCTTGCTGTGATGGCAGGGTGACTAATGTACACACACCATGCCACGTGTGTAAATGACCCGTTCACATGTGTGATGGCATTACAGACCGTCAGTGACAAATGTTATTATCATGCTGTATGATGATGGTCATGTAATTGTCACTGAAAGTACACACCGCGACATGACTAAGGCTGAACAGTGCAAAAGATTGCACATGTGGTGTGTGTGTATTGCAGTCTGCCATCTGGGTGTGCAGACAACCTCCTACTGACATTGACATGACGTGTCTCACTGACATGATACATTGTCATGGTCACTTAGACCTGTACATCTGAAGGCTTGTATGCATGTCACATCCATTCCACACACTACAGGTATTTACCTTCGCCACGGAGGAGTGTGTGGGAGCTGGCATCTGTGTGTATCCCACACCACACTCCAAATTGTCTACATTATTTGAAGAGGTGTTGCTTGTGCCATGTACATTGTTATAGTCTTAGTCAGACAGTTGTAGACATTTCCTTAAAATTGTGTCTTGCAGGGCACCCCCTCTGGAAAGGCCGTTGCCTGACTTGGAAGCCATGAGGGAGCGCAACTGCATCCGTCGATATCGCTTCGGCCGACAGTTGATCAAGGACCTGACGGGCAGGCTTGAGGCTCACCTACAACCACGCCACAGGTATCCAAGTGCACTGACACCCAAGGTGAAGGTGATGGCAGCCCTCCATTTCTTTGCCACAGGTACCTTCCAATTTACCATAGCTGATGTGGGAGGGATGTCTCAGACCATGTTTAGCCGGGTATTGAGTGATGTTTTGGGAGCAATGTTGCTCCACCTTGATGATTTCATTACATTCCCTACTCCAGAAGAGTTGACAGATGTCAAGGGGCAATTCTATGGCCTGGGCCGTATGCCACATGTAATTGGTGCAATTGATGGTACACATGTTACTCTTGTCCCACCACAGGCTCAGGAGCAAGCGTATCGCAACAGGAAACACTACCACTCGATAAATGCCCTGGTGGTGTGTCTTGCCAACATGATTATCTCACATGTTTGTGCACGTTATCCAGGATCGTGCCACGATGCTTTCATCATGAGGCGTAGCAGGGTACCACAGATGATGCTGCAGCTGCACAACCACCGGGCATGTCTAGTTGGTGAGTATACACTGTGAGCTCTGTATGTCAGTATGTCACAACTTCATGATCTGCATCATATGATTCACTCTTGTACATGTTGTCAAATTGCAGGAGACGCTGGATATCCAAACATGCCGTGGCTAATGACTCCGCTACGCAACCCCAGGACAGCTGCAGACCAGCGTTACAACAATGCACATGTGAAGACCAGGCAGGTGATCGAACGGACCTTTGGACTCCTGAAGAGCCGCTTCAGGTGCCTGGACAAGACAGGCGGAGCCCTCCAATACAGCCCACGCAAGGTGTGTGACATCTTCACCGTGTGCTGCATGCTACACAACATGGCAGTGGAGAAGGCTGTGCCACTCTACCTGGATCCTGATGAGCTGGAACATCCGCCCGTTGAGGATGAAGGCCTTGGCCAGGATGCCAGTGATGAGGAGGGTGAAGATGATATCCGCGGTCACCTCATCCGCAACTTCTTTTCATGATGGTGAGTCCTTTCATCTTTTCAGTAAAAGATGGACTATAGAGTAGCATGGGTAGCATGCTATGTATGCAACAGACTGTAAGTAAGATCAATTGGATGTGTGTTGTGCTGTGTCACATGTTCAGTTGGAATGCTACACACATACGTGCTATGAGTGCACTCGGAATGTACAGGTGTCATACTACATCTGGCTATTCAACTGACATTGACAAAATGACATTATACCGACCGTGACCCCTTGTGTGCCACTCTCATCCACAGCTCGCCCTGCCTGTTGTCCGTTGGGGTACATCGTGGTCATCCTGCTACTGCTCATTATGATTGCAACGTCAGCCACATCAACGGAGCATGCTTGAACATGTGGAGGAGTCAATTTGGGTAAGGACTCATATGAGGCTGTTTAGCATTGGTATGTGTAGAAATGTGTGGTACATGTTCATGTGCATGTGGTGTCATCTTGCATACATGCTACTCCATTATGTACCTCATGACATGTATGGCCACTCCCATGACAGGATAGTCACCCCCTTCTGTCATCTGTTGTACTTTGATACTCTGGTGAATGCATCAATGTGTGTAGACATTGCCACAGCAACATTGCACATACCATGGCATGACATTGTGTCAGAGGTCACAACCACGGACTCTGTGGGGGATTGCAGCCTCCCTGTGTGCATTAGAATGTGACTGGATCCTCACCTCCAGCTTGTGGGCCAGTCCAGTGTGATTACCATGAAACCATGTGGTGTTGGTGTTGCCCAGTGTATGTTCCACATCTTAAGACAACTGTCCCGTGAATCAGTTAACATGGATGCATTGCCCCTTGCAGCAGTATATCATGTCACTGTCATGTCGTTACCTCAGTGCAGGTTGAGAATACTGCTACGCCAGCCTTCACAGTGAGTAGCCGTGATGTTTAGATGCACATGATGCCATGTATGTTTAGCATGACAAAGTAAAAAGTGTGAAAGATGCATATGTGAATTTCTGTGTAGCACCAGTGGAGTGCGGTCATTCACATGAATCTCTGGTCGCCGGCACCATGACTGTGCTATGGTAGGGTCTGATTATGTAGCTTGGATGGACATCACTTGCCCTTCATATTTGTTGTACATGCATATCATGTTTAGCATTGTGATGCATACTTGCCACACCAAAACACTGGCTACAGAGTGCCTTCATTGCATGTCGATCATTAACTTCCTCATCATATGTGATACTAACAGCTGTAGTGGGTTTGCTCAAGTTAGCTTACAGGGCCCTTATGGCTGACCAATATCACATACAGACTTTAGAGTTAGCGGTAGTTGGATTTCCATATGTTTCCATTTGTTACTGAGGTCTACCTCATCTGTGCCTGGGAATGTGTTTATACTACATAGATCTTTTTGCATGGGTGCTCACTTGTGAGCGTTACACATGACTCTAATGGATGACAGACTGTCCCAGTTTTTATGTGTCTGTGTCACAGCATTGAATCTGATGTGATGGCATGATTCATCATCATTATTTGTCACCAGACAGTACACTTCACAGGTGTGACTGGTACAGTGTAGCTAATGAGGTTTTTGATGTGTCTGTGACATGAGAATGTTGTCCTAATGCTTAATTGCCTCTGTTTCAGGTCTCCCTCCCAGCAGTTCCCATCCTCTCCTTCCCTCGCCTGATCACCCTTTTGTGTCTGTTGTTTGTACTCAGACCAATGGGCTATTTGGAGGTGGAACCCTTAGAGCATCACACCAGTCTGATGAAGGAAGGTACGGCCACTCGTTGACAGCCTTGTAGGTATTCGTAAAGCGGCATTACAGGTGACATCATGATTAGTGTAATTTGGACTTATTGACAATGCACATGTATGATTGTGATAGCTCCATGGGCTCACAATGTAGATTATCATGTTGTGCATGACGTCTGACTCCTACAGAATATAGTGCCTGCTTGTGGCTCTACACACATGTCCGTCTAATGTGCACATATACTATTTTGAACTTAGTTACCTCATGCTTGTTAGGTGTGTAACTGTGTATTGTCCACACGCATGGGGTGGGTGACGGCTAGAATACTATGTTGTGTGTGAGGTACATGTCTTTGTCGGTGCAGTTTTCCTTTGAACATACTAGCTCTTGTATACACCTGCAGACGCTGTGTGTCTTGTGCCCCACTTGACCGTAAGGGCCCTGATCCACTGACTGTGATGTGTGGTGTTTACTGTGCCATTTAGTTGTCAGTGATCCTGAGTGAGGCAGACACTCCTGCCTTCACATCCACATGTCACTTTGTGCATTGCGGCTGCCCTTGTGTTATGTGTTTGTTTAGCAATTAGTCACACCCCTCCTGCCGTCATTTATTCACTCATTGCTGCAGCTGCATACACAGCCAACATGCAGCGCACACCATCCATTAATAGAGCATGCTCCGGCCACCCTACACACAGACAACACCAGACATTCACCCTCGTGCTATGAAAATGCTGTGTACTCAGCCATAGCTGCTGCTATGCGTGTGTGTGCAACACATACTGGCACAACTATGCAGATTCACATGACATTGGGTCTACGTACCACCAGGTCATGTGGCGTGTCCAACACACACACACCTTACATAGGCACACTATTGTACAGTGTTAGCTTGTCAACACCACTAGATCCAAAAACTGTTAGCTTACAGTCACGTGCCAGAACACAACATGCTCACACCACTTCAACATTGCTGTCACAGTCAGTCAAGTTGGCACATGGGACACACACCATGACCCTGTCTCTTGGGTGTGGTGTGATTTGGCCGTTCCGGGGTTGGTATTTGTCTGGTGTGTGTTGTTTTTCTGTATGCGTTGCTCCCATTACAGTAGTATAGTACTTGTAGCTCCATAGGGGTAGGTCACCTAATCAGGTGTGCTTGTGTAGAGTGCTCCAGCCCATTGCCCACAGTCTGTCCTGCCACCGTCATCCTGTGCGGCATTAATCACATACACAGTAATGCATCATGCTGATGGTATCTCACATACCTGAGGACACAGTTGTAGGTACTCCCTACATGGACTACTACTTTTGTGACACTGACATGTACTCCTCAAAGTGACTCTCCTGGGCCTGCCTGTGCTAGCTGTTTGGGATTCAATCCCCCCTCCAGCATTGACTGTCCCACACAGGTGTGTCTTACCATCCATGTATGTAGTTTGTGGAAATTTCTGACCAATGTGTGTCCTCACTCAGATTCTGATCCTAGTGTGTGGATGACTGCTGTTTGTTGTATACCTTGCATTTATTACATTTGCTGACACATATACATGTATGCTGTTTCAAAGATTACTCACCAAATGTGTATGATGTTTACATTATTTATTGGGTGCTCTAGTGCATGAAACGTGAATAGGTGCTGTACAGAAAGGGGGGAAATCCAAAATTCACTGCTGGAGATGAGATGGCTTACTGTTTCAGTCAACAGAGTCCAGCCCACAGTGCCTGACATCATTGGGCAGACTGTGACCAGCAAGTCCTTGTGGGAGAGTCTCATAGGGGATGCTGTTGCACCCAGGGGCTATATGCCAGGTCCAGTGTCCTGGGAGAAGTCCATGGGCCACAGGCCCTCAACGTCTTCGGCGTGGACGACCCGCCTTCCTTGGGGGACCCTCATGTGCAGGCATGGACGGTGCATGGGACGCTACGTCAGAGGGTTCATCCTCCTCCCTCTCCTCCCTCCCTGTGGCTGGTGTTGCACTTTGCCGTGATGTTGCTGGCCTTGTGACACAGGGAGGGGGCTGCATGTTGGCAGCCATCTGACGTAGCACATGGACAATGTCCCTATGCACCATCAAGAGCTGAGCCTGGTGTGCCTCCACCCGTCCATAATGCAGGTCTTGCCTGGCTATTTGCTCTGCCTGCTGTTCTTTGAGCTGGTTGATGGTCTCCGCAAGCTGGTTTACCTCACTGGTGTCCCGCCGGTATGCCTCAAGGATGTTACCGAGTTCAGCCATACCGGTCCCTGCAGCTGACTGCCCAGATTCTCGCCTCCGCCTTGCGCCACTCCCACCACCCTGACCCACATGAGCACGGCCTGCGCTTGTGGGCACATCCGATCGACGGGCCCCCCGAGTGCTGGGAGGGTGGAGGTTGTCACCAACCTCAGGGGCGCCCGACAAAGGGTGTCCCTCATTTTCAGACTGGCTCGATTGTGAATCATGGGCAGGGCTCTGACCTGTCTGCTGGGATGTGGTGGGAATAGGTCCGGTGGTTGGCAGAGATGTAGCTGGTATAGTTGCTGCAGGGGTTTGGGATCCAGAGGAGCCAGGTTGGTTGGGGTCATCCACAGTGCGTTGAGGGACGGCGCTGGCGGTGGGGTCTGGGTCCTGCTGAGCCTGGGACTGGGATCCTTGGCCCCCCTGGCTGGGGGGGCGATCCGCACGTTGCCCTGTGTGTGGGAGAGAGAGAGACACTGTTAGGGCTATATCAAGTGACATGTGGTTTGGTTATCCATTATCAGCATCACTGTTCCACAAGCTATACATAGTTGACATAGTACAGTTGTGTATTTAGTGGTAGAAAAAACAATAGTACGATGGGGTATATACATTCTTCCAATCTCTTGACAATGACTGACACAGCGATTGCTGTGTCTTGTGTTGCCGGCACCACACGTGTAAAGCATTTGTAAGTTTCACACAACATCCTGGATGTGGTGAAAATTCGTATGTGTGCGTCAAGCATGCACAGAGTTTAGATGCAGCATGTTGATGTAAGAGACAGAGCATCATTATTTAGCATGTCAGCTACTACTTTGGATGTCTTTTGCTGTTCCATGCTGGCCAAACAATGCCAACACCGCTGGACCTGTACACCCACTTGGAGATCATGGCTTTAGAACTTGGCACTTCTCTGAGACGCATCACCTTGTCAATACCCATGTCCATGTTGGTACTTATGTACATCCACAAAGGTAATGAGATGGGGCACTAGCTTTTTTAGAGGGCCACAATGGACTGGAGCTTCTGTTATGTGCATGTAAGAGTTGTATGCATATTCATATGAGTACGTGTTTTGTTGTGGTACATGGCAATTGGGACAGTGTTGCAATACAACGCCTGTCCCCCGGGGATGAGTTTCTGTAAGGGGTGTGTACAACAGGCCATGCTATTACTTTGTTTGCGAATTGCAAGCGTCCATTGTTCATGTTTTGGCTGTCCCCTCATGTGGCATGCTGCCGTTATGTTGGATTTGTGTTTGTGCACAGGATGTGTGACCTTGTCCTGATGTTTGTGTTAGCAATGAGCACAGGAGGGACTTGTGCTGCCTACACATGTGCCCATTGTGTACTATAGAGCTTTCTGAGATGTGTGTCCTGACACAGTACAGTGTTGACAGCAAATGGTGGCTGTCTTACAGGCACATGGCAGATGCTTGCTGGTACTTGTGAGACATCCCTTAACATTCAGCTCTATGGAGTTTGTGAGGCCTGTGCAGTGCTTGTGTGCAACTGTGTGTGTGCCCCAGGGATGTGCGTTGAGGTGACCGAGGGACAAACACTGACTGATGGAGACAGAGGGAGAGGGCGACAGAGGGAGAGGGCGACAGAGGGAGGGGGAGGGAGAGGGCGACAGAGGGCGACAGAGGGAGAGGGCGACAGAGGGAGGGGGAGGGAGAGGGCGACAGAGGGAGACAGAGGGAGAGGGAGACAGAGGGAGAGGGCGACAGAGGGAGGGGGAGGGAGACAGAGGGAGGGGGAGACAGAGGGAGACAGAGGGAGAGGGAGACAGAGGGAGAGGGCGACAGAGGGAGAGGGCGACAGAGGGAGGGGGAGGGAGAGGGCGACAGAGGGAGACAGAGGGAGAGGGCGACAGAGGGAGGGGGAGGGAGAGGGCGACAGAGGGAGACAGAGGGAGAGGGAGACAGAGGGAGAGGGCGACAGAGGAAGACAGAGGGAGACAGAGAGAGAGGGCGACAGAGGGAGGGGGAGGGAGAGGGCGACAGAGGGCGACAGAGGGAGACAGAGGGAGAGGGCGACAGAGGGAGAGGGAGACAGAGGGAGAGGGCGACAGAGGGAGAGGGAGACAGAGGGAGAGGGCAACAGAGGGAGGGGGAGGGAGAGGGCGACAGAGGGAGACAGAGGGAGAGGGCGAGACAGGGATGGAGACAGGTAGATTGTGCTTGCTCTCTTGCTACACTGCCTTACTTTGTCACAAAATGATGCATCTCTGAAAGGTGTGTCAGCAAAATGTTAATATTTAGCAGCTGTGGTCTAGTATCTTGTGTGATCTTTACCTATCCCTGTGCATTGGGCATTATGCTTGTGTGTGTCCCTGGGACATATGGCATGAGAGCAGCCTCTTACCCTACACATTGCACCCTATGTGCCTCCCCCTTGCAACTACCACCATTTGGTTGTGTACTGCTTGGAGTCATGGCCACCCACCCCATGCTGCTGGGCACTGTTGTTAGTCTACCCATGTAAGTTGTGTTTTTTGTACACTCACCAGACTCAATGGCTCCTTCTATTCCATGTACTCCCACCGCTGGCAGTAGGACCATGACCTTCTCCTCCCAGGGCTGGTATACAGGAGGTCTGCGGGGACCACCGCCTCCAGTGTGGTGTGCATTGGCGTAATCCTGTGCCATCTTCTTCTTCACCATCCTCCGCAGATCGTACCACCTGGCCTGGCATTCTTCCCTGGTGCGCCTGATGGGTGCAACAGCATTGACCCGGTCTACAATCCTCTCCCACAGGCGTGTTCTTTCTGCCATGCTGGTCTGTCTGACCAATGCGCCAAACAGCTGTGGGTCGACTCTGATGACTTCATCAGTAAGTATCTCCATCTCCGGGTTGGTGAATTTTGGATTCTTGGGTGTGTTCATGGTGTGAGGTGTATGTGATTGAGGGTGTGATGGTGTGTATGGATGAGGGTGTGTGTTTGTGATAGTGAAGGAGGTGGTGTTGGTGTAGATGTGATAGGGTGTATGTGTGAAGGTATGTGGCTGGAATTGTTGGTGTGCTCTGTGTTTCCTCGCAAGCATGGGTATGTTGCAAAGGATGATGGGTTGTATGTGTGGTCCCTTTTATTGGTCAAATGGTGGGTGTGGCTTAATTTGAATTTTTGGGGTGGGTGTTATATGGGGTGGGTGTTGGTTTTGTCCTCTGTTTGGCTGCTTGGCTGTGACCAGGACATTGATTGTCAAAGGTGTGTACACAGGAGACATGTTCAGTGTGGTAGTGCGACTTGTTAGCAAGGTCCTTGTGGTCGTTTTGGTGTTGGCGTTATGTGTGCTTGCAGTACTTGTGCGTGCGAGTGAGTAGTACGGGCCCTTGGCGGGTGGGGGTGTTCGCGTAGGCTTGTTGGGGGGGGGGTGCGTGTCGTACTTGTGCGTGCGAGTGAGTGGTACGGGCCGTTGGCGGGTGGGGATGTTCGCGTAGGCTTGTTGGGGGGGTGTGCGTGTCGTACTTGTGCGTGCGAGTGAGTAGTACGGGCCCTTGGCGGGTGGGGGTGTTCGCGTAGGCTTGTTGGGGGGGGGTGTGTGTGTCGTACTTGTGCGTGCGAGTGAGTGGTACGGGCCGTTGGCGGGTGGGGGTGTTCGCGTAGGCTTGGCCGAGGGGTGTGCGTGTCGTACTTGTGCGTGCGAGTGAGTGGTACGGGCCGTTGGCGGGTGGGGGTGTTCGCGTAGCCTTGTTGGGGGGGTGTGCGTGTCGTACTTGTGCGTGCGAGTGAGTGGTACGGGCCGTTGGCGGGTGGGGGTGTTCGCGTAGGCTTGGCCGAGGGGTGTGCGTGTCGTACTTGTGCGTGCGAGTGAGTGGTACGGGCCGTTGGCGGGTGGGGGTGTTCGCGTAGGCTTGGCCGAGGGGTGTGCGTGTCGTACTTGTGCGTGCGAGTGAGTGGTACGGGCCGTTGGCGGGTGGGGGTGTTCGCGTAGGCTTGGCCGAGGGGTGTGCGTGTCGTACTTGTGCGTGCGAGTGAGTAGTACGGGCCCTTGGCGGGTGGGGGTGTTCGCGTAGGCTTGTTGGGGGGGTGTGCGTGTCGTACTTGTGCGTGCGAGTGAGTGGTACGGGCCGTTGGCGGGTGGGGGTGTTCGCGTAGGCTTGGCCGAGGGGTGTGCGTGTCGTACTTGTGCGTGCGAGTGAGTGGTACGGGCCGTTGGCGGGTGGGGGTGTTCGCGTAGGCTTGGCCGAGGGGTGTGCGTGTCGTACTTGTGCGTGTGAGTGAGTAGTACGGGCCCTTGGCGGGTGGGGGTGTTCGCGTAGGCTTGTTGGGGGGGTGTGCGTGTCGTACTTGTGCGTGCGAGTGAGTGGTACGGGCCGTTGGCGGGTGGGGGTGTTCGCGTAGGCTTGGCCGAGGGGTGTGCGTGTCGTACTTGTGCGTGTGAGTGAGTGGTACGGGCCGTTGGCGGGTGGGGGTGTTCGCGTAGCCTTGTTGGGGGGGTGTGCGTGTCGTACTTGTGCGTGCGAGTGAGTGGTACGGGCCGTTGGCGGGTGGGGGTGTTCGCGTAGGCTTGGCCGAGGGGTGTGCGTGTCGTACTTGTGCGTGCGAGTGAGTGGTACAGGCCGTTGGCGGGTGGGGGTGTTCGCGTAGGCTTGGCCGAGGGGTGTGCGTGTCGTACTTGTGCGTGCGAGTGAGTGGTACGGGCCGTTGGCGGGTGGGGGTGTTCGCGTAGGCTTGGCCGAGGGGTGTGCGTGTCGTACTTGTGCGTGC